>NW_015386279.1:523493-536701 GCF_001527695.2 Protobothrops mucrosquamatus
ACCTAACACATAAAAAATAAAGCTCCATCTTGGAGTATCAGAGTAAATGTATGAATTACAAACTGAACAATATCCATGTAAAGACTATACTCCTGTTTTGCTTTCCAGGCTAGAAGGATGTGATAGATGCCGTTGTGATTATGTTGAAATCTATGATGGGCCTCTCCATACTGGTTCACCGCTTGGGAGAATTTGTTATAGCTCCTATCACACTTTTACATCAAGTTCCAATATGATGACGATTAAATTCCATACTGATAGCAGTGTCACAAGAAGAGGCTTTCTTTCAAACTATTACAGCATCTCTGCAGATCAAAACACAAGTATAAAATTGCCATTAATTTTTCATTTACTGACCTTTTGAATATTATGTTAGTTTAGAATTTCATGAGAATTCTTAACATCTTATTCAGTATTGGCACAATGAGACACAATTTATTTAGTTTTTAATTCTTTATTTTGGTGTACCTTGATGGAAGGTTTGTAAGGTAGAATATTTTTTACCCAGATACCTACAGTGTAAGCATGGGCAATGACACCTACAGATTGGATAGTTGAACAAAATGTGAATATCCCTGGAATAAAGAACTGTTCCAGAAACTGTGATTTATATTCTAGAGCAGACATGTCAAACTCACATCACATGACATCGTGCAACGTATCGGGACAGTTTTGCCATTGCTGGCAATGGGGTGGGCGTGGCTTCCACATGGGCCAGCAGTTTGACACCTGTGTTCTAGAGTAAATAATATGTGATTTTCGTGTGATCTACCATCTAACTTCAAACCAAATTTCAGAAGTTGATCCTTAGCACAGATTTTTCAGGTTTTTTGCTGTACTACGATCATAATGTCATGAAAAAATATTGCAATTCAAATTAATCAAATTATCGATTATCTTGAGATTTCAGTGTATGTGCTTCAAAGAATAAGCATTTTGGACATATAATTATCCTTCAGTTTTTGAGAGACTTTTAAGAATGGAGTTAGATATAAAAGAAGTCAAGCAAAAGTTCAGTATGCAGATGTAGACATGGGTGATGTATGGTGGTCAAGATCCAGAGACTGTTTTTTTCATGGTTTCCTGGAAAGCATCTTTCCAGCATGAAAGTTTAAAGCAAAAGTTATTAAGTTTCATATTAATATTTATTAATGTTAAGAATATGTAAAATGATTCTGCAGGCAAAATTTTATTTTGTACTCCAATGGTGTTAGATTCATACTGTAAGGATGATAATAAATTATTGTCATACTGTATATACCTCAGTGCAGGAATAACATTTTTTTTCTCCTTGACAGCTCTTGTTTGTCTGCCAACCTACATGGAAGCTGTAATTAGTAGAAGTTATCTGAACTCTCAAGGCTATAATCTATGGAGTGTCAGCTTGATGGATCCAAACTGCAGACCAAAGATAACACCATATTATGTTATTTTCAACATACCATGTAATGGATGTCAGACCAGAAGAGATGTATGGAGACTTATTAGAATGTTTTTGCTGCATGGCTCACTCGTTCATTAATTCTTTCTTTTTTCCTTAAAGCAGAAGTAGGGAGCATTCAATCATTCAAGGATTTATTTAGGACAATGCTCCAAATTGAAATGTGTTTGTGACAAATAACAGGAGCTCAAAGCACAGTGACTGATAGGATCCATTTTCTAATCTGTAGCCAATCATTTCTCTATTTTCTTAGGTTTCTTTCTAAAGCTATACCCTCAGTGTAGGTTAATTTTTCATGGACGTTTTGAATATGGGAATGCCTATATTCTGACCGACATCTATTGACACAAATCAATATTTTTATAGCATCTCTAACATGATTGGTCCAGATAAAAAGGATCTTATATTAATTGTTTCGTGTTTCAAACAGGTTGATGCTGATACTATTACATATTCAAATGAGATCTCAGTAATTGCACCTGCACAAGACTTTATAAGAAGAATACCAGATCTTCTCGTGCATGTCAACTGCAAGATGCTTCATAACACTTGGATAGAGACAGTATACATCGCTCGGCAAACAAAAGAGATTAATGAAACACAATATGGCCTATATAGTGTGAACCTTACATTTTATGACTCATCCTTCTGGAAACCAGTGAATGATGTACCTTATTATGTCGTATTAAATCAAAGGTTATATTTGCAAACTTATCTCTATAGTTCCGATTCCAACCTGCAGCTGTTTTTGGATACTTGTACAGCATCACCCTATTACAATGATTTTACAAATCTAACTTATGACATTATCAAGAATGGGTAAGTACTTCATCCTCTTGCAGGCTATTTGGTTTTGTGGGGAAATTAATTTTGATTGCTTTTAGTTTTCCAAACATTTATGTAGTGTAGTTATTTGATAGTTAAAATATGGCCAATCCCTCTAGGTAGATCACACCAGAAACAATATTCACAATCCCATTTCAGTTGTGTTTTCATGTCAACATGATTCTCTCTCTCTCTCTCTCTTTTGGAGTTTGCATGTAACATAATTCTAGGAGTAAATGCTTCAATACATAACACTATGCCCGGCCAAAAGTTCTAGAAAAGTTGCACTATTATACTAGACCATATCTAACAGGAAACCTATTGTAATACATTTGGAATCTCAGGATCATTGTCACTGTAGAAATTTTCCCTCACCCATTATAGAATAGTGGTTCATTCCTAATTTGTATCAAATTTTCTGCAGAGGATTCACATTTGCTATGGGTTTGAATGTGGTAATCCACAAAAGTGTTGATTACATCATTCCCATCTACCCGCTTACTTCCTTCATGATACAGATCGCTTAATCTCCTACATTCTGTCTTTATTCTGCTACCGTTATATATACAAAAGGCAAAGGTTTAAAGCTGTTATTACCAGAGGCCCTTTCATTGGGACTGTCCATGCTAATTATACCCTGAGTTGCAGTATTCTAGAAAGTTCTGGCCTTTTGATAAAGAGATCCAGATAGCATACATTCTCATTTGTTCACCTCTCTGTCTCTGTCTGTCTGTCTGTCTGTCTGTCTGTCTCTCTCTCTCTCTCTCTCTCTCTCTCTCTCTCATTCCCTCTCTGCTTTTGATTTCCTTTTCCTTATGTAACCAGTAGCTACATTTAAACCAGGAATATGCAACCCAAGACCCTCAAAATAATAGATGACTCTTGAATTTTATTTTTCCCCATAGACCATCACAGATTGTTATTAGACTGTCATTTTTAATGCCACAGAAGGAAAATTCTTAAATAAGGGATTTATTTACATCAAACATATGTGTCAGTTAAATCAAATCAAATGTAACTCTGGCTTTCCTCACCCACTACATCTTGGAGTGCAGTCTGTAGCATGTAGCCAAAGGGCCATCTGTGGATTTTGACCTTGAAGAATTTAATTAAGGCAATATATTTATTTCCTTGAGATTAAAATCAGAAGAGATTCCAATGACATGGGTTGCATGTGAAAGTTTTATTCATTGCTCTGAAACCAAGCCCCTGCAGTGTTCCTTGTTCCTGGTAAATAATTCTGAATCAGAATATATGTGTATTGACAAATCATTTGGCAAGTAGTTTGGATAGTCTTTTTCATCAAAAGTTACGGTTTACCTCTTCTGACCTGGCATTATGTCTAGTTTGAATTGATATTATAAAGATTAAGTTGATATGCATCTTTTATTTTTCTTGCGAAAACAAAGCTTTAAAATTGAAAGAACAGTAAAAGAGCATATGATGAACATTACCCGGAAGCAGTGACACTTAATCAGAGCTTTCATTTATGCCTTCAGCTTGGCAAACCAGAATATAATTTTTACATGCAACCTAACCATAGTTATGGTATTCTTGTGGTCCAATGAGACCAAAGATCCTAAATCATAAAGGGTAAATTTGAACTTTGCCATGAGTAGAGCTTGATTCTTGGTCAATCTATTGACTTATCCATGTAATTTTCTCTGAAAAATACCAACAGGCCAAATCCTGCTTAGCTTTCTGTCAAGCTTGGCTAGTTTTTCCACTTAGCTTAGCAAATGGGATAAAAAGCAGTCTAAGAAGATGAATAAAATACGTGAAACCAAAGATTAGAACATATTCAGCGGGACTGTAATTTAAATTTTGTGCATAGCAATAATTAATAAATGAAAACTATAGGTCCCTTTGTATATTTATCACATAAATTGAATTTTCCAGACAGGGGCATCTGATATAAAATACATTATCTTGTAGTATAAATAAAAACTCCACACTAAATAAGTTTTTCTACTTATTTTTTTTAACTGGAACATTCCTTTACTTCTTTCTTTAACAAAGTATAAATAGATATCTTGAAGAAGATATAAATAGATATCAAAAGAAGGCTTCCAATGTATCAATCATTCAAAGCTGATTTTCTTCCCCGTGAAAAATGTTAATTGACTTGATTTCCCATGAATGTCTGTACTACTTGCTAATGTCATTAAAGATAGCAGCCATTAGAACATATTGTAACTAATGATTCCCATACGTTGATTTATGTAGTTTGATGATAGTCATCTTTTTCTGGCCTGAAAGAATACAAATTCATTTAATTGGATGACATTTGCAGCGGTGGTTTTATTGTTTTTTTGTGTTGCCAAAGCATGTTCAGCATTTTTGAATATTAACAATTCCATTGTGAGAAATCAGAAATATTGTCTGAAATATAGGAGGCGTTTATTGGAACTAATGGCATCTAGGAAAGGGGGAGGGGATGTCAAAAGAGGCAAGACAATAGTGAAGACCCTTTTGTAGTGCATCAAAGCCACAATAACACTCTTGCTTGTTTAGACTTCCCTTCTCATAGATACCAATGTTGGAACTCAAATAAAGTGCTATATTTCATATTCAGATGTTTTTAAGATTTTTCTCAGAGAAAGTTCATTAGTTGGGCATGGACATAAATGAATTCAACCGGATGTATCTTTTGTTTCAGCATTATACAGGATGCTGTTTTTGTTTTACTTCCATACACAGAACATTCATTGCATCTAGATTATTTTAATGTGAACAGTTTGTAAATTAGAATATAATAAATGCAAGTACTGGCATATTAATTAATACCAATAAATCTTCCTTTATTTTGTTTCTCTGCAGGTGTGTTAAAGAGTCTACTTATCAGACTCACTACACCCCATACAGAAACACTCTTCGCTTTTCTTTCCAAGCCTTTGCCTTCATGGGCAGACATCCAGCAGTTTACCTGCAGTGTAAAGTGGTGGTTTGCAGATCCTATGACTATAACTCAAGATGTAATTGAGGCTGTCTGCTCAGATCCAAGAGAGATATAGGCTCCTATCAGGAGAACCTAGATGTCATTATTGGCCCCATCGAAGTTCTGAAGGATGGTGTTCAGAACAGAAACTTTGGTAAACTGAAGCAAAAAATTTTTAATGGTTCTAAAAATAATCAGTGCCGCTCAGTTCTTTCAAGATGATAGTGCAAGTAGCACGAAAAATTGGGAGAATTGCTGGAAAGCAAGATATAATTTGAAAATACTGTTATAACCACAGTCCTGATTCACGCTGCCTGTTCTACAGTATTCCTTATTCCTGATAAATAATGTTCAGTCAGATTATATGCATATTGGCTTATGATTAATTGATCACTAATTTATAGGATGCTTTTCGATCACAGTTCAAGTAGATGAGGTACCATCATTTTTTTTTGTTTGTTTTTGCAGAAGCAAAGCAGGAAGCCCAGGAAAATTTGGCAACTCCTGACTCCCATGTACCTTACATTGTTGCTGCTGCCATCCTTGCACTTGTTGTCATGACTCTTGCAGGAATTATTCTGAAAAACAAGTGGAAAAGATCAATTCCATATGAAATAATGTGAGGACTTAAAATCTTGTGTTATAAACCAATGCTTGAGTTAATTGTGATGGACTTAATCACAATTGGATGGATTGTGTCCTCAACAGTAATACTGATATTTCTCCAATATATTAACATTTTTGTGATTTATGTTGATTTTGCTTTTACATTAAAGTTAAAAACTAGGAAATTAGGACCTGAAAAGTTTGTTAACATCTATAGTAGCAACCTGCAAATATGCTTATTTCCCCCTAAAATGAATACTATCTAAAATATATATGTTGATTGGATTATACAGGTTATCATGAACATATTTATGCATTTAGATTATACATGCACAAAGACACACACAGAAACACATACACACACATATTCACATACAAGCTACATCAAAAAACCCTTTGCTTAAGTTTCCCAGTTGTTATCAGTTGTTATCAATTCAAGGTATACTGGGCATATATTTCTATGGTCATTTGTCATATTCTTGAACACACTATCCCAGTGATGGAGAACCTTTTAGAGACTGAGTGTCCAAACTGCAACCCAAAACCCACTTCTTTATCGCTGGGTGCCAGGTGGGCGTGGCCCACCGGGTGGGCATGGCTGTGGTGGTCATGGCAGATTGGGTGGGCATGGCCAGGGTGGGCGTGGCCAGCTCGATGTTGCTCGTGGGGAGGGATGCCTGTGGGGGCCGGGCAGGGTTGGGGAAGATCCAGGGGGGGTCTCTGGCAGGTGGGGCAGTGGGCAGGAGGCTCACAAAGCAAGGGGAGGCAGGGCGGGGGTGCCATTGTCACAGGGCAAGGCGAGTCAGGGGCGGGGCAGCTGCTGCCTGACACCATCAGCCTCTGCACCCAGAGTCCAGTGAGCGCATGGGTGCTGGGATGCATCCAGCCATGTGGGACCTCGGTGAGTTAGCGGGCGGTTCATTGAAGAGGGACAGTTGCCATCTCCGGAGCATGACACACATGCCCACAGAGAGGGCTCTGAGTGCCGCCTCTGGCACGCGTGCCATAGGTTTGACACCACTGCACTATCCAGAGTAAAGGGATGGGGCTGGGATGTCATTCCATACAATGTGGCTCAAATGTCTCTTCGGTCATTCCCAGTCCAGGATGAAGGTATGCAACAAGCACCTCTGTTCTCTTTAGTCTTGCTATTTAGCTAAATAAAACTCTAGCAGGAAGCTTGTTTCTGAAAGTTCTACAGTTTTCATCAAGTCATCTCCAGTCTGGCTAGCTTAACTCTACTATCAATTGAGAAAAAGTGTTTGAAGAAAAGTTATATTTTCATTATAAAACTGTACAATGTGAGAAATACTGATGTGGATTTGAAACTGTACTGATAATGAGTTCATTTTAAGCAAGGTACATGTTGCAACCAGTTCAACAGACATTTCTACGTGCTCCTCTGAAGTGGCCCAACCCAGAATATAATAGTTTAGCCGGGAGATTATTAGTCAAGTATAGTAGCAGCAAGAAAACCTTGACACATTTTTTGCAAACTGACAAGTATTTCTAGTGATTCAAACAAATTCAGGAAAATTAGTCTAATGATTATTTCCCAAAGAACAACATGGCCAGCTATTCAAATTATTTGCCAAGAGTCAAAGTTCGATCAGATAGTCCCTCAAGGCAACCCATACGGCTGTACCTTCACAGAACACTAGGAAAGGTTTAAAAAAAAGGTAAATTGTAAACTCTTTAGAATATAAAAAATATGTAGTTTTCCACAGTATTCCCTATAATATTATGGTTATTTATTCAGCTGACTATAAAGATGCACACTTAGATGTTCCTAGGCCCTGGTAAGAAATGGGTATAGAGAGCATAATGATGATATTAGTGGAAACAGATACTTGAATATAATCCATAGCATCCCTGGAAGAACTAGTCAGAGTGAAAAAAACAAGGATGTTACCTCAGTAAAGAATAATATTTGTAGCTCAGTGTTGAAATGAGGCATCATCCTCAGTGCTGTCTGAGCTTGGTTGTTTTCTTGAAGACGTTTCATTAACCCAAACTAGGTGACATCATCAGCACTGATGATGTTACCTAGTTTGGGTAATGACAGGTCTGCAACAAAACAGCTAAGCTCAGAGAGCACCAACGACCCGTCAAGGATGCTAAAGTAGATGCAAAGTTGAAAAGGAAGGAATTTTGTTTATTCCTGCTGAATTTAGATATGTATTCTTTTAAATAGGTCTCCTTCCAAAAAATGGAGAATGTTCATCAATAAAAATGCTCCTATATACCAAATCTCAGTGGTTTCTCAAATATGGAAAAGGAGAATAAAGGCTTAGGCATCATCTTTCCTTATTCTTTAACAACAGCTTTAAGAATGAAGTCATGGGAATTGCATGTGCACTGAAGTCCTGTTTCAAAAAGCAGTTTATCTGTTTCCATTTGGATGCATTTAAGACTAATTCTCTATGGTTTGCTTGTTACTTAAGTGTTCCCCTGCTTTTCACTCAACAAACTGTTAAACACATGTTACACAAATTGGCAACAATACACTGAATAGCAAAGGATCAATACCCTTGCAGAATTAAGCAGAATTATCTATCAGGTATCTGGAAGTTGATTTATGACAACCAGACTCCTTTTCTTATTGGTTCAAAACATTTCACTGCATATCGAAGTAGCTTCTTCAGTCTGACTGACTCTGAAGAAGCTACTTCGATAAGCAGCAAAATGTTTTGAACCAACAAGAAAAGAAGTCCAGTTGTTATGAATCAA
Source organism: Protobothrops mucrosquamatus (assembly GCF_001527695.2). Lineage (NCBI taxonomy): Eukaryota > Metazoa > Chordata > Lepidosauria > Squamata > Viperidae > Protobothrops > Protobothrops mucrosquamatus. Next base: position 532,034 of record NW_015386279.1, read on the forward strand.
ATTCCACACAACTCTATCCGGATGGACTGAGAATCTTCCTCAACCTAGAAGATATTTTTTTCCCAGAAAGTTGTTTTTAAAATGACCAGAGATTGATGTTCATTAGTTGTGTGTTTATGCATCAACACATTTTGCCATTATTGACCCTTACTATGTTCACATTCATGTCGATGAAGAGAAACTAGTGAATTTCCTTGTAAATATTTTTTTTTGCAGACACTATTGTTGATAAAGATTAGTTTGCCTTAGATTTACAAATTTGCTTGAGTGATTTCTCATTTCTTCTTTGGCACTTGAAGTGCCAAGGCCTTGACTTCTCCTTGAACTATCTGCAAACCTCTTCCTTATTTATTCATTTGGTAATCATGCAATTTTCCATTCTTAGCTTTCTGCACCACCTCATCTTTTCCATGCCAACATCAGTATGTCTTCCATCTTTGCATTACTTAGTACTTGGCTTCACATAATTGTATTATTGCTATCTTTTGCTTGATTTGGTTCCTGGTTTCCTCTGCCTTTATATTATATTCATTTGATGAATACTTAGAGAATGTGTGGAAGCATTCATGAGCATGGCTGGGATTAACAGGGTCTGCAAATCTTTGAGAAGGAACTTTAATTCAGTGAGATCATTTTGAAGCTACATATCACATCATAAGGCTGCTGTTTAAATCACTATTTGAATTGGCAGCTTTTCTTCTTGTTTTGAGGTTCTTTTGTAGGCAATATAAACATAATTTCCATGGATGTAGAACGTTCTTGGATATGAGCAGCTAGTTGATTAATTATTTTATCTCCTCCAAGTTATTTGAGACATTTAAATTGTTTTAGGATTAATTGTACTATGTGTACTATGGGAAACCATAATATCTTATTTTTATTCTGAAATATGCTGATCTGCTTGTTCTGAGGTTAGTTTGGAAGATTTTTAGAAGTGATACCTCTAGAACCAGGAGTGATTTGCTGTGTTCTGGACATGTTCTGTCCGTGTAACAGGACATTTCAAAATGTTACATGTAGAACACCACGGTCTCCATCCTGAACTGGAAGAACTACTTCTGGAAAACAAGTAACAATTCCTGGAATAATTGGATCAATGAATTCTAAAGGAGAAGGAGGATATTGGGCGTTTTAGTGTTCCCTTGAAAGTTCTGTTTTCAAAATGATGAGTTTTCCACATTGTTTGGAGTTGGATGGCCAATACGTTTAGAAATCAATATTTTTTCAGTCTTAATTTATTTAATGTGGCCTGCTATATATCTCAGCCTTAAAAGACATGTAAGGGAAATGTATAGAATAGAACAAAACAGAACAGAACAGAATAGAATATTCTTTATTGGCCAAGTGTGATTGGACACACAAGGAATTTGTTTCCGGTGCATAAACTCTCAGTATATATACAAGCAACAAAGTGATAAAGGAGCATATACAAGTGTATACATAATATACAATTATAAATATATAAATTAATATATATATGTGTGTATTTCAGTAAAATACTCTAATATACTTTGATGCTTGGCAGGGTTATTGTCCTGTAAAGGCTCCACTTTCCTAGATAGCGTCTCTTTTACCAAAAAAACTAAAATAAAACATTTAAAAATAAAGCAGCTCCAAATTTTATGATACTTTCCTATTAGAGCCTTAGGTTGATTTGCCCCCTCCCCCTTAATTTAACTTCAAAGTGATTTCAGGACTGATAAGCACAGTTAACCACAATTAATATGGAACTACATGCTACATTCTGAGAAAGTTCTGAAGTTTGCATTGATACAATCTTGTTTGTTTTGAATTATTAAATAACTACTTTCTTGGTTTCCAAACTTTAGAGCCAGTTTGATCCAGTGGTTAAGGCACCAGGCTAAAAGCAGCACTGTGAGTTCTAGTCCTGCCTTAGGCATGAAAGTCAGCTGGTGACTTTGGACCAATCACTCTCTCTCACCTCACAGGACTGTTGTGGGTAAAATAGAAGGAATAAAGTGTAGTAGCAATGTCCACCACCTTGATTTATTTATAAACTAAAATTAAAATTTATAAATTTATAAAAAATATAATAAAAATGGATTGATGCAAGGAACAAGGACTGAAAGAAATATTTGATTTATTCTGATGGTACTGATTACTATTTCTTCACAGTCTGCTCTCTTAGACAGGATCAAATGTGGGAAGGATGAAATGATAAACTTTTTAAAAAACAAGTAATTCAAGTTCTGTCTATGGGATTGTACCTGTATTCTTGTCAGCCTGAATAGGATATTGAAACCTGGGCAACAGTCACCCAGTTTAATATGGGTCCCATTCATTTTATTTTCACATTTGCTGTGCTGAATAGCAAGGTCTAAATGAAAGGATTATTTGGCAATTTCCCTCTAAGATTGGAGGCACTTAGAACTTGTGGTGACTTTCATAGATTCCCTGGAAGAGGCTCCATTGAAAGAGGGCCTGAGGTATCATGTATAAAGCCAGTTCTGGGAACTCTGCAAATGAAGATTAAAAATAAGTTGCACACATAATGAGAGTCAGAGATTAAGTTAAAAGTCTGTTGAGAAAAGGTGTGGAAATCTAAAATAGCAACAGATAATTCTGAGCGTTGTAGTGAGGATTGCACTGCAGTGTAGGCAGATGATATGAAATACAGCCTATATAGTCAGTTAAAGAGCACTAAAGAGATAAGAGATAAGAGATTCTGAAAATAAAATTGAAAATTAAATTTTGGGATAGGAATAACAATATTAATTAAATCAGTCCCATTTCAAGGACAAGCTTGATTGTGTCCTAAGGTTATTATTTCAGCAACAGCCTGGATAAAAGATAAAACATTTTTGGGATGAGATAAGTAAAGCCATTCAATACAATATACTTTTTGCGCTTCTAACACAGCTAATACTCCTGTAAGTAGCTTACTAGTAGGAAAAAATCAAAAGTGTTAAGTGACAATTTTTATGTAGAATTCTGTCCACAAATTGAGTACTCAAGATGTCAGTAATTTGCTCAACCATGGCAAGTGCTGCAAGTGGAACTACAATGAGATCTCCAGGTTGTTTGCCTTTGGTCAATAAGTCAAATTCCAAGTTAATCAAATACCATTCAGAAGGAAACAAATTTCCATTAAGTAGATTAAACATTTAGAAATCTAAGCAAAACAATTCAGAGTAATTTCTTTTGGTTGATGGATATAGAGGTCTAACTAAACAATTTAAACTCAACAATTTTTCCCAAAAAAATTTGTCCAATAATTACTGTCTCCTCTTTCAAGTAAAAAATTTATAATCTGAAACTGCAAGAGTGGGCTTTAAATTTCATCTCCATTCTCAAACCAGAATTCTAAGCAGAGAGGGAAAAAAGTTTAAAATGAACAGTTCCCCCCCCCCTCTTCTTTCTGTCTTTCTTGCTCTTAAAGCAACACAGCTAGTGGAAAACAAAAGAGACAGGAAATTTTTTTGTTACAAACTTCTCACCACTAAAAATTAGTTTTGTCTCCTTCACATGCATTTTCCATAAATTCTCTCACACATTCTCCATGGAACTCTTCTCATGCAAACACTTACTATTACTTTTCAACTTACTTTTACAACAATAAAATTTGCAATTCACTATTTCTTTCACAGCCTGGGAGGGAGTGGGTGGAGGATGGGGTTTGAGGGCTAACACACACACTTAAGTCTCAGAAAATTAATTCATTCGTTTTCATTCTAACTGCTTGCATAAATAATTCCACGTACAAATATTTCATTTCATACTTTCTCCAAGCAAACCATATACTGTATTTTTAAATAAGGCCTTTTTTGTGATGTTATCAGAGAGAGTTTTGACCCTCTTCCAAGTCTTGGAAATAACACAGAACAACACAGACAAACATATATACACAAATACTATTAAAACAACATTTATTTAGACATATGGCTTGTCCTGCAAGAAGCGAGAAAAATCATGAGATGATTCCAACCAAACATGTGTTTGTTTTTTTTATAGGGCCCTTAACCATCTCCTATTTTTCTCACCATTCCAAGCCCAAGCATAATGTTCTGGGTGGCCACACATATACACATATACACACATATACATAAACAAAACACACACATATCAATTTGGGGTTTGAGATTAAAACAGGCCTCCCCTTTTAATTAAAAAAGGAGGAGAACATTTATGGTTACTTCCAATTTATACCCAGCAACTTCAAAAGACATTGGGGAAAGACTAAAAGGAATATTGAAGGTGTGAAGGGTGAGGGAAAAGTAGCAGCCTCCTCTCCTCACCTCTGACAAAGGGGAATTGAATAGAGCCAGATTAAAAAAGAAAAAAAACTTGCTTTCAATTCTTTGAATTTTCTTGTTCTTTTCTTCCGTGGCTTTAGTTGTTATCAGATAAACTAACCAACCGGAGGTTTACAAAGTTTTTCAATGTTGTCTTGTTAAAGATTATTTGTACTTCTACATATCAACACAAAGCACCATCAGACATTGTCTGACAGGGTTAAACTTAACAGCTACTTGAAAAACATCCCAATTGTTCAAAACACATCACAGAGGAGTACATTTTGATTTAATTTGTTTCTTTAAATTCCTCTGACAATTCCCCATATACCGTATATACTCGAGTATAAGCCGAGTTTTTCAGCCCATTTTTGGGGCTGAAAAATGCCCCCCTCGGCTTATACTTGAGTCAGCG
>NW_015386279.1:536801-567736 GCF_001527695.2 Protobothrops mucrosquamatus
CTGCGCTCCGCCTGCTTGCCCAGCTCATTGCTGCTGTGGACGCCGCCGCCAGGCAAGCAGGCGCAGCGCAGCGCCAGGGGAGGGGGAGCAAGCGGTGAGCCGTAGCCAAGCGCGAGGGGGAATGCCAGAAGCCTCGCGCGAAGGGGGGAGGCCTGGCGACGCTGCGCCCTGCCGGGCGCTCACTGACAGGGCCGGGGGGGCCGAGGCGGCCAGGGAGGAACAGCCAAAATGCCCCCTCGGCTTATGCGCGGGTCACCAATTTTTCCCAGTTCTCTGTGGGAAAATCGGTCCCTCGGCTTATGCTTGGGTCGACTTATACTCGAGTATATACGGTATATATATTTTCTACTTCAAGATTGTTGCTCTAATATTTTCCTTAAGGGGGTGTATGATGGCTGTAAGGAGGCAAAAGAATTAGCCTCTTCAGAAAGAGCTGAAAATCCAATTAAAGATGCTTTCGGAGACACACTTTTTACTTTGATCCTAATCAGGTGTGAGGCTTGTAGTTAATTGTTGCCTTGCTGAAGCATCTGAGCCAAATTTTTCCACTGCTTGATGGCACTAATGCCATTGATGTAATACCTGTACTGGAGCCCGAGATTCAAGATGTATGAATCTTTTGCCCTATCTTTTCCCAATCTTGTAACCTTAAGCGTCCAGTGCTTAGGATAGCAATGTTTCCCTACCTCCTCACCAGCTTCCTTATGTCTGCCTCAGACATTTTTACATCTGATTTGTGTAACAGGAATCTGCATTCCTGTACATGTTTCTGCTGGTGCTGAGATAGATTGCAACCCATACTTACCATTGAGGGGTCCCATAGGACGAAAGTACACTTAGGGGTCTATTCCAGATGCTGGTAAGTATGTTGGCTGTTGCTTTCCCTTGGAAGGGTGGCTGTCCCAGTTCAGACACCATATGTATGACGCTAAGACAAAGACGTAGGGATGTCTTGAGCAGAGGTTTGAAGCTGCAGGACACAGCTTGACAAACTCTGAGTTTATTGCTTCTTATATACTTGTTACAAACACAGCTTAACCATTAGATACTGACAAAGGTTTCTTCATTGGAAAATGTCTTCATGTAAGCATCTATTTTCTAGTAACACATTACATGGTCAAAGATCAGGTAAGAACAAATACAGGGAGATGAAAAGCAGAATGAACTAACAAAGACAGGAAGAGATAGAAAGAAACTTAAGTATATTATCTGTTTAGGTAGGTGAAGCATTAAATCAAAAGGGTATGACCTTCTGGCTGCTTCATTAGGACAAAGGATATCAAGAGGTTATAGAATTATGAGGTTTGTGGGGGGAAACCATGGCAGTTTGCTGTGCATGAATTTTTCCCCACATCCCTCCCCCTCTGTTGAAAGAGGGCTATTCGTTCTTAATGTAAATGGCCTTTTTGAACCCTCTTCCAAACCAGTGGCCCTCTCTATCCAAAATGTGGACTTTGCTATCTTCAAAAGAGTGGCCTTTGTTTTTTAAATGCAGATGGACTGCTGAATCTTGAGACAAAGGCCACTCTTTTGAACACAGCAAAGTCCACATTTTGGACAGAGTGGATTGCGGGTTTGAAAGAGTGGTCAAAGAGGCTATTTATGTCAAAATTGGAAACCCCCTCTAATTTATTTAATGTGGGGGAGGGGAGAGGGATACAACATCATCTATCTTCTCTCTGCAACACAGTCTGCAACACAGTCTCTGAAAACAGCAGTTCCAAGAAGGCTCTACACCCATTTGCACTACTCCAAGTGGCCTTAACAATTCTCTAAAAGAATGAAAATGCAAGGAATATAAATCCTTCTATTCCCCACCATCCAGTCAGAGCTTAAGAAGCTTCTTGGATGAGAAGCAAAACGTCTTCAAAGAAAAAACAAGAAAGTCCAGTTGCCTCTTGAAAAAAAACACCATTGGGACAACCATGACCTGGATGACTGAGAATCTCCAAAGACATTTAACTGGGTAAGAATGCTTTTAGACAGGAAGATACACACCAAAAATCTCACTTGAGCCCAAATGAGAACCTGCTATTTTTCCCATGCATCGCTTCTAGAACCACAGTGGAGCTATTTATCTTGTGTTAGGCAGCCTCAAATGGCTTATCAAAACTATGCCCAATGACATGGCTGTTTTCATAATCAGATGCCCTGTGGACTTTCTCAATACAATGCTTATGGAGGAGCAAATCTTGTTACAGATACAGTGAAAGAGCTGTTTTAAGAAACTGATTGGGAGGGTATCGCCTGATGGTGGGTCTTTCCCAGCTTGACATCTGTTTCAGTCTGTGACTCAGACTTTAATTTGCTTAATAGCCAGGTACTTTGACTCTCACAAAATCTGTGTGCAAACTACCTTGGGTTCAATCTCTGCCTTCAAATTCCTGTGAATGTTTAACTGTGTTATAGTCTTAATTTTGCTAGCAGCCAAAATACCTAGCTCTATTGCTACCTCTGAGATGGGACAGGGATGGGGGCAGAATATGCGTTCCGCTGCTACTTGGAGTATATAATTGAATCAATCCTGTTAGATTCTAATGCCTAAGCAGGAGTTACACAGAATGCAGCCTTGATGAGGTATGACAAAATGAAAATGATCTGGGAGATTCTTTCTCCCTTTGCATTGCAAATTCTCATGCATTCTCACAAAATAAACATGAAAGATCTTAAAATATCAAAAATGGATTGTAATACAGACTGGAGTATTTTGGACTTTAAAAAGTGAAAACCAATTTCCCTGTTGAGCAAACTGAAGTAATGTCAGGAGTCATATTTTATGACGCAGCTGAAGGAAAATGTCCTCTTAAGATGTGGTCACTTCCAAACATGCCACAATTTTATAATCCCCTTTGATATGGAGAATGTTCCCATCTACGCATAGTAGCTAGGAGGATTTATGGTATAGTGTTGCAATTCATTTGATACCACCTCATATCTATAGATTTTTGCCACCTTTCTTCCTGGAAAATATCTCTTACCCCCCCCCCCAAAAAATATAGAGAGGGAATAGGATGACAAATCTGGGCTTCATTTTCAACACTGTTTACACAATAAACAGTATAAGAGTATTAAACAAGTGTAGAAATTAAAAGATAAGGAAAATGCCATTTATTTTGTACCTATAATCTTGGCACAGTTTGTTTGGCATCTTGAAATATTTTCCTGATCACTTCCTGTTCATCTGAGCTGTTGAAAAAAAATGCAGATCAAGTTTCAGATTCTACACTGTATATATTCACAGGTGATCCCTGCCACAGGATTACTGTTTTAAATTCTTCTGGAATCTTCCCCCGAGATGGATCACACACTGATCTTTCTTTGGGTGCTGCTACCTTCAGCCACAGGTAATACGTTGGGTTTGATTTGGGCAAAGAGATACTTGGTACCAATAAAGGAGAATATTTGTAGCTCAAGGTTGAAGTGAAGGGTCCTCGGTGCTCTCTGAGCTTGGTTGTTTTCTTGCAGACGATTCATTACCCAAACCAGGTAACATCATCAGTGCTCAGAGACTACCAAGGACCCCTGCAAGGGATACTTATTACATTGTCTCCATATACAAGGTTGGAATTGAGCTAAATAATAATGATGAACTGAAAAACAGACTATTTGAACTGCTTGACATTTTAATACAATGACTAGAATGTACTTCTACTGCAGTTTTCTTGGGAACATTATAGATATTTCCTTCAGAGTTTTTTTCCCCCTTCTTAATCTAGCAAAAAGACATAGTATTAAGAGGTAATCCCTATCCAAGTACTGGACTGGTTCTGACTAGGTAGTCTCCAAAATCAGCCAAGGTGTTGCTACTCTCTAGGACAGTTATGATTTATTGAAATCTATTTCACCAGTCATACTATAAAATTTGGTCTTCCGGTTATGGGTAGACTAGATATTTAGCTAATGTTAGTAATAATTAAACCATAACTTTATTTACTTAGAAGTAACTAAATAGCAGAAATTGAACCGAGACACTTGAATGGAATTCTGCTTTCACTGAAAGCAGAAGGACAAGATAGACCCGACTAACTTGTTTGTTTTGATTAGTGTCTCAATTTTGTGATTCTATCAGCACAAGCCACAGACTACTCAATCCTTCTTATTTGCCCTAAAAGAACATTTCTGTGTAATTTATCTTCAGTATAAGATGCAATCAGGGCAGCTTTTCCAGTTTTATGTAATAAAAAAGTCATTGTAAGGCTAGGGGTTTTCCTAACTTAGTGGCAGATTTACGCACAGATTGCTGCAAGTATATTTATTGATTTCTGTACAACCATATTCTGATTTCTTCTTACAATAGGTGATGGAATAAAAAATGTTTAACTAAAAATCAAGGAAAACAATGATTGATTCAGCCAATGTAGTACTAATTTCTCAGCCCAACATTGATTAGACCCTACTTCTTAACCTTCCTTCCTTCCTTCGTCCCTTCCTTCCTTCCTTCCTTCCTCCCTCCCTCCCTCCCTCCCTCCCTCCCTCCCTCCCTTCCTTCCTTCCTTCCTTCCATGATAATTATATTGTAATATAATTTGATCTAAATTATCATCCTAAAAAAAAAATCACAAAGTCAAAAACTTGGGAATGATAGCAAAACTAGGAGCTAAGGTGTAGTTGGAATGGGGTAAGATGTTAGAAAACAACATTGGTCAGCACTAGAAAAGTATTCTTCTTAACTTATGCAAGCAGATGCTGATAAGATGCTCCTCTGCCATACAAATAGCAAACATGAAATAAAAATGTGCTTATGCTTAAATGCCATATTTTATCATGGAAGTGACTGTACTTATTGTAGCAATGTAAATACAGTCTTTCTATTTGTTCTACAATTGCCCAATGTGAAGAATGCACCTCCATGCAGCTACTTGAGGTTGGATGAATAGAATATCATGCTTTGGATGCCCCATTCAATAGATCTGATGCAATATGGCTAACTAAGGCTGATGCCTTAAGAACTGCTGTGTAAAGATAATGAATCCCTAAATAAAAACTCTTAGAATGATTTGGCCCCATTTTAGAATCTGTAATTAAATGATGTGACATTCTAATATTCTTTTTATTTTGCTCAAGATATATTGTAGGAATGGTTAAAATATATAAAAGAAAAATGAAATTAAATGAATCAAGTTAACAGAACAAAAATGGTATACTTTTCAGAAATATGTGTATTGGTTTTCCATGGTTATTTAACAATTCTTATTTTATTGTAAATTGAAATGCCATAAGCTTATTCAACTCAATATCCATCTAATTGTCTTTGAATAAACATTCCAATCATTTCTAGCCAATCAGAATTATTATGCTAGACAGGAGAAGAGTGTTTTACCTAAATTCTGTGTTTTTCTTAATTGGAAGGACTCATTCATTTATTACTGTTTATGTGATAGGTTTATAATTCCTACAACAACAGATGCTGGTAAACTACAATAGATATCATGTGTAAAACATCAGACCTATATTTAAACACTATTGTATAGTTAAGCATTTCTATATACTGGAGATAGGATATAAAGCCAAAAAACAGTAATTAGTTAATACCCACTACCAAAATTCAAAGTGGACTGATACATGCCGTATTTGGTATAAATAAAATCTCACACTATAATCAACCAAAAGTTTAATTTAGAAATGTTCAGCTATCATTCTCAATATGTGGGTTTGAGAATTGTATTTCGACAATGAAGAAAGCAATATATATATATATATATCTTGAATGAATATAATCATTTCTATATTTTCAGAAAGCTTTATATTACAGCGTAATATGCCAGGGATATCAGAAAGTAAACAGACATTGATTCCTGTAGCTCAAATACACTAGATTGTTCTACACCTAGAAGTAAAGTAGATTAAATTCCACACATAAACATAGTCAATTCCATAGCTCCTACCAAATGCCATTTTGTTTTCCAGTTTAAAACCTGGGTTGAGTTTACTTATTACTCAGGCTACTGCAGAATATTGAACTGAGAAGAGTATCTATGCGATCAAGTGATTGACTTACAGTACACAAGTGAATAAGAATACCCGATATTTATGTCTCAGTATTTATAAGTATCGCTTAGAATCCCATTAATATTTTTTTCAGATTATACGTGCATCACTACAGATGCTCACTTTAGATTCTGGCTGCATACAATTAAGAAGAATAAATAGCTAAATAAAGCGCATAAAGGGAAGCTGTGGTTGGATGACAAAAATGATAGGTTTACAGTAGTAGGACAGGATCTCCAAAAATGTAGCAATGTGTTTGTTCATATTAAATAAATTTTATTTTTTTTCCCAGCAGCATCTACAGTATCTGGTAAGTATTGTTCTTCTACTAATGAAATTGATTCAATGCCACAATTTTTCTTTAAAGATATGAACCTTCTGAAGTAGGTACAGAAGAAAGGACATTGCAAAATATACACACTTCATTTTTTCCTCTTAGCATTGAGAAATATGACCAGGTTAAAGGGTTGGGAATGAATTACTTTCATTCAGATGCTGCCAACATAAATGGGAAAACAATTGTTTCATATTAAGCAGATTACAAAATTCAAACATTCAGTTCTTTTCCTCCTGCCTTCTACTTTCTAAATACATCAAATTCATGAGCTTGTAACCCAGGCTAAAAAGATTTCAAGATCAATTGCTGGTTATGTGAGTTACAGAAGGAATATTTCAGTTTAGATGAAGGAAGGGGGGGAAAGGAAGATTCAATAATATTTCCTCTGCATTTGTTGTCAGTTATGGAATCAGCAACACACATCCTAATCCATCATTTCCTTTACTAGACTTGGCACACAGAACCTGTACTCTCACTTCTCTCCTGCCTGGGTTGATCATATATATTTCTTAAGTACATATTTCTTACCTTCTTAAGTACATATTTTTTACCACCTGAAATTTTCAGGAGAATAGTAAAGATAGCTTGATTGTGTTTGCCATCAGGAAGTGTTGAGCTTGATCATCATTTAACAGAAGGCTTATCCATTAAATAAAATAAAGGTAGGCAAGGAGTTAAAAATTTAAAGGGTGAGGAAAATATATTCTGTCTATTCTAATTCTCCCAAGTAACCAATGGCTGCAGATTAAAATTCTTATCTTATTTTCTTCCATAAACATAATTAATCACAAACCAAACATCTGAGTAACAATGCATGGGGGATGAATAATGTGATTTTTTTCCCCCGTGAGTTACAAAGATGCCACTTCAAATTTATTTATTTTATTAATTTATTTTAGATTAAAACAATTATTCCTAAAAATACAAACAGTAGAGGAGAGATTAGATTGAAGATCTGGTCAATCAGTGGGACCAGAGGTTTTACCTTTTAAGCTTTTGGATTCGTGTGGAGCCCGTCCTGAGGGAACTTCTCTCACACCACATTCTGTTAGAGAGACGTCCCCTGAGGATGGGCTCCAGCATGAGTCCAAAATCTCAGAAGACTAAACCTCTGGTCCCAGTGATCAATCCTAAGACACGTACACTTTCCTTCATTCATGAGAGAGTAAATTAATCAAAATACTAGAGCAATCTTAAGATATCCCTGGTCCCCTGGGACCTTAGGCCTGATAACAAAGCCAGGTCTTGAGGGAGTTGTGGAAAAAAAGGGGGGATGGAGCTAACTTCACTTCAGGGGGGAAATGTTTCATTAACATGCTCCATGGCCAAAAAGGCCCATCTCCTAGAATCTGCCAGATTTAAGTCCCTAATAGACAGGATCCGAAGCATGCCCTTTCTTCCAGATCTAATGGAATGAGCAGATGTAGTTGGGGAGATAACCTTAGATAACCGTACTAAGACACGAAGTACTTTAAAACCAGCACCTTGAAGTGGTCCCGGAAGAAAACTGGCAACAATCCAGCTCATGGAGCACAGGGGTGACATGTGCTGTTCTGGGAGCACACATAACCACCCATGCTACCAGTTGAAGCTTCCAGATACTTTTCAAGGGCAACCACATGTAGAATGCATTACAACAGTCTGATCTAGATGTTACTAAAGTGAATGTGTCTGTGAGCAGAGTTTCCTGGATTCTACCACAGATGTATTTGTGCAAGTCTTCAAAGCTTTTAGTGTTTTGCTGATGATTGACTAGCAGGGACAATTTTAGTGAAGAGAAATTTATGCTGCCCTTCTAATAGTTTACTCCCTAAAGGTCAGGTACATACACACACACAAATACACAAATACCATAATATGACCAAACTATTCCAAGACACAATTTCCACCACATTTGAGGTTATGGCAAAACAATTCATCTTTATCTTTTTCATCTTCTTTTTAAAGGAATAACTGTCATGCCAAGTGAACTTTCAGCAACAGGTAAGTAGAACAGCTACATAACATAATCCATAAAATTAGTTTTGGCTATGCCAGCCTTATAGAATAAAAGAAACAAAATGTCTCCGCAAGCAACTGACATGCAACTATCCACAAGGTGTATGTGAGCTTCATTTGCAAATTTTTAATTTGTTAAAAGTACCTATTGCAGAATGCCTCGAATTTTCTTGCTTCCAGACATTTTTATTTCACCAGTCTTTTACTGAGTTGCCAATAGCATGAATTTCAAGACAGGCAAGTCAAATGCAGCTAATGTAGGCAATATTATAAGACGTGCAAGATCTTTGATGAATATAATGATGCCTAATGCTCGGTCTTCACAGAAAATAAAACAGGAAAAGGCGCACTTTTACTTCTTATAGCTGTGCCCTAATGATTTCATTGTATTATATTTTGGTCTATGTCAACTTTCTGCTTGTGCTGATTATCATGAGACCAAAACGACCAAGATTGTAAGGCATAAGAAACAATAAAATTTTAAAAAAAGAAAAGAAAAATGAAATTAAAAAAAAACCCATTGTGCTTATAGGAGCAGCTTCAGATAATAGCGCAGCCGGTAGTTATATTTTTGCTAAGAGATATTAGATATGGTATATTTCATTAAATATATACAGAAATCAAAGTAATAATCAATTAATATTAAATTCACAATTCTTAAATTAAGCTAAAGTATAAATTTTCACAATAAAATTTATAGAGTTGTACAATAGATATTATGTAATTTAATATGTTATGAAATATGACATTTTACTGTTTTTGTTTGATAGCTGAAGCTGGATGTGGCGGGATGTTTTCAGATGCCCACGGCTCATTTTTTGGCCCATATTATCTTGGAGAAAATAGAAATCTAAAGTGTGTCTGGACAATTAACTCCCCTGAGCACTATCCAATGAGACTAATGCTTAATTACATAAAGTAAGCATTTTCTTTTCAAATATCACTCAGTCATTTTAGTTCCTATCATTTCATTGGCCTTTTTGCATGAAAGGGGAACCAAGAGTGTTTTTCTCCAATGATGTTCTGTTGTCTGGTCCATGATTATTTTTGTCTCCTTTTTCTTATTCAGCTTAGATTGTGCTACTGAATATATTGCTGTCTATAATGGAGAACCAGATAGGTCAACTCTACTTAAGAAAATATGCGAAGGAGAAACAACACTATACTCTTATTCGGGCATGATGACCTTGGTAGTATACAGACATTCCAATACAGAAGGTCAAGGCTTCATTGCATTTTATGATGTAGGAGGTAAGCATGCTGCTTATTCTGTTTAATGAAAAGAGGGATGAGGGGTGACATGATAGCAGTGTTCCAATATCTCAGGTGTTGCCACAAAGAAGAGGGAATCAAGCTATTCTCCAAAGCACCTGAAGGCAGGACAAGAAGCAGTGGATGAAAACTAATGAAGGAGAGAACCAACCTAGAACTAAGGAGAAATTTCCTGACAGTAAAAATGATTAATCAATTGAATGACTTGCCTCCAGAAGTTGTGGATGCTCCAACACTGGAGGTTTTAAGAAAAGATTGGACAACTATTTGTCTGAAATGGTATAGGGTTTCCTGCCTGAGTAGTGGGTTGGACTAGAAAATCTCCATGGTCCCTTCCAAGTCCATTATTCTGTTATTCTGATACTTGTTGCTGTGTTTTTCCTACCATGGGATATTTTTGCTGACATTTTACTTCACCATAGATGTCTTTCTCTGCTAATCTCAGAAATCAGAATTCTGAGTTGTGATTTCAGATTTAGATTTGTTATCCCTTTGAGATAAGCACCAGTCCAGAATTAAGTTCCATGGAAAGAAATTACATAAAGATATAAACTCACCCTATCTTAGTTTGGGAAGGCTGCCCATTTTTCAGAACTGTATAAATAGTCAAAGGTGTTGCCAGAATTTATGTCATACAGAATGCTTTTCAAATATAGAGCATTTTTTTTCTATTTTTGCTTCCTTCTAGTTAGGACTAGAAGGGGATTTGGGAACGAGCTTTTTAGCAATACTCCTTCCTCCTTTGATAGCATGTACTCAGGACTTTGCCACCTCTGGGGACCGTAAGAGAGGGAAGTGTGCAAGCAACAAGAGAATATTCTGGCTTCTTCTATAGTCCTTTCTCAACTCTCACATTTTGGCAAGGAAGAGTAGACTTGTTGAACTTTCTAGAGCAAGAATGTGCAAGCCACAGCCCGGAGCCTCCTTCAGTTCCAGAGCTCTTAATCCATTCCATTGTGAACGTCTGGACATATATAACCTCCTTGGTCTTCTTCAGTTGAAGATGGTGCACAGGAAATGACTTTCCCATAGGAGGCTATGCCACACATTTACTAGATGTATATTGTAAGATGGCTTCAACACTAACAATATTATGTTATTGCTCAGATTGTTAAAATAAATGGACTGCTTACAAAGTTCACACAGCTGCTCTGAAAAATGTTTCCAGTTGTCTCAGCCCAAAGGTTCATGCCAAATCACCAAATTATTGGTGAATCCAGAGGAAATGTTGCATGTTCCTGTAGATGCACACTTAGACAGAGACATCTTTCTGCATTTGGTTCAGTCTAATTTTATATTAGCACTGGGCCTTTTTCAAATACTTTGCACACAAAGCAAAGCATCCAAAATCCAATATTACTGTTATTTCTGAGAAGAATTCTTGGGCTCATTAGTCCTTAAAACAAGCAAAACATAATTACAATTCAGTGTGACCTGAAGCTGTAGGATTGTAAGATGTATTCTGGTGGGCCACAGCAATGACAAGGAGATCCTCCCCTAGTTTGCTTTCTGGCTAAATTCTCCATGACAAAGTTTTATAAATGGCTACCCAATAATCATTTTGTGAGACTGCCCATGATACAATCTCAATCTGCAGATATGCTGCAATCAGCCATAGAAACATAGAAAACTGATGGCAGAAAAAGACCTAGTGGTTCATGCAGTCTACATTTGAAGGGTTTTTGTTTTGTTTTGTTTCTATTTATGTATTGTTTAAAAATTATTATTTTTACCTTCATCAAGATTACCTTCATTATGTAGAATCGCATGTGTGTCTCATCAAAGGAATCTTATAAATCTTTAAACTGAAAGTGGCTTCCTTTGTTTCTTTTTAGCCTTATAAAGTTCTTGTTTCAAATGGACAGGAATGTTTTCACAATCTATCTATGACAATTGTGGTCATTTTGAAATTATTTTAATCAGTACAATCGTTCTGTCCTTTCGAGCTGTGTTTTTCACCTTGACAACTTTAAGATGTCTGGACATCAACCCCCAGAATTCCTCAGCCAGCATGCTAAAGCCCAGATAACTTAAAGTACCTAAGGTTTAGAACTGAGAAGACAATGAATGGGAAGAAGCTTCTAGGGTTATTGGTAGGAAAAACAGTAGAAAAGCAGAGAAAACCACTGAGATTTATTTACTTATTTGTATCTCATCTTTATTATCTTTTTTACAAATAATTCATAACTGTTAACTAAAGATATTGGGCAAAGATTAATAGATTTTTTTTCTTATCAGCGGCTTTCACAACTCCATTGCCAAGAGTTGAACTCACAAGTAAGTTTGTACTCTCAATCTATAGTTTTCCAAGAGGTTTAAAAAATTATTGTTTGCAAATAATAAGTAAACTAAACTAAATAATCAACTAAATAATAATAGAACTACTATGGCAAAAGAAAGCAAAGGTAGTACCAATAGTAATAGATGCAATCCCAAAACAACTGGAACACCATTTGAACACCATCAGCACTGACAAATTCATCATCAGTCAATTGCAAAAAAGCAGCTTTACTTGGAACAACATACATCCTGCAACAATATATGCAACACAATCAAACATCCACATCTGCCTATCCCAGGTCCTTGGAAAGGACTTGAAAGGTGGTTAAAAATGCCAAATCCAGGCTACCTGTGCAATGGATCATAAATTGTCATGTTTACTCTTTGCTCAGGAATTAAGAACAATTTATACAATTCAAGAGGGTTACATTAAAATAAGATAGACATTCAAGCTTAGTCCAGAGATTTCAACAATATTACCAAACTCTAAATGCTATAAATAGTTTATCTTGTTTCTGGGAACTTCAGTCCCATTTCATTTGGAGAAATCCATGTTAGGAAAGTCTCCCATTTTACTCTGAGGTGTAAATAAGTTTTAACTGCCAAGCATTTACTGTGCAGGTATATGTGCTCAGGTGTCTATTTCAGGATCAATCATTTTTCATTATTCCAATCCCAAAACAAAATCACATATGGAAAGTGTTGTGTATTATTTGGTGGGAATGTTCTAAACTGGGGAATGTAAGTGACCATATTACTGCCTTTGTTATTTTATTCTTCTCTTCTTCCTTCCATTCTGCCTTTACACTGACCCTCATGATGGCTTTGAGAAAATTCAGTTCACTATCACATTTTAGTTGTAATCACACCAGATTTTAATGACAGGTTATAATAGTATCGACAATTAATACGAGTAATATCATTTACATATAATTTTATTTAATTTTATTTTCTGAACAGCTCATCCTGAAGAAACAAGTGGTAAGTTCCATAACCCCCTTTTCATGTCTTAAAGCCAACTTTTTCTGGTCAGCTACTCTGTGTGAGTGATTTAAATTACTGATTAAAAAACACCCTCATAGAAGAAATCCTAGAGTATTCCTTTCCTCAAAATCAGAAACAGTTAGTTGGATATTAAACCACAGAATATTAATTCAATATTCAGTAGTGAAAAAGTATTTTTTTTCTTAACAATAACAATAGTACTTAGACTTATATACCGCCCTATAGTGTTTTACAGCATCTCTGGGAGGTTTAGAAAAGTCAGCATTATTTGCATATTGCCCTCAACAATCTGGGTCCTCATTTTACAATCTTGTAGGATGGAAGGCTGAGTTAACATTCATTTTACTTTTCTTTATTGTTTGCTGGATATGAATTGCATTTGGTTCTCTTGTTATGTGAATGCATGGGTGGATCTGGAAGGGCATCAAACCTTGCTTCTATGTGAAGATATCCCTCGTTGGTTTGGCATTTTCCTGGAAGCAACCAAGTGGCAAATGTGTGGCACGCTCATTTCTCATTTTCTACTTCTCTTTATACCAAAGCAGATCATCTTCTGATAGCTAAGAAAATATAATTACTCTACAGAGTAATTCTATGTCTAGAATCTGAAGCTGTTCGTCTCATAGTATGCATAAGGTTCTGCTGTTTTAAATCCTGGTCCTAATTAATCATAAATAAGAAATCTATAACCCACATGACCCTTTTGGATAATTTTCAGTCATCCTGGAGGAAGGGCATTACCTAACCTTACATCCTGTACTTGCTCACTGCAATATTTGATCTTATTTGGTCATTAGAAATGAAGCAGATCTTTAATACTGATCTTCCAAATGACCTGAGCACACCTCTTTCCCCTTCTTTTTAATGATATTGATTCTATAGAAAATTATTCACAGCACCTTCCCAACAACTATCTCAATCTCTGGGAGCACATGGGAAACTTTGTTTTTCCATGCGTGTTAAGAAAGACATAAATACATGAAATATTGAATATGCCTCTTCCTTTTGGAAGCCACACGTGTCTCATATGCTGCCCATTCTAAATGACTTGGTGATTGGCTATTTGATAATTGGCTAATTACTGATTGTCAAATTCCATGAGTAGGTCAGAACAGGAGAAAGCTCTCTATGGGAGCACACTTGTCTCCAGAAATTTCTAGAAAGGTAGATTTTCCCCCTAGCCATTGCTTTTTAGGAATTAATAATTTAGGTTCCCCCTTAAAAACAGGCTTTAAAAGTATGTGCACGTGTGTGTGGATATATTGTGTATGTATAGAAACAGTTAATTCGATCAGAAAAAAAATAGGATTTGTTTATTACCTTTTTGGTGTTCTCTGTAGTTATATGTATTATCTACAGAGAGCTGATTTCTGACTGTAAATAGATGATGACGATAATTCTAAATCTAATAAAGAGACAGTTATTCTAGTTTTTATAAATTATTCACTGAAATATATGACTGGATAAATGGAATAGTGATAAAATCAACACAGTGTCATTTAAATATCCTTTCTTTATGAACAGGTTTGATGGAAACAACTTTTGGTGAGCAGCCAACTTCTTTTTTCCATTCCAAACCTGAAACTTTCTAATAAACTTACATGCATCAGTGATAGGTTTCATAACTTCCAACTGGATTTCTTTTTTAAAAATAATAATAATAATTAGCTTAATTAACATTAGCCTTTCTACATCTAGAAGTTCAGGGAAAGTATTGGCTCCATACCTGTGGCTGTCATCTCAAAGACTAATCTAGCCATCACTGATAAGAGGATAGATCATTGAGGAAAAAAGACTTCATTGAGTCATGACAGTGGTTGTTTCGTATTATAAACATTTAAATCTCTAGTATGCAAAGATCCTTCCTTAGTAACTAAGTGATCATGTATAAGCAGATTACTACAAAAGATACTTGAATATGAGCAAGCAGTATCCATCCGCCACCAAAAAAGCTAATACAATCAATCCTGGGTTGTATAAACAGTGGCATAGAATCAAGATCATGTGAAGTATTAGTACCTTTATAAATCCTAGTAAGACCACACCTGGAATACTGCAATCAATTTTGGTCACCATACTACAAAAAAGATGTTGAGACTTTTGAAAAAGTTCAGAGAAGAGCAACTAAGATGATCAAAGACCTAAAACACATGAAGAATGACTGCAGGACTTCGGTTTGGCTAGTCTAAAGAAAAGAAGAAACAGAGGTGACATGATAGCAGTGTTCCAGTATTTGAGGGGCTGTCACAAAGAAGAGAGGGTCAAATTATTCTCCAAAACACTAGAGGGCAGGACAAGAAACAATGGTTGGAAATTGATCAAAGAGAGAATCAATTAAAGAAATTAAGGAGAAACTTCCTAACAGTGAGGATAATTAACCAGTGGAATAGCTTGCCTTCAGAAATCGTGGGTGTTCCATCACTGGAGGTTTTTAAGAAGAGACTAGACAGTCCCTTGTCTGAAATGGTATCAGTACTCCTGCTTGAGTAGGGGGCTGGACTAGAAGACCTCCAAGGTCCCTTCCAGCTCTGTTCTATTCTATATTCTGTATCCCTGTAGTGTCATGTTGGGGAGTCAGGTAGATTTCACTTAGTGTATTCATTTCTTGCCTGGCTTCACTGTTATCCCACAAATATGTTCTGACTCTTTTTGTGTATTTTTTAGCTCCACCTACTCCAGCTCAACCTGATATCAAAACAATCAGACCAAAAGTGACCTCTGGTAAGAAAATTCACACTTTTATATTCTACAACCATGCCCTAATGAGTGATCAAAAATGTAGCCCAGTAATTGATTGTTATATTTACATCACTTATTGCATTTCATGTGACCAGGATCAGTGGAAGGAACATCTGGGGATTTAGTAAAAGTATCAAAAGAGAGAAATATTCACTAGAAAATCAGCATCAGAAATCTGTGAAATAAATAACTTTAATTCCAATTTTGTTAGTTTATCAGAATATAAAAGAAAATAAAAATAACAGGAAAATAGAGGACGTGAAAGGGAAACAGAAAAAAGCATCTTTTTAGCTCAGTAGAAATAATAACATTACAACCTCAACTTTTGCTTTTATACTTTAATATACACTTGCCATATAACAACACAACTATCTAATTAACAAAACCCAAAATCAAAGTTTTATTTTTTCCATCTCAAGCACAAAATCCAGAAGCAGTTTCCAAGTAGAAACAAAATTAGATGTGTTCTTTTCTTTGAATAAAGCAGTCAATTTAACCACCTTTACTTTTTTCCTTGTTGTGGGAAGTAATATATATTTCTATTTTCATTTATTAATTTTAATAAACTGTTATCATTTATATTAACTATACTCTTAACTATACTCTTTCAAATTATTTAACCTTAAAGGGACAACCCTTTTTTTACATTCATTTTAAAACTGTAAACTTTTCTTTAAAAATATTTCTAAAGTCAATGAATTCTAGTACATTTTTTAAAAAAACTTCTTCTTAACATACATACTTTCAAATTCACTTTTAATAATATTTTATAAACTTTAGGAATTACTCAAGCATTAGTGAAAGACAGAAAAATCCCATTTTCAAAGCCACTTTATAGACACAAATCCATACATTAGAACTTTCTTTCGATTAGATATAACAGACTAGTAAAAATTCATCCTAATTCCAATTAGCTCATTCAATTTAAGTCATTCTCTCAAGCTTGTCCTCATAGAATAAAATTATTTCTTCTCTGGAATAACTGTCAAGCAATTATAAACTTCTCTTTTTCTCAAGGGATTCTCAACCTTGATAGTATCCATGAAGACAAAGTTCCATAGTTGTTTTTTGAGAATTGTAGATTTACTTGGAACTCTTCTTTCAATTACGCTGGAAGACATGTATTTAAACGATCATCATAACAGAAATTAGTACCAGATTTATATTCCAAAAATTGTAGTTATATCCTTTGCATTGTCAGGTACTTGAGAAATTGCTTCAATGATTTGGTAACTTTCTTTATATAATAGCATTTCTGAATTACTCATCTTTTCCCCAATTATTTGAGTAGTTTGTTCCTCTTGCTTTTATAACGTTGTTAGAACATAATTGATCTATAAAGTGAATTATTTTATTTAAATATTTCTGGAGCAGTCTCTGGAAATCTGATACAGTCCATATTTTTTCATGCTCTTAGCTCCCTCTTGTGGGCAAGGAGTAATTTTTTTATACATCAATTTTAATGCTTCCTGGCCAATCAGAATTCATACAAATTGAAAAACTTCAGCCACCCACAACTAAACAATCCAAAGGTACAGATTACATAAAAATAATAAAATAAAACCAAATATTTTTATACTCTTATGTTTTCCGTCAAAGTTTTTTTGTTGTTTTTTTTTAAAAAGTACTCCATTCTTCCTTCTTTTAACTTGCCTCTAGCAGCCCCCTTCCTTGTTTACCAGTAAGAAAGTCTCAAAAAATAGTGCAGAACTTAAAAAAGCTATAAAAGGCTTTGACTGCAAAGAACGTCTTTTAGCTTAATAAAGATAATAATCCTACAAACTGATTAAGAAGTAAAATGCACAACTTATTGTCTGTTTAAAAATAAATTCCAAAATGGCTGCTTTTCAACAGCAAAGTGATTGCAGCCCTGCCTCCCTCCATCTGAAGGTGTCACCAGCTGCTTCAAAGCACAGCTCCTGATACTTCCTGCAGACTTGTATGGAGGATCTTGTGGGGTGATTCTAGGAGTATCCCTAACCTATGAGAGTCATATAAATTAAGGGAACATGGTTCCCTCATTAGTAGTTGAAGAAGTCTTGGTCCAGAGGAAACCTCACCAGACTGGTCAGTCGGCCATTTCAGGAGGTTCTGAAACAAATGACTAAAGTTATATCTGACAGCATCCATATTTTGCATCATCTAATACTTTTTCGGCACTACTGTATTCTCAAATCATAATCATAAGATAATCATAAATTATCTTATTCATGTTTGTCCAATAAATTAAGAGTATTATATGGACCTAGAAAAGGGTACATTAAAATAGATATACCTTAGCTGTAAATAGAGAGATCTGGTTTCTGACTGTAAATAGATGATGAAAATGATTCTAAATCTGATAAAGAGACAGTTATTCTAGTTTTTGTTCATTATATACTGAAACATATGACTGGATAAATAGAAGAATAATATGAAAAATAAATCAATAGGACTGATATTTAAATTTATTTTCTTTATGAACAGGTCTTATTGAAGAGTCTTAATGAATAACGTCTTAATGAATAACCAACTTCTTTTTTTTCCATTCCAAAATTGAAACTTTCTAATCAACTATTATGCATCAATGATGGGTATCATAACTTCCAATTGGATTATTTTTTTAAAAAAATAGCTTTTTCAGTGTTGATCTTTCTACATATAGAAGTTCAGTGAAACTATTGGCTCCAAGGCTATGGCTATTAACGCACCACCTGCTCCGAATCCGACCGGACACTGGTAAAGTCCCATTTAAGGACTTACCTAGTGGTCATAAGAGCAGCGAAACGAAACTATTTCTCCGCTCTTATCGCGTCTGCAGGTAACTGATCTGCTGCCCTGTTTAGGGTGTCCTGCTCCCTCCTTCATCAGAGGGTTCGGGACGCCCCTTTGCAGGGTCGGGCAGAGGAATTTGGGTGTTACCTGCATGACAAAATCGATCAGATCCGGGCCGGGTTAGCCTCCGATTGAACTAGTTCAGACGGGCCAATGGAGGCAGGTCTTGAGTCCACTTTTTGGGAAGAGTTTGATCCTGTGACTCCTGAGGACATGGACAGGATGCTGGGACGGCTGAACACCACCAAATGTCTACTGGACCCGTGTCCCTCCTGGCTGGTACTGGCCTCCCGGGAGGTTACACGAGGCTGGCTCCAGGGAATCGTCAACGCTTCTTTGAGTGAGGGGTTCTTGCTGGCCGCCCTGAAAGAGGCGGTGGTGAGGCCCCTCCTCAAGAAGCCCTCCCTGGACCCGGCTGTTTTGGCTACCGTCCTGTCTCCAACCTTCGCTTTCTTGCGAAGGTTGTCGAGAGTGTGGTGGCACGACAGCTCCCTCAGCACCTGGAAGAAACTGTCTATCTAGACTTGCACCAGTCCGGCTTCCGGCCTGGGCACAGCACGGAAACGGCATTGGTCGCGTTGGTTGATGATCTCTGGAGGGCTTAGGATAGAGGCTGTTCCTCTATTCTGGTCCTGTTAGACCTCTCAGCGGCTTTTTTTTTTTTTTTTTTTTTTTTTTTTTTTTTTTTTTTTTTTTTTTTTTTTTTTTTTTTTTTTCAATATAAATTTTTTTATTATTTTTCATCATAGAAAAAAACATCACAAATATTACACAATACTGTAAGAAAACCCACCCCCCACCCCCCCGGACTTCCCAAACCTAATCCCAGGATAATATTCAAATATAAGTAAAAAAATATTAATATCTCTAACTCCACAAAGTATATTATTCTACATGAGTAGGTAAAATATAAAAGAAAAAAAAAAAAAGCAAATTTACTAAAAACTTAAATTATATTCCTCCACTCTATGCTTCTTTTAGATATAAACAATCCNCCTTGAGGTGCACCTGGAGGCTCCAGCTAGTTCAGAATGCGGCCGCGCGGGGGATTTTGGGGGCCTCTAGATACTCCCATGTAACACCTCTCCTGCGCGAGCTGCACTGGCTGCCTGTGGCCTTCCGGGTGCGCTTCAAGGTGTTAGTAACAACCTTTAAAGCGCTCCATGGCAATGGACCTAGGTATTTGCAAGACCGTCTCCTACCAAATACCTCCCTTCGACCAGTCCGCTCCCACAGAGAGGGCCTCCTTAGGGTGCCGTCGGCCAGTCAATGCTGGCTGGCGACCCCCAGGGGGAGAGCCTTCTCTGTGGCAGCTCCTGCCCTCTGGAATGACCTACCCCTGACATACGTACAACTGCGGACCTGCGCCTCTTTCGCTGAGCCTTGAAAACCCATCTATTCCATGCGGCCGGCGTGGCGTAGTTCTGATTGTGTTTTGGTAGGGGCTTTTATATGGGGTATTTTAGAGCAGGCTTTTTATTCAATATTTATTGTGATTTTTATTATCGCCTGTTCACCGCCCTGAGTCCCGTAAGGGAGATAGGGCAGTATATAAATTTAAATAATTAATAAATAAATAAATAAATAGACTACTGTAGCCATTGTTGTTTGAGGATACATCACTGAGGAAAAAAGACTTCATTAAGTCATGACAGAGGCTGTTTCATATTATAAACATTGTAAATGTCTAGTGTGCAAAATCCTTCTTTAGTAAGTGGACATATATAACCACTTTACTACTAAAGATATCATCAACAGTGTCATGCTGGGGAGTAAGGTAGTTCCCTTACTTTATACACTTTATTTCATGCCTGGCTTCATTGTTATTATCTCAAAATATGTTCTGACCCATTTTTTTAGCTCCACCTACTCCAACGCAACCTGGTATCAAAACAACTACCACAGCAACCACACCAGAAGTGGTCCCTGGTAAGAAATTTCATACTTTTATTTTCTATAACCATGCATTCATGAGTGATCAAAAATGTAGTCCAGTAATTGATTTTTATATTCACATCACTTATTGCATTTCATGTGTTAAGGATCAATGGAAGAAACATGTAGGGAGCCTGTGGAGGGGGGGGGGCTATAAGCCACCTAGAGAGGCAATTCTGAATCAAATGAGAGAAGATTAACAATATTCTATGAATCAATGTCAGAATTCAATAAAATAGATAACTAAAGTTATACCTGACAACAGACATTTTGTATCTTCCCATACTTTTTTAGCACTAAAGTATTATCAAATAATAATCATAAAATAATCATAAACTATTTTATTCAATTTTTGTTCAAATAAAATTCAAATACAAAACAATATATTACAATAGATGTACCAAAGCTTCTTCAAGACAGAGAATTATATACTTGTCGTGAACCTTCCTTATTTAATTTTGAATACACACATGCACATATACAGATACATATATATACACACACACATATATTACACATACATACACATACACATATACATACACACAAACATAGTATGTGTGTATATAATTAGTGAAATTTTCCTTCCCCAAAGTATAACATTGAAAGGAAAGTTTATATGTATATAAGTACAAAATCATATTTCAGTCACAAATATGAAGATATATCAATAAAGAAAATGAACTTTATGGTAATTTAAGATGGTTATGGGCTAGTATTAATTCTACAAATACTAGTATAGAAATACTGTTAGAAATGTCCACATAAATATAATATGGAACAGGTTAAATGGTTTGTCTCTGTCTATTTTACCCCTTCAGCGTTAGNTCTGAAATAAGAACAGGACAAGAGATCCCCAAAGATATATCTTTTGCTGCTTCTACACTAAAGGAAAAAGAATGGATTCTTGTGACTCACCCAGAGTTGTGCCCACATGCTGTTGGTTGACAGACCTCTTCCAGGTTCAGTTCAAGGAGTTGTTCATGACCTATCAAGTCTTAATAGGCACAGGGCCATGATATTTGAGGGAACATCTTTCTCTGTTGCATCTACCCATACCACGTGGTCTGGCAGAAAAGGCACGTTTTGGGTCTCCTCTATTAAGGAGTAATCACTTGATGAGGTCTGGTCATGCTGTGCATGGCGCCCATTCTTTGGAATATTGTCCCCCCTCCCAGAGATTAGATTGGCCCCAATCTTATTGGCCTTATAGAAGACTCTCAACTTGTCATGATCCTTGGACCTGGAGCCTGCTAAATGTGTTTGTTGAGAGTGAAGCATGAATTATAGACTCCTGGTGATTATGTTCTTTATGGTTTAAATCAGGTTGTTAATAGTTTTATACCTCTTTTTTGTGGTTTTATTTTTATTTTATTTGGTCTTATTTTTGTTTAAAGTCTTTGAGTTGCCCAGAGTGACAAATGTGAGATTGGCAGATATGTATATTGAATTAAATAATTAGTGAAAAAGAGATATGTGCATTTTCCCGTGCAACCATCTGAATAGAAATTAAAAGTAGAGCTTTGGTAACATGAAAGTATCAGTTAACTGATTCTTAACTAACCCTGTCCTATGCAAAATTTCACAAATTCTCTGTATCTTTGAAGTTTCAGGTGCCTCATTATTTCCAGTTTCCCATTCAAATGCATGGATTCTGTTTCATTTTTCTCAGATGAATCTGTAAGACTGGTCAATGGTAAAAACAGCTGTGAGGGACGTGTTGAAGTCTTACGCAATGGATTGTGGGGGACCGTCTGTGATGATTCCTGGGATCGAAAGGATGCAACAGTCGTGTGCAAGCAGCTTGGTTGTGGACGCGCTATCACAGCATATGCAAGAGCTTACTTTGGTCAGGGCTCAGGAAATATAACTATGGATGATGTAAATTGTAGAGGGAATGAGGACAGATTGGAGGAATGTACTCATAAAGGATGGTATCTCCATAATTGCAACCATGGAGAAGATGCTGGTGTCAAGTGCTCAGGTATCTTCTGTAGTCTGAAATATAAGAAAATATTTTTAAAAATGCAATATGTTTACATGTTTTCCTTATAATGGAACAGGTTTAATGTTACAGATATTTTCAAAAATGTTATACATATCTTCAAATAAAGGAAAAAAATCACTTCCTAGGCAACAAAGATGATTAGGGGACTGGAGGCTAAAGCATATAAGGAACGGCTGCTGGAATTGGATATGTCTAGTTTAATTAAGAGAAGGACGAGGGGGACATGATAGCAGTGTTCCAATATCTCAGGGGCTGCCACAAAGAAGAAGGAGTCAAACTATTCTCTAAAGCGCCTGAAGGACAAGAAGCAACGGATGGAAACTAATTAAGGAGAGAAGCAACCTAGAACTACGAAGAAACTTCCTGACAGTTAGAACAATTAACCAGTGGAACAACCTGCCTCCAGAAGTGGTGAATGCTCCAACACTGGAAGTTTTTAAGAAGAGACTGGACAGCCATTTGTCCGAAATGGTATAGGGTTTCCTGCCTGAGCAGGGGGTTGGAGTAGATGACCTCCCAGGTCTCTTCCAACTTTATTATTATTATTATTATTATTATTATTATTATTATTATTATTATTATTATTATTATTATTATTGTTGTTGTTGTTGTTGTTGTTGTTGTTGTTGTTGTTATTGTTATTGTTATTGTTATTTTTATTTTTATTGTTGTTGTTGTTGTTATTATTATTATTATTATTATTATTATTATTATTATTATGCTAAATACATCCAGTTTGACATCTATAATGTTCCTCAAACAGAATATTAAGCCACAGGTTGTGAGGATTAGGCTTGTTATAATGAATGAGAATTAGGACACTTTTGTCAAAGACGATTCATGAAAAACTATTGTATCTTTTTAAAAAATAAATATTAGTTTTGTGGTGAGAACGCAATAGATACAGTATACATGCCCAAGTGCTATTATTAAGTAGCTTGACAGTTGGCCAAATGACTGTATCAAAAGAAGACTCATGGATGACTCAAGCTTGGAGGGGAGGTCTTGAGTGCCACAGAGCTCTCTTCCCTTTATTTATCAATATTTTAATCAATGACCTGGTTGCAGGAGTTGTGTAAACTCTAATACATTTTTACAGATGAATAAGACTAATTTCATTTAGCAGGTATAATGATCTCTTTTTGCCACCAATATTAGTCCCCCTGTATTTATTCATTCCATTGCTTGATTAACTTTGTTTTCTTAACAGGTTATTCTACACCTGCTCCTCCGGTGATAACGACAACCCCTGGTAAGTCTGCATCTGAGAGCCTCATTTGTCAATCAGAGAAATGGCTTTTGACGTTCTCTGCATTATTCACATTGCACATTATACATTTTGTAATAACAAATTATTCATTTCAGTCAATTCCCATTAATAATTGTAATTAATCACATACTGACGCTGGAGAAACAAGGCAGAGTGTTTACCTAAAGAAAGCTGCCCATTAAGCCCCGGAAATAGCAAAAGCATGAGAAAGAAGCTGAGAATGGCTTTCTTCAGCTAGCATCTGAAGGAATGAAAGAGGGCAAAACTCAGTCAGGCCTTGAAGACTGATGTCAGCCCTATAGGATAAAGCAGATTAAGAAACCAATTGGGACTGTAGTGCTATTCGCTGTATTAACAGATTCTTGAAAGCCTGACGAGGATGTCTCTCCTTCTCTCTCTTATTATACTGAATTAGGGATAAATCAATATTACCTTTTTTCTCATCTTTTTAAAGTTTCAAAAGCTTAAAGGATGTTTTTGTTTATGTAACTGTCACTGTCATGTCTGTGGCTCTCCACACTTCATTTTTATAGGCAGTCTTTGACTTACAACCACAACTGAGCCCAAAATTTCTGTTGTTATGTGAGACATTTGCTAAATGACTTTTGCCCCATTTTATGACTTTCTTGCCACACTTGTTAAGTGAATCTGGCTTCCCCATTGACTTTGCTTGTCAGAAGGTCGCAAAAGGTGATCACATGACCTTGGGACAATGCAACGGTCATAAGTATGAACCAGTTGTCAAGCATCTGAATTTTGATCACATGATCATGGGGAAGCTGCAAAGATCGTAACTGTGAAAAATGGTTATAAATCACTTTGAACGGTCACTAAATGAATTGTTATAAATCGAGGATTACCTGTACTTGTATATGCAAGTTATTGGCTGGCTACTTAATTTTCATCGAAACCATGAAACCTGATCATTTTAGCTTTTTTCTACCAAAAGCTAAAGATACTTCTGCAGTCATCAGTAATAAGTCTGCATCCCAACGTTCATTCAAATATATCTATATCCAATTTTTCCAGTATTTATATCCAATATATCCAATGTTAGCTAAATTTGGGAAGCACGTGGAGATTACATTATGATCATGCACATCCAATGGGGTACAGGTCCTTCGATCATAACGTAATATCCACATGTTTCCCAAATTCAGTAAATGGAGGATTGCAGCCATCTTTTTCTCATTTCAGCTATGAGCAGAAGTTCTTAGTCTTATATGGTCAAATGCTGCTTTTTGTTTCTGGGAACATCTTTCTGCTTTTGTATTGCTAAGTATAAAAATGGAATCTGCAGAAAGTTCTATGTAAAATCATCTTAATTAGAGCAGAGAGGAAAAAGATGTATATGTATACAGAAGGCAATTGTATCCAACCGTCTCTACAAGTCTTCCCAATTAAACAGTTATTATTACGGTTATTATCCTTTAGTCCTCTTATAATTGAATAACAACTTGAGAAACAGTACAAATGCTGTCCTAAAATCCTAGTTTGTGAAACAAAATGAAATTACGATGAAAATAGGTATGAAACCTGTTTAGTAAGGGTAGGGCAAATGTGCATAATCAAAATATATATATATTTAGTTATGTCTTTGCATATTGTAAAACAGTTGTCGATAGTATTCCCCAAATCTGACTATATTGGGCTTTTTTCAGCTACTTTGCTTCATATGTTTATGGATATCACTTTGTGTGCTATTTCTTTTTTAAAAAAAATATAAAACATTGCACTACCCTTGCCTTACAGATTTCCCTAATTAATTCAGTTTAAAAGTAAAATAATATGTTGGTGAAGTTGCCTCTATTGCATTTTTCCAAATTCTCAGACATTTAACTTTTTTTTATGAAACACCACCCTGGAAAGTAATTCTTGGCCTTATTTCCTATAACAAAAAGAAATTAACAGAGATTGGTAGCAGGGGAAATAGTTTTTAAAATCTACTAAGTTTCATGTGCACAATATTTGGCTTTGTGTTGTCTAGCAAATCAGTGTGGAGGCCAATTCACAAAAGCTTATGGATCCTTCTCTGGATCTTATTATTCTGGAAGCCACATCAATGAGACCTGTGTCTGGATAATTCGCGTGAGGGCCTTTGAACGCATCAATATTAAGTTCAATTCTATAAGGTAAGTTGAAAGATTCTTTTAACTTGTTCCTTCTATATACTTAATAAATGTGTTTTTGAGTTTGTAACCCACTAATATATTCTTGGTGTATATCAGCAACAATTATTATTCAAGAGTAAGTCAGACTGGGTTAACAGGCATGATATACATTTGGGATGACTAAAACTAAGCAATCAATTCAACACTTAACTGAATTCAACATACTTCCACTGAAATAATGTCTTTACAATTTTACAATAAATATGCCCCTTAAAAGAAACTCTTAAGTATTCCTTTTTGGCTTACATGATTATTTCTTTCTTTAAATGATTTAACATAATTTGGTGTACAGGTAGTCCTTGTTTTTTTACAATCACAATTGGGACCAGACTGTATGTTGTTAAGCAAGGCCATTGTTAAGTGGCCTTGCTTAACAATTTTATAATTTTTTTTTGCCACAGTTGTTAAACAAATCATTGCAATTAAGTGAATCACATGGTCATTAAATGAAACCATCTTCACCCATTTACTTTGCTTGTTGGAAGCTGGCTGGGAAGATTGAATATGGTAATTACGTGACCCCAGCGGGACACTGCAGTTGTCAAAAAATACATGCCGGTTGCCAAGTGCCTAAATTTGGATCACATGATGCTGAATATTGCAACAGATGCAAATCCAAGGACCAATCATAAGTTCCTTTTTTCAGTGCCATTGTAACTTTGAATGGTGGCTAAACGAATGGTTGTAAGCTGAGGCTACTTGTAGTGGTTAAGGCATCAGGCTAAAGACTGGGAAACCGTGAGTTCTAGTCCTGCCTTAGGCACAAAGCCAGCTGGGTGACCTTTGGTCAGTCATTTTCTCTCAGTTCTAGAAAGGAAGTAGTGAAAAAAAAATCACTGACAAGGTTTGCCAAGAAAACAACAGGGATTTATCCAGGCACTCACAGAGAATCAGATGTGGTCGAATGGAAGAAAAAAAATGATGGCATAATAAATGATAAGGAGTCAAATCTTTATCTATTTCTGTACAGCCTGGACTGTGATAAAGAAAGTATTGAGATTTATGATGGACTCCAATATAGTTCATCTCCAATTGGAAGAATTTGTTCTGCTGCCTATCTCAACTATACCTTTTCATCAACTTCCAACATAATGACAATAGTTTTGCATAGAGATTCAGATTATTCAGGAAATGGATTCTTTGCTCATTACTACTCTGTTCCAGCAGGTAAGGATATTTATGTAATTCATTTAAGTTGTATCCTGTTAATGATGTGAGTTAGGGATTCAGTATTATTTTAAAGAAACTTCTATTTAGTTTTATACTGTGTAGGGCCATTGGTTCATATGAATATGGCACTGTTTCAGCAGCCTATCTTCATAAATGAAATAACCTTTACCGTCTTTGAACTTTCTGAAATTGAATGATATTTAAATAAATGAAACAAAATAAAAACACAACAATATAACAATAATACAATAAATTGGAAATGGCATTAGATCCAACAGAGCAGAACACCACTCCTTATCACTCATATAATATTTAGACTGGGAGAATCAACAATGTTTTAGGATGGAGCTAGACTAGTGGCTGTGTAACAGTTGTATCTTCACAAACAAGAGAGGTGGTACAATAGAACAGATTCTCTTTAGTTGTGTCACATAATATATTCAAAGTGCTTAGAGAAATGCTTAGAGGAAGTTCAAAAATAGGTAAATGGGATGCAGACATTACTTTCAAGCCATTTAGAATTTCAAAAGTAAACCTTAAAGTAAGTATTCAGTACAACTCTTTCAGCACTGATATAATCAGTGGTGGGATTCAGCCAGTGTGCACCAGTTCGGCAGAACCGGTGGCTAATTTTTTGTTGCCCAGGCCCAGAATGGACATCCAGAAGTGGCATCCACACAGAGAACTGGTTGTTCACATATTTGAATCCCACCACTGGATATAATCCAGTTTGGTTGTACTCGTTTGTTCAATAACTGTACTGATTGTATTTCAATAGAAGCCTCACCATATGTAATCCAATCTCATATGTTCAGGTCACTCAACCTTTGTTCTCCCCATTTGACCCATCGCTTCTAAGAGATTTCAGATTTGGTTCCAAAGCAGCCAATCACTACTTGCCTGTTGGGCCTTGCCACCAGATGACTGATGCAAAGGCCAGAGGGAGGTGGGAAAGAGGGTGGGGATACAGCTACACTATCTTCCCCTGTGCCATGCAACCTATGGGATTCTGGGAAGTATAGTTGGAAGGCGCAGTAGTGCTGAAGTGGCCACAACTTCTCCAGGGGCCTTAGCATTCTGTAAGTTAGCCCATATGAGTTACCTCGGTTCAATAACTGTTGCCCTATACTTTCCAATTTCACCCAATTAAGATTACAGACCCAAGAGTTTTAGTAGTATATAGATTGAACAAAAGTAATTATCATCATGTTTAATTGTTTTATATTGTATTCACAGAACCGATACCTACTACACCAACTACTGCTCCTAAAGCTACGAGTAAGATATTATTCTTTTTCTTTGATATTGTTTAGTTGATGAGTTGTAAAGAGTTAAGCAGGTCACTGGAGATCACAGGTTATCTAAGTTATCTAGGAATAAGCCCCCAAATGTTCTACAAGTATTGTGGCAGGAAGGTAGGAGGATTTGAATCCACTACATGATATGAATCAAGCATGTTTATTTGCTTTGTAAAAAATATGGGTTAGAGATGATGAATTTCCCCCCCATCCCCTCAATTTGGATCAAAGTAGCAGCAGGCATAGTAGAATAAAGGTTTCTCTTTGTTTTCTCTTAAAGACTCATTCATGAATTACTACTGTCATATTTAGTGTGTTTTCAAAATGCCAGAATCCTGCATTTCATAGTCATTTGACTAAGAAGTATTTTCTACTCTGCAAGGGATTGTAAACCTAAGATTTAAAAAGATTTTTTTAAAAAGATTTAAAAATATTATGCTTTCACCATTTATATGTCTAAATCAAGCAACAGATTAAAGTTTAATAGTACTATTAGATAGTACAGCAATCATGAATATCATTTTGAATAAACTTCAGCATTAACCTAATCAAGTAATTCTATTCAAAGACCAATGTTGGTATAATTGCTTAATAATTTAATGAATATTTAATTTCAAATGAGCTTTCCTGATTTCCTAATTTTAAGTAAATCTTTCAGTCCTCTTTAAACTGAATTTAGATAATAGGCTTACTCCTTTTTCCTACTTTAGAGTCTACCTTTGAAATTTAGAATGAGAAATGTAGAAGTGCAGAAGTTTGAACATCTGTCTTAGCAGCCCCTGAAATCTTCATTTTTCCCTCAGGAAATCTTGCATTTATTTCCTTTTCATAGTTCCTATAGATTATAATACCATAGTATATGTCAAGTTGACCGTAGTGTGCACTCTGATTCTTGATCCAGATTTATGGAATTTCTTGATTGCATGTAAACTTGTGAAGGCAAGTTTACAAAATCCTAAATCAATAAAAAAGAAAAAGAAAGCTAGTTAAACATTTTAATATTCTCCTTGTCATTATGATGTTAGAAAAAGGTCTGTCGGCTATTGTAAATTGAACAGTTAAACCACCAGTTTGATGAAGATGTTTACTTTTGTTATATTTTCAGTTTCCCAGTTTGCGTTACAATTGCAAGAATTGTAGTTTTTCTTTTTTAGGATCTCAGTTATAAAATATATTTGTAAGAATCTGAAGAGTCCTGGAATCATATATGTACATAACTGGTCTGCGGTTTAACAGATTATGACCGAAGAGGTTGGATCATACGACCCTGATATCTAACTCCTTCCAAATTCGTGCTGTAAATGGGAAACTGTGTTAATACTTTTCTATCATCCCTACTTCAACACCGTACTATTTTGTCAAATAAAGAATCAAAACTAACCTTGAATTATATAATACTATTATGTTATGATTCGAACATAACAGTACAAACTGATACACAAAGAAGTGAATTCAGTTAGGACTCATCTAACATTATTTTGATTATATAGAACATAAGCATTTATAAAAAGAGTTGTTTAGCTTCCAGAGAGAAGTGGAATTTGACATTCTAGGTACAGTTTCACTGAAACCAATTTGTTGTTTTAAGGCTTGTGATCTTCCATTTTTTTAGTTTACTTTTTTAGTTCAAAGGTCCATGAGTGTACTTCTGATCAACTTCTTTTACTGACATTAAGTATTCCAAAAATTGATCGATGATTGGGTGGTTTGTATTACTGACCTGTGAATATAACACATACACAAATTGACTTCTCTCTCCCTTTTACTGCATATTCCTGAAAAGGATAAGATGGAGTTATTTTGTAATTGTTTCTGTTAAACCCACTTTTCTATGTGTTATTTTATCTGGATGCTTCTACCCTCAGGGAAAGTGAAAGTCTCCTTTGCTGGCTAAGTAGAAGAGATATTTCTTAATTAGTTGATCTGGTCCCAAAGCAGATTCATGAATTAAAATAATACTAATAATTAGATGTATTTGCATTTTGCTTAACGTTTCTGTTTTATTATTTAGGGCTTTTGTGTTCTGATGGACACATGAGTGCATGGATCAGCATACCTTTTCTCCATTCAGCCGGTTATAATGCATCGCAAGTTTACCTGAACTCTTCAGATAGAGAATGTTCAGCTCAAATCAGAGGCGATTATGTTTACTTTAATATATCATTCTATGGTTGTAACACAGAGATAAGGGTGAGAATTAATTGTTGTTGTTAAAACTAATAATTATCTGCTTTGTCGCTCTTCCTGTCTTAACTATTATTATAAGAAAATTTACTCTGGTTTTGGATTTAAAAAGAACTAATGTTATGTTTATCAACAATACAAAATGTGACTTCCGGTTGGATCCCGGCGCCGATGGCGGCTTTTCTCCGAACCGTCCACCCTGAGGACGTGTAAGAGCCGCAGGAACAGCGTCTAACAATACAAAATGTAACTTTAAAGTTAATTTCAGATCTTGGGTTTGAGAAGTTCTGCTTAACTTTAAATACATTAACTGGAACCAATATTACAATTAAAATAAAAAAGGGAATTTTGGAAAGGAGAAAAAAAATTGATATCCTTATGTCTTTGAGACTGACTTCCTATTTCATCATCTGAGTTGTGGAAGAGCCAGGGTTGTGGCTACTGAAATGATTGTAATGGGTAACAT
>NW_015386279.1:567902-588536 GCF_001527695.2 Protobothrops mucrosquamatus
GTGGTGTTTAATGGGTATTTTGATGTCTACACTGTTGATTAATTTTTCTTTTTTTCTGTGCTTTTTTTAGACAAAGAATAATGACACAATAATTTATTACAATGTAATCAAGACAATCAACTCCGATTATATTATTACAAGAAAGAAAAATTTTCAATTTCATGTTTTGTGTGAAATGAAGCAGAATACTATTGTGGAGACGATGTTTATTGCTCACAATGCGATTGACCTGACTCAAAGGAAAATTGGCCATTACAATGTTTCTCTGGCATTCTATTCCTCACCATCATTCAGCCGTAGAATTGTGGGATCACCATACTACGTTTCACTCAACCAGAATTTATATCTCCAAGCTACTCTGCACAGTTCTGATCCAAATCTTATACTCTTCCTAGACACATGTGTCGCGTCTCCAGATAGTAATGATTTTAGAACCTTGACCTATGACTTAATCCGAAGCGGGTAAGTGTGTATTAAATATGTAAGAACCATAATCCCAAGTTGTCCACAAAGGAATTGCTGTTGTGTCAGCCACACAGATTCTGAGTTAGATTTTCTTCTTATGTCTTATTTCTTAAAACAGTATAGAAAGAAGGGCAGGGTTCATTTGCAAACTATAACCACGCATTTTCAAACAAAACAATGCCATGTTTTTTTAGTATCAAATATTTCACTTCTTTCAAATATTAAATGTTAATATCAAATTATAAAATTTGTATTAATATCAAATAATTCAATCGCATATAGAAAAACTAAGGAGAATAAAGGGATACTGTGGGCTGAATGGAGTGGTCACAAAATGTATAATAATGACCAAACTTTCTTTTGATTATGGTCAATTTTACATATTTTGTAAATAAAAAAAATAGTTATTACTACAGGGCCATTGCCTTGCTCTTACTATACAGTCCTCTGTACTAGCAACATATTACTTTCCCTCCCAAGTACATATCTTGAAGCACTTTTACGAGCCCCAAATTTGGGTTTAATTTATTCATTTTGATATTCCAATATTATATGCTTTCTCCATTATTCTCTAGTGCATCTCATAATCATCAGAGTCAGCCTACTCTGCAGAAATTTAGTAATTATATACATCATTACGCTGTAATAAAATATTTGAAGTAAACAGGCATACCTGAAACAACTTTTTTTTTTATTTTTCAGATGTGCACGAGACTCTACTTATAGAAGCCTGTCCTCACCAAGAAACAATATAGTTCGTTTCCAATTCAACTCCTTTAAGTTCCTTAACGAGTACAATTCAGTTTACCTACAATGTAAATTAGTAGTGTGTAGACTAGATGATCATTCATCTCGATGCTACCAGGGATGTTTAATGAGAAAGAAGAGAGGTGTGGACGAAACTCAGGAGAAGATTAATGTTGTTGTGGGACCACTCAAACTTCTGAAAGATGAGAATCAAATCCAAAAATAGGGATTCCCTCCCCTCCCCCATTTGACTATGTTTTCTGGTTAAAATGATGAAAGCTAGATAGATGCCTAAAATAATAATCACACCCATGTTACTCCGTAAATAAAACGGTTCAAATCCATAGAAAAATAGTTTCTTTTATACAAGCAACTAAAAGCAAATGAAATAATAGAAGAACTTGTTAAGATATTCAGAGCTCTTCATCAGGCAATATTAGGGGATGAGGGAAAGGAAGATTAGTCTAAACAGCATTTTACGTAGTCAAGGTCTTTATATTTATGGCTTTTTCCTAGGTGGTTATGCAATTTGCTGACATCAACACATCATGATATAAACAGGCTGTTTAATTTTGTTAAACACTTTATACAAAAATGCCAAAGTCCACTTGAGGCTTGTGTTCTTCATGATGATTGTTAGCCTTATGATAATACTGTATCTGAGAGTTCTTATTAAAACCATTAGCGCTATCCAAATAATTTTACTATTTGACACTAGAAAACAGCTAACTTTTAAAATGTTCTCCACATGTTTTGTCATTCTTATTTTATTAAAATCCGATATAAAAGATATACCAATGCTAACAGTCAACCTACAAAGAAAAATATGCACCTGTATTTTCATATAGGAAGGATGTATTTAATATATTAATCATATAAATATATCATGTTAGTGTAGCATCTTTTCTTGCTCTGAAAAGCAAAATTACTTCAATTATTTCTGAAAATAATTGCAGATTATCCTTCTTTTTCCCACCCAATAGCACTTTATGAGGCAGCTTCTGTTGTCTAAGAAGTTAAATGATATATTAAGACTTGGTCAGACTTTTAATAGATTGAATAATTTGCTGAAGACTAAAGGGGTCAATATAAGCCTACATGGAACTGCTAAACTAATGAGAAAAGGATAATTTTAAAATAACCCCTAAAGATGGATGAGCTACAAAATTGAAAAGTTTTAGGATTCTATGCTGTAGATAAGAATAGAAGAATTTTGTCACTAAATTAATCTCAAATTATAGGAAATTGTATTTTGCTTCCAATGCATTGCAATAAAATTGCTATCTTTGCACACTAAGAGTGAGCTTATTTTTTTGGTGAAAGGGCAGCTACTTTTATAGAAAAAAAATTGCACCTGTGAATTATTATTTTTATTTTTATTTTAAGATTTTTATCCCACTTTTGTTTCATGAAACAGCTGTCCCCAAAGAAAGATACAATATATGTTACATTTTACAAGAAATTTGAAATAAAAATAGTTTCACCGTAGAAGCTGCATAACCAGAAGAACCCTTATTTTGGGGAAACCTAAGAATATCCACATCTTTAAAATAATAAAATGCTATTATGTGTACAAAAAAGATACAGGACAGAAGAACTTCAGATAAAAAATAAAAAAAGATTCAAAAGCCCAATCTGACCACAAGATACATTTTGAAATGGAGACAAGCAACTATTGTGCTAAATGCCATCTGCAACACAACAGGCTAGGAATTTCACAGACTTGTTATCAAGAATGGCTTTTCTCAGGTGGCAGCGTCAAATTTCTAGCAAATGAATTTTCTCAAAAAGATCGAAACGTCTGATCAAATATATAGGACAGAAGGAATGAACTTCAGGACCTAACACACATACAAATTTGTAATTTGTTACAGTCACACCAAACAGCTCAACGGCAAATTGAAAATTGGTACAGCTCCTTTAGAACAAATATTGCTGTAATGCCTGGGTTATGCATTTTTCTGGCCAAGCTTAATTATGGCAAATTGCTATAATCCAACTTAGATTTAGATATTGTAGCCAGGCAACCTGTATCTAAAAATATAGTGGAAAACAAGCATTCTTTCTCATGGAGTATAGTTTAATGAAAGTAATGTCTCAACGTTTATTTAAAGATGTTGTAAATGCATTTTGGCACAGTTTCCAAACCTTTCACCTGGAAATCCTTCAGAGTATTCTGGAATTCACAAATAAGTCTAAAGGATCCCTCACTAATGTAAGTGAGTCTGATGGCTACCAATCCAATCCTTACCAGAAAATAATTTGACTATGAGAACAGAGACATAAGAAACCTTCCCCGTTCGTAATCTTTACACAATGCTTAATTATGAAATTATGAGGATGCTCTGCTTTATGTGCTAATGACATATACTTAAACTGGTGATATAGTAAAATTGCCCATGCTTGTCATAGAAATCATAAGATCTTCAGATGGAAGCATGAAAGAGACCATATGTGCTTGTGAGCCTTAAAGAGCTTCAGATTCTCTACATCATATAATTATCCTGCCTAGCTCAGATAAGGCAATGGAGGAACCTGTGTATGAACAAATGTTCATGCTGATCCTGTAACCTAACTTAAGATGTGCATACTCAGATCCCTCACTGAAGGAGAAGAATCTCTTGATAAGTCTAGTAAACCACAATGATTCATCTCAATTCCGGCAGTCTGGGCCGATATTGCATCAAATAGGCAGAGCTAAGTCAAGCCAACTATACACCAGCTCACCCCTTCAAATCAAATCTCATTAAATATGCCACCAATTAAATTTAAATGATAAATTAAGCATACCTGATATTGACTAACAGAATCATTAGACAAGCTGCAACATGGGGGATAGCTCTTTTTTCTTTTATTTCTGCACCCCTGTCCAATTTTTGATGTGATCACTCTCCTTGCTTACTTCAATTTGATTTATGTTATTTGCCCAAGCTGACATACAACAACATACAACAATATATCTATCTATATCTACCGTATATCTATATCTATATCTATATCTACATCTACATCTACGTCATCTACATCTACTGTATATCTATATCCATCTATCTATCTCAGATTTTTAGTTATCAGTATTACTTCCCTTATAAAGAGAATATTTCCCTACAATTGCACAGTCTTTCAGAATTTCCAGTAGTCAAGTAGTCATTTTCAAGGAGTGAAGCTGTTACTTTAGTCCAACAAAGCTCTTATGTTGGTAAAACCAATGTTGAATATCATGCTTTCACACAGACTGGCTATTCAATGGGTTGGGAGAAAACTTGAAAGGAGGTGCCAGAAGTGCTGAAAAATAAAACTGATCCAACTTTCTAAAGGGCATCATATCCTAATTATGGCTATCTTCGTAAATGTAAATACTACATCATAGGCTTCATGGTCAAAATGTGTACATTTTTGCATTGTTCGTAATAACTATAGTAGAGACAGTAGTTAAAAGGCAAAGAAAAATTTCATATTCTACACATTAACAAAGCTTGTAGGGTGAATTATCAT
Organism: Protobothrops mucrosquamatus; assembly: GCF_001527695.2. NCBI lineage: Eukaryota > Metazoa > Chordata > Lepidosauria > Squamata > Viperidae > Protobothrops > Protobothrops mucrosquamatus. Next base: position 572,610 of record NW_015386279.1, read on the forward strand.
AACATTGTAACATAATCTCTATATGACATTTGTTAAAATATGTTAACGTTCCCATATTAACATAGTATTAAAAATAAGATGAAATATTAAAAAGGGAAGGAAAAATGAAAATGTTATTTTAAGCAAAACAACTCAAGGATTGACCAGATAGTACCATGGATCTCTTCTTTGCTCCCCTCTCAAAGAAGGCTAATTTCTATTTATTTATCTGTAGCCCTCCCTTATTATTTTTACAAATAATCCAAGGAAGCAAAGATATCCAACACATCTTCCTTCTCTTATTTTTGCCACAATATCAACCCTATGGGTGCCTGGTGCCTTAATCGCACACACATCAAGAATTCATTGCTATAAATTAGATATGCTTCTAATGTCATAATGTTCTAATGTTCAATTAACCAGAGGGACAGCTTGCCTCCAGAAGTTGTGGGCACTTAATCACTGGAGATTTTTAAGAAGAGACTGGACAGCCACTTGTCTGAAATGGTATAGGATCTTCTGCTGCAGCATGGGTTGGATAAGAAGATCTCCTAAGGTCTCTTCCAGCTCTATTCTAATTGATAAAGTTGTAAGACAATTTTATTTCACTACAACCATTTATCTTGAAATGTAACTACTTTCATATATGCACTAAAGTTAAATGACGTCAAATACTGGGAATAGAGCTAAGGAGAACATATGTGACTATGGAGTCCTTGGTGCTCTCTGAGCTTTTTTGTTTGCTTTGTCTGGTTGATCTCTCTGAATGCCAAGCTTCCAGGAATTCCCTGGCATTTTTTAATTTAGCTTGGTCTCATGTTCATTACATGTTTCCTGTTCTAGAAACTTTGATAATATGCAGTTATGTTCTTCTTGCTGAAAAGGTATTTTTAATTGGTAAATAATAGCTATTTGGAGCCATTTACCTTGTGTACTTCTCTAGCCAACACAAGTAATTTCAGAAAAAAATAATTTTACTCATATTATGCTAACATCTGAGGAAATTAATTGGTTTGATACTAGGGATGTAAATTTCCTAGCATTAGCTAACTTATTGTAGACATTAATTTTAAAACTTGTTAAAATACAAAACATGCCTCCCCACCTAAAAAATTAATTTTCTAGATTCCAACATTGCCATCTACTGAAACGTAAAACTCATAACAAATACATCTAAGCAACATTTTCTATTCTCCTCTTGTAGAAACAAAAAACTGAATAAAACCTGGCAGTTTAAATTCTGTTCTTCTTTTTTTTCTATATTTTAATTTGTATTTTAAAAGATTGGTTGACATCAAGTTTATTTATTTATCAAATTTATAGACCAACCATCTCTCTCTCAGAGATCTTTTTTAAAGTAAGTTTTATTATGCCATTCACTAGATGGAGGACATATTCCTCATGTTTATTTCTTAGTATAGGTATTTTTTGAGTTACAACCACAATTGATCCCAGAATTTTTGTTGCTAAGTGATTCATTTGTTAAGTGACTTTTGCCCCATTTTACAACCTTTCTTGCTGTAGTTATTGTGAATCACTGCAGTTGTTAAGTTAGTAACACGGTTGTTAAGTGAATCTGGCTCCCCCATTGACTTTGCTTATCAGAAGTTCACAAAAAGTGATTATGTGACCCGGTCAAAAGAGATAATAAAAAGTGAAGAAGGAAACAAAATGCCTCTTCAGCAACCAGCATACAGATAAGCAGGATTTAATACTAGACAAACTTTTCTTTTTTAAAATCCTGTAATCCCTTAATTCGGAGTAGAGTCAGAGNAGAGCGACTGAATGGAGCTGAGCATTTACTGGCCGGATGTTCTTCCTGACACCTACACAGAGCAGCAGATATTTTGTCTCTGCACTCTGAGAGAGAAATATCTGCCACTATCTAGGATTGAATTCTCAACCTTCTGAGTGGGAGGCAAGTGTCTTCACCACTAGGCCACTACGCCATTCAAATACTGTATCAGACAAACAATCAAGCAAAAAACAATACCGCAATCATTTCTGATTAGATCAAACACTTGCTTAGTCCAACATCCTGTTTTCTATAATAGGCAATCAAATGTCTTTGGGACATCTACATTTAACTATCTACAGTCCTTTGTCAGTAGACCATGACATTTGAATAAGACTAGAAGTATATTTATCTGACAAGATCCAGGAAATATAGAACTAAGCTGGTCACATCTCTGCTAGTTAATGTGAGAATTTTTATATCAAAATATATTTTGTTCTTTATATTGTTTCCATCTTCCCTTAAAACAGAGGTCTTCAACCCCCAGTCCATGGACCAGTACCGGGCTGCGGCATGCCAGCAACCAGTCTGCACAAACAAGCAAAGCCCCATCCGTGGGATGCAGGCAGCACACAAAACCATGCACCCTCTGGTCCGTGGAAAAACCTCTCTCCATGGAATGGTCCCTGGTGCCCAAAAGGTTGGAGACCTCTGCCTTAAAACATTAACAGAATCACAATAGTCTGAGAATCAGAGTCTCCACTAGATAATTGACAGTCAAACTGAAACTAAATTAATCAAGGAAAAATAGCAAACAGGGGAAATCCTTTACCCAAACTTCCTCAAACTTCCAAATAACTTACCCAGACTTAATCCATATAAGATCTGCCAACAAAATAGAGTTAATTAAATTAGGTCTCCCAGTGGAACTGTATGTTCACAAGAATACATACCTACACACACACACACACACACACAAACACACACCTCAAATGTCACCCTAGAACAGTGATGGCGAACCTTTTAGAGACCGAGTGCCCAAACTGCAACCCAAAACCCACCTACGTATCGTCGTGTGCCGGGAAGGTGTGGCGCATTGGGTGGGTGTGGCTGCAGTGGTAACGGCAGACTGGGTGGAACTAAAAAGTTCAATGAATCAATTCCGACTTTGCGAGATCTTTTTTTTTCCAGCAAGAAGTTGAAATTGATTGATTGATTGAACCTTTTTTTCTTGCACACGGCGACGGAGGCCTAAAGCGAAAAGGTTTTATAAAACCCAGCTGAAGGCCTAGAACTGGGGCGACGGCGCGCGTGCCCACAGAGAGGGCTCTGCGTGCCACCTGTGGCACGCGTACCATAGGTTCGCCACCACGGCCCTAGAATAAGCATGTAAACACTTCCACACTCTAGATAAGCTCCCGTTATATAAATCTGCCGCTGTACTCCATTTTTCTGCAGCTGCCCCTAAAAGCAAATTCTTTGCTTTTAGGAATAAATATTTATCCTTTCTTCACAGCTGTCTGGATCTCATTTTTATTTTTCCACAATCCCAGCTCAAGTTGGAACTTCAAATTATTCTTCTGACATTAACTAATAAGCTAGAACTAATAGAATATTACTGAGATTTTTTTTTAAGAAAAGGATTCTTTGTTAGCTACAATAATTTTAATAATGCACAGCTTATGTTGCTAGTCACCCTCCTGTGTTAATTAGGGTTACATAGGGTGATCATTCAGCTTGTCATATATTTAAGTTGTTCAACTTGTGATGATAACCCAAACAGAAAGAGAAAAGGAAATACCTCGTGTATTTAATTGAAATGCGGAAAGAAAGAAAGCACTAAAGAAAAGAACACCTAATTCCCAGAAGTTTCATTCTACCTGTCATAAATATAGAAATGGCCTTCAACTTTTACATAGGCTCTTTGTTTTACTTAGAAGTTAGATGGAGATTTTTAAACTGGGTGTTGTTACAATAAACAACTTGATGAGCATGCCAAATCCACAAAGGTCACTCTCAGTGAACATTTCTCTATTTTTGCATTTTAAAATCATGTATCTCAGATTAGTGACTTACACACATTTGTTCTTTTACAAAACTTACTGTGTGTGCAAGAAGCCAAAATTTGCTATTCATTATGGTTGCAACTTTCTTTAAAATAAGTTGACACTACAGTTATTGGAATGTAGCACATCATGGTCTATATATTTATATGCTAAAGAGTTACAGCAAAAGAGAGAAATGAAGAGGATCTAGATCTTAGGTCTCAAATCCAAAACATATGGGAATGTATATCAGATCAGTGTTTTGTTTATTTTGATCTAAGGAAAACATGAGAACATATTGCAAATGAAGTTCAGAATAGTAGGATGGCAGTATAATTTTCAAAAATAGGTGTATCTGTTCCTAGTGAACAGCACTCCTCCATGCATATTGTGACTGAATTAATCAATTTTAAGGCCAAACATGGCCCTTTAGGTGCCACTGAATGACAATTCCCAGAAGGTCCTGGGAAGCTCATTGAAAGGGCTGCTGGGAGTTGTAGTTCATCAACTTATAGAAAACCATGCTTAGTATTGCTGACCTTCATTTTAAGTTGTGCAGTTAAGAATCAGAACTGTTTCCAATCAAATCTAATATAGAAGAGAAAGGTGAATTTCATCAAATCCACAGTTCACACAGAAGGTAGGTTTGACTTTGTCTCTCCAATTGAGGAAATCCTTCTTCACATAAAAATTAGTCGAGAGAGTTTTAAAATAAATTGCTGCTATAGAGTTTCTAAGAACAGTAGGCTGAAAGTCCTTCACTTCCCACTTTCCAGAAGTAATTCAATTTGCTCTATGTGTGCCACTAACTTTTCAGAAAAGGAACTCATTGGATAGATAACACCTTGTTTAATTTGGCCATGTGATTTTAGGAAGTACAAGATAAATTCTACGTGGAATTTCATATCTTGCTCTTCTCTGATCTTTTTATCAGAAAGTCATTCCATACATAACAGTAGTGCATATGGAAGTGTAGTAAATGGAACTCCACCATCCCAAGATTGTCATTTGTGTGTATTCTAAGCAGGATGTCAGTCTTTCACTGAGGTTTATTTTGATTTGATTGATTATGTACCATCAAGTCAGTGTTAGCTTTTAGCAAATGCCTAAATGCAGGTAGTCCTTGAATTACAACCACAGTTGACCCCAACATTTCCTTTGCCAAGTTAAACATTTGTTAAGTAAATTTGCCTCATTTTATGACCTTTCTTGCCACAATTGTTAAGTGAATCACTACAGTTGTTAAGTACAGTTGGTAACACATCTGTTAAGCGAATCTGACTTTCTCATTGACTTTGCTTATCAAAAGGCAGCAAAAGGTGATTACATGGCCTTCGGACACTGCAACCATCATAAATATGAGTCAGTTGCGAAGCCTCTGAATTTTGATCATGGGATCATGGTCTTAAGTGTGAAAAATGGTCATAAGTCACTTTTTTCAATGCCGTTGTAAGCGAACTGTTGTATGTTGAGGGCTACCTGTAAGCATTCTTCAGAATGCCTACAGCTTAAAAAATTGTGAATCCTGTCAAATGTTTCAAGAGCTTTTGCAAAAATATTACCTAAAATGTTATTTGTTTTCCACACAAGCCCTTGGTTATACAATTAAACAAAAGAGTCAAAAACATTTTAATTTATTTATTTACTGAGCAAAATGATCCAATGCTACATATTTATAATTAAGCATATTATGGTTTAGAACGGGGACAAGTAATATACACTGTAGATTACACACAAACACTGAACCCTTTTGCAGCTGAGTGACTAGCACCAAAATTTGTTTCTCCTATTACTTTGAGATTAGAAACATATGAAAACTATAGTATATACAATCCTAAAGAATATGACAATTGCGTCTGGCTTTATCCTTAGAGAAAACAAACCACAAACCACAAAAAGGAAAACCACAAACCACACATTTTTTTTTCCTTTCTGAAGAAAATATTTAAACAATCACACTTGCAGGGACCTTGTGATTGACACAAATACAAGGATAGGTCATAAAAACCAGTCATTCAGTGCCATCATATGTTCAAACAGTCAATGAATGTATATATACTGCTCAAAAAAATAAAGGGAACATTTTAACATGGAACTGAAGGAGTTTGCGTTCCCTTTATTTTTTTGAGCAGTATACTTGGATAGCTTGGATGTACATAAACTTTGTCATTAACTTTAAAAGTGAACATTTCCTGGAGCAATTGCATTAGATGTTATTGTATGTGATTAACAAGCTTTTCCATAATATTGAAAACTTAGCCTCCTCCTCACTTCTCCTAAGTAGTAGTGAAATTGTGAAATGAAAATATTATTAACTTCCTTGATACAGACTTAGGAGATGGAGATGAAAGATCAAATTGCATACTAAAATTTTTCCTGTTTGGATTGGAACATTTATAAATTCTCAAGTTTCCTGTTTCTTTAGATTAGCCAAATACATCTTGAAATATGGGCACCCAGAAACTTTTCCCCTGGATGCTGCTAATACATGCTGCACTTCTACAAAAATCAGGTATTGTGTATATATTATTATATGTTATGTTATATGTTATATATTATACACTTTCTTGGATCTGAGAAGGAGATAGGTGAATGCTAAATGTCAGTAAACTGAGAAATTGTGGACTGCTTTGCTTACGGTGTTCAGAAAACACTCAGCAATACTGTAAAACATGAACCAGCTATGCTTGGATTAATGTTACCTCTTGATTCTATTAATTTGGATGCACAGAAGCAAAAGAATCAATGTACAAATCTACAAAAAGTACAAGCCCAGTGTGTACATATTTTAATACTTTTGTGTTAATCCAAAGATGGTTTTCATGAAAATAATGAAATAGCTGGACAACTTGTCTTTGGATGGTGCTAGCAATCATTCATTAAGAAGTGCCCACAAAACTGTTCTCAGAGAATCCTTTTCAGTGATTTATATGAATGAAATAAATCCACTGAGGAATTAAGGCATAATAAAACTACTGTGAATCCATCATCTACCATGTTGACCTAAGCTTATTATTTTGCAGAATATATTACAGCATTGCGGAGGTTTTTTTTTTAAAAAAAATTCAGAACAGCACTGAGCTGATCTAATTTTATTTTACCACAACCACTCACAATAATATCATTTGTGTTTTTGAAAGGGGCACAGGATCTACGCTTAGTAAATGGAAGCAACAGATGTGCCGGAAGACTAGAGGTTTATTATAAAGGAATTTGGGGAACTGTTTGCGATGACTACTTTAATCCAACCAATGCACAAATAGTGTGTAAACAACTTGCATGTGGAAATGCAACTAAGGTGTTAGGGTGGGCGTACTTTGGCCAAGGATCAGGGGCCATCAGTCTGGATGATGTAAGATGCACAGGAAGTGAACCCACTATCTGGGATTGTGCTCACGCCGGGTGGTTCAATCATGACTGTAAACACAATGAGGATGTCGGTGTTATTTGCTCAGGTAACATCTCTCTGTATATTTATATATGATGTAGATCTTTAGAAATGAAGCCAAGTCAGATATCTCAACTAAAAAGTTGTACAAACTGATTTCATTTGGTCAAGTAATCTGAATCAGATAGTACCAATTCAAAAGTTGAAGAAACAGGACTACAATATATATAGGGTTTATCTGAAATGCAGTACTAATGGAATTAGTGAATCTTATTCTTATCATTATTAGTAGAACAATGTTCTCTAAGAAAAGATAAAGGCTTCTTCAGATTAAATTCAGCTCCTTGTATAACTAAATTAACATATTGGTCTGATGAAGGAATTTACTATTGCCTTTTTTGGAGCATATATTTTAAAATGTCCCAGTCTAACCTAAAACCCTGGAATTTCCTGTGGCCTTGCGTACAAATATTAAATAAGTCACGCCCTGTTTAATTTTTTGAGATCAAACATGTGAGCTAAATGCTGGTCTCTATTTGATCAATGCTTGTTAAATAACATATATGCAACTCTTTCCTAAACAGAGAGTTTATAAATGGTAAGTGTACAAACATTAGCCATCTAATCAAGATGAAACAATCCATGTCATCTCAAAGTGGGCTATTACAGTCTTTCTAATTGACTATTAATGACAACTTATTTGTTATTAACAAATGGAATGCAGTGGCTTAAACAACAGATCAAAGAACTTATTATGATGCCATCTCTCTGTATTGATTAGTATTTTTATAGTCCTCTTAATCTGAGTATAAATTATGAAGCTAATTGCAGTTTCGGTTAATCCCATGGATCATAACCAAAATAAGCGTCAGTGGGAGATGAACATACAAGTATTTCTTATAACTGAATGTCCAGATTTTCATAAAAATCATATGTGACATATTGTACCTTATGCAGCAATAAAATTAAAGAATCAACATTTTTTGCCTCTTTGTTAAAAGATGCTGAATTACTACGAACAAGCAAGGCTCTTTAATTACTCCTGGTTAAAAAGGAGAGGGGGGTTGATCTTTCTTAAATCCATAATCACTATGGGGAACCACAGTCATGATACTGCTCATTAATTCTATCCTTTACAAATTGACAAAGTAGCTTTCCTGAAAGGTCTTTTTTTCTGACGACAGGCGATACAGAAATGCCAACCCCAACTCCAATTTTTACATCTGAAGGTAAGCATCTCAAAACATTATTCATTTATTAGATTTTCATCCCACCTTTATTATTTTATAAATAACTCATGTTGACAAACATACCTAATACTCCTTTCTTTTCCTATTTTCCCCACAAAACCAATGTTGTGAGGTGAGGTGAGCTGAGGAAGGATGACCATCCCAAAGCCACCTTGCTATCTTTCATTCCTAAAATGAGAGTAGAACTCAGAGTTTCCTGGTTTCTAGGGCAGCACCTTATCCACTATTGCAAAAGGAATAAAAAGATATCAAACATGGGTGGGACCAGGTGAGGAAAGGAAGAGTAGATTTGTCAGTGACTTTTACCAGGCGTTTGCTCAATTGATATCAGTGTTGCTTTTGGCATAAATAATGTTTGTTCTTAACTTTTAAGAAGAATAATAGTTTTGTTCCCAATATACCACTGTTAAACTTGTTAACTGCTATTCAGGAACTATCTAACAAGATAGTAAGAGTTCATTTGGAAACAGTATGAGACGTTTGCATCCAAATTTTAATTTTGTCCAGAGATGTTGTATTGCTTCAGATTATTATGTGGGCTTGGTGAGGGTTTGGCAAGGAAAACAATCTTTGGCTCCAGGGTCACATGCGGTTTCCCAAAGACTTGGCTGTGAGTTTGGGCCACCTCTCTGCAATTCTTAATGTGACATAAGGAGAACATTATTCAATACTTGCAAAATGCTTGCATTAATTTAATTTAAATTAATTTAAATCAATAAATAATGTGAAATCATATTTAGTATTCATCTTGGGCTTTCATCTGAAGCATTTCTGTATCCTAATTTATTTCTTGCACTGCACTGCGGTTCTAGCACCCCGGTCAAAAGTTCTTGATCTGAAAGAAGCTTTGTGCCTTGCTCTAAATCTATTTATTTACTAATTTTAAAACGTCTCGGTCATACACTTGATAAATGGAGGACAAAGTTGCAAAGGTGATGCTGACATTTGCTAAAATGAGGTACCATTTTTTTATTTGTTGGGAAAAGACAGATGCAAATGTAGGATGCCAAAAGATTAATTGTGGCATTGCCATGCCTGTACTTGGAAAGGTTTATTTTTGTGATGTCTCAGAAATACGGGTGATCCTTGACTTACGACCACAATTGAGCCCAAAATTTCTGTTGCTAAGTGAGACATCTTTTAAGTGAGTTTTACCCCTTTTTACGATCTTTCTTGCCATAGTTGCTAAGTGAATCATTGCAGTTGTTCAGTTAGTAACATGGTTCTTAAGTAAAACTGCCTTCCCCATTGACTTTGCTTCTCAGAAGGTCGCAAAAGGTGATCAAATGAACCCAGGACACTGCGATTGTCATAAATATGTGTCAGTTGCCAAGTGTCTGAATTTTGATCATGTGACCAAGGGGATGCTGCAACAGTCGTAAGTGTGAAAAAAAGATCGTAGGACACTTTTTTCAGTGTCATTGTAACTTTGATCAGTTGCTAAATGAACGGTTGTAAATTGAGGATTACCTGTAGTACTTCTGGAATATGTTGAACATAAAGACCAGCCTAGGGCAAATGCTATTATTCAGAATGGTTTGAATGTAACTGAATATGGTGCAGATTGAAGTGCAATTCTGTACACTTTCCTATAATGAACTGCCTTGATTGTGTAACATATTGTACACAATCGGGGCACTTCCACACTGTCATTGTTTTTACACATCTCCATTTTGTCTGGGTAATTGAAGGGGAGCTACAAAACCTAGAATTCTCATTACAGAGCCTGAATCATGAACTCTGTCGCTGACGGGGTACAGAGATACAGCATCTAAAAATAAGTATACAAACAAACCCCTAACTTGCATCAATTTCAGTTACATTCAAAGTGACTTGGAGATCAATAGGCTTAGCTTTCTCACCCCATTGACATCCTCGGGACAGAGATCTGGAACTTCAAGTAGTGCTTGTTTTAGTGACCACAACCTGGTCACTAAGTAACATGGTCATCAAGTGACCACAACTGCTTTCTTTCCCCCCCCCCCCCACTTTCCTGCCCTTGGGAATCCTCACCCACAAGACTAGGAAAATTAAGCAAGAAGAGAATTAATGCTTGCATTTATGTTCAATGGAGAGGAAAGGATTACAAGAGAGTAAGCAGGTACACAGAATGCACATCAGAAGAAAAATGTTAGTACCAGCTATTTGCCTACCAAGTTAACTCTAAAATTTATTGGTTTTGTCAGACCTTACTACACCTTTCGTAGAACTGACTACGCAGGAAATAAGAGTATTTATTATATGCTGAAGTGGATTTGCCTTTTTGTGTATGTTCTGTAACAAGATCATCTACAAATGATTACAATTAATTTTGAGACATTTGTAAAGCCTGATTTTTTACACTTGGACAAATACTATTTTTTTAAAGGGAACAATCTTGTCCTGTCTGATAAAACATTGCATCTAAATAAAACATACACTGTCTGTTGGGCAAAATTCAGCTGTATTCTTTATTCAGCATAATAAAACATAACAAAACTGACCTGTTATGTCATTGCATAAACACACAGAGACAAGAGTTTGAAAAAAACTCTTATGTAAATATTTGCTGAATAGCATCAGTGTTGTGGTTTTTACATTAAATCGTGTTCCCTTGAATCTAAAGAAGATATTCTAAAAGGATTGAAAAAATAAAAAACACAGTTAAAAAGCGAAATGTGTCAACAGACAGAATTCTGTTAAAACTGATGTCATTATCAATTGCACTAATATTATGATATATATTCATGGAAAAGCTTAGAAGTTTATCTGCCAAAAGAGACCCAATAGGTGAGTATCAACCTATCTTTAAATTTTCAACCAAATATGAAAAACACACCTCCCACAGATTAGCCTGGTTGATTTTTCAAGGTTAAAAATTTAAGGGTTAGCTATTCCACTGATGGGCTTATCCACAAATATATACAGTGTTCATTTCTCAAGGCTAGTAATAAAATAAATCCTTGCCTTATGCTCTGTTATATTACTATTGCTACCTTTATTGAAACCATAAGTAGAAATATATTAATTACTAATTTATGAAAGCAACCTAGAACTATTCTCCAAAGCACCGGAAGGCAGGACAAGAAGCAACGGATGGAAATTAATCAAGGAGAGAAGCAACCTAGAACTAAGGAGAAACTTCCTGACAGTTAGAACAATTAACCAGTGGAACAACCTGCCTCCAGAAGTGGTGAATGCTCCAACACTGGAAGTTTTTAAGAAGAGACTGGACAGCCATTTGTCCTAAATGGTATAGGGTTTCCTGCCTGTGCAGGGGGTTGGACTAGATGACCTCCAAGGTCCCTTCCAACTTTATTATTATTATTAACTGAATTTATTTAGTAAAATAAAACAAATCCTTATTGAGATCACAGGTGGATATCTAATATTGGGATTTTTTTGCTTCTGAAAAGAAAGCAGCATAAATAATGATTTGAATTTCTAAAAAAGAAAAAAAAAGGAAATTTATAGTATTCTTTTGGATATCCAGATTGCTTCACACATATAATATCGCATTTTCCATGAAGTTAAACTTGGGTTATTTTCAGGATTTCAAAAATGGTTCTAATGGCTTTTACTTTATTTTTATTTATAATTATTATTATTTTATTTTTGTAGACCCCCTCAGAGTCACAGGTGAGATGGGTAGCAGTAGAAACTGAATAAATAAATATTTGCTCAAGTTCTCAGTGCTTTTAATTTTAAATCATATAAGAGTGCGATGGCAGGCTAGAATCAAAAAACTCACTCATGATTCTTCTGAAGCTTATTCTTATGTAACTCAAAATTATTTTGATTCCTATTTCTTCGTAGATACCACATATTTCCTAACTGAAAAAACCACCCATCCAGCAACTGAGAAAGAAATAACACTTACTATGAGAACATTAGAAATGTCAAATGGAACCACAACTTCATCTAAGGCTACCCATTCAATAACCCAGAAGGAAGAAACAGTGACGCCAGGCTTGGCAGCCACTTCTCAAGGCACTGTAGAAGACTTGAAGACATCTGCTCCCACCTCCATAACTGGTACTACAATTTTATTGTAGTATTGCTCTGAATAGTGAGAGGGCATATAAATTTCATAAATAAAAAAGAAAATATTTGTTGACTGTGGGTTACATAAAGAAGTGATAATGCCCTGAATGATTGGGAGCCAAATTGACTAGGGGAAAAGCAGTATGATGAAGTGGTTTGGTCAAAGAATGAACAAGGATTGAATTTGAAAACAAACATACAGTATGTAGGAAGAGCACAAGGACTGAGAGGAAGAAGAAGACAAAGAGGATGGCTGGGTTTTTTCCAAGATTATTTTTTATTTCTATATATCTGTGATAGCAAAGAAGTTCTGGCCAGGTTTCTTAAACATATAGCTATAAAATTTTATTGTTTTTGTTAGACTTTACTACACCCTCCGTAGATCTGATTATACAGGAAATAAGAGGCATTTAGAATATATTGAAGTAGACTTGCATTTTTATAACAGTAATGAGTATCATAATAACAAACATACTTCCAGCTGACTGCCAGGGTTGCTTCCCACACAAGGAGTGCAAAACAGAACATCAGAGGTGTTTCCTCTCTTTTTAGAGATAAAGAAATAAAGGATTCTAGAAATTAGATATTTGAGGTGAAAGTCCAATACACATTTGTTTTCCTTTGCAATACCCTTTTTTATTTTACTTTATTGTATCAAACTAAAGAAGAGTAAAAAATATAAAAGAAATAATGATAGCAATAATGGCAATATAATATAACCTCCTAATTCATCAACATCAGTATTTATTTATTTATTATTATTTTAATTTCTATACCGCCCTTCTCCCGCAGGACTCAGGGCGGTGCACAGCATATTAAAACAGATACACATATCAATAAAAATAAAAACCCCTCTAAAACCAAATTAAAACCAAATATTCGAAGCTGTGTTCCAATTAAAATTATACTTAAAATCGTCCCTAAATAAAATCCTCCTTAGGTCAGGCNTCACCGTCTAATTAGGAGGTCTTGAATGGGATCGCAAAGGATCCTAATTGCTATTATGTGCAAACCTTTTAGACAGTCTTAATTGATAATGGGTCTCAGTAGAAAAAAGTGCATTTATTTTTCAACTTATAATGATTTGAAGATTTCTTGTTATGCAGGTTTCAGTAAGTTATTACATTATCTTTAAGGAAATTTGATTGAAGTACTTAATATATACCTAACAACATCAGCACTTAACAATGTTAATTGAGTTGGCAGAGTCAATTCCAGTCAGTAACTAAGGACTTACTTGTAAGCATCAGTTCCAATACTTCAAGCCAGGCTTCCAATGCTCATTTTTATTTTACTTCTTATGTCAAACTAAAGAAGAGTAAAAAATATGAAAAATAATGGTAATATAATAATAATGGCGATATAATGTAACCTCCTAATTCATCAGCATCAGTAGGTTGTCTTCTTCTGCCAAATCAAAATTGTTTCTTCTATTTTCAGGTCCTGCTGTCACCACCCCACCCCCTGGTAGGCACTCACTTTAATTTCTATTGTTACTTAAAACCAAATCTTGCATCATAATTTAAAGGGAAATAGAGCCAGCAAAGACTTTAACACCAAAGAGAGAAATAAGATTGAACCACTTTCTCATCTTTCTTTTCACTGAAAGAACAATCTGTGAAATAAAATTAGTCTTTATGCTAGGCATGTGCTGTGAAGACTCAAAATTTGCTTTTCAACAAGTCATTGAATGATGTATGGATATAAGAAAGAATGAGTATCATATTTTGTTTGATTCAAATAAGGTGTAAAATAAAGTGAAGTCATTTAATTATGGAACTTTTTGGTCTTGGTAGCAAGATGACTGATTGATTGATTTAGTGACTATCAGGTACTTAAAAATTGTTTTTGGTTAACCAATAGGGATTGGATCCTGAATGATTGGAAGTTGAATTTCCAGCATTATTTTTATCTCTATATACCTATGATAGCAAAGAGGTTCTGGCAACATATAACTATAAAATTTATTGTTTTTGTTAGAACTTTCTACACCCTCTGCAGATGTGACTACGCAGCAAATAAGAGGTATTTATTATATGGTGAAGTGGATTTTCATTCTTATAACAATAAACATTGTAACAATAAACCTACAGCACTTCCAGCTGATTGCAAGGGGTACTTTCCACTCAAGGGGTGCAAAACAGAACTGCAGAGATAATTCCTCTCTATTTAGTAATAAAAAATTCTAAAAACCAGATATTTGAGGTGAAAGTCCAATACACATTTGTTTTCCTTTCAAGAAAAATCTCTGAGACTGGTGAATGGAGAAGACAAATGTCGTGGTCGCATTGAGGTCTACTACAATGGAAGCTGGGGAACAATTTGTGATGATGGCTGGGACGTGAATGATGCACACGTTGTGTGTAGGCAGCTTGCCTGTGGAAAAGCCATTGAAGCCCTACCTAATGCTGCATTTGGGGAAGGAACTGGCAGCATCTTCCTGGATCAGGTCCAGTGCAAAGGGAACGAATCCTCTCTTGAAGAGTGCTCTCATAAACCTTGGGGCGTTCATAACTGTCATCACAAGGAAGATGCTGGGGTCATTTGCTCAGGTAATCTGAACTGCTCAGTTTTCAAGTGTTGTGTTGTTTTACTTGGTTTACATTATCCAAACATACTAAGAGATGAATTTAAAATCAGATGTGAATGCAATGTGACTTTTCCCAGGTATAACGATATATTAGAAAGCCAAAGTAGTTTGTTATTCAACTAGATGTTCATAAATGGGATTGTAAAGGATCCAAATTGCTGTAACGCACAAGGCTTTCAAACAATCTTCATTCAGGAGAAAAAAGAATGCATTTATTATTGAACATACAAAGATCTAAGGACTGGGTCTTGTTATGCAGATTTCTATAAGTTATTACATTATCTTTAAGTACATTTGTTTCAGGTGCTTAACAAGTTTAACAACCACAGCACTTAATGATGGAGTTGGCAGACTCAACCGCAGTCAGTAAAAGAGGACTTAACTGTAGTCTCAATATTAAAAGGCAATAGGCTTCATTACCAACACTTTAAGCTAGGTTTGCAATACCCTTTTTTATTTTACTTTATTGTATCAAACTAAAGAAGAGTAAAAAATATAAAAGAAATAATGATAGCAATAATGGCAATATAATATAACCTCCTAATTCATCAACATGAGTATGTTGTCTTCTTCACCCAGACCAAAGTTGTTCTTCTATTTTCAGGTCCTGCTGTCAGCACAGCACCCCCTGGTAGGTATTTGCTTAAATTTCTATTGTTACTTAAAACCAAATCGTGCATCCTAATTTACGGGGGAAATGGTAAGTAAATAGCTAAATTGGTGACTAACGTGTTTGTGGTTAATCAGTAGTAATTTGCTCCTGATTGATTGGAAGCAAAATTAATTAGGTTGTCACCGTCTAATTAGGAGGTCTTGAATGGGATCGCAAAGGATCCTAATTGCTATTATGTGCAAACCTTTTAGACAGTCTTAATTGATAATGGGTCTCAGTAGAAAAAAGTGCATTTATTTTTCAA
>NW_015386279.1:592448-600204 GCF_001527695.2 Protobothrops mucrosquamatus
TTAAAATGTTCCGGCGTGTTGCACAGAACCCCACCCTGTTTTGGCTGGGCACCCTGGTACCTTTCAGATTCAATTCTTCCTTCGGTTGTACCTTCTGTCGACCCAGGCAGACCGCAGCGATGTGGCCCTTCTTTCCGCACGCTCGGCAAATGGCGGAACGGAACCGACATTCCGCTTGCTTGTGGCGTCCACCACATCCAAGGCAACGAAGCTCAGCTGGGCCCTTGTCCTGACGATCCTTGGACCTTCTCCCAGCTGCTTGGTAAAGCTTGTCCACCTCTTCTTCAGGATCTTCGTCCGAATCCTCGCGCACGTCTTCCTTGTGAATAGTGGCGGTCTCTGGAACGTTTCGTTTAGGCCGCATGTTCTTGACCACCCTGCCGGCAGCTTCTTCAGCCGAAACCTCTCGCAGAGCATCTTGGAAGGAAACATCTTCCCTGGCGAACAGTCTCTGCTGCAATTCTGTGTTTCTCAGTCCGCACACAAAACGATCGCGCAGTCTTTCTTCTAAGTCCTTGAAGTTGCACGGTTTAGCTGCTCTTCTCAAGGCCGCAATGTAGTCTTTTGCTGATTCTCCAACTCGCTGATCTCTCTGTTGAAATGTGTGCCTCCAAGCCATGACAGATTGCTTGGGCTGGAAGTGTTCCTTTAAGGTTTTCTTGAGGTCGGAGTATGATACCGTTTCCAGCGAGTCTGGGGCGATCAAGCTCTCGGCGATCTCAAAGGTGTCTTGCCCACAAACGCACAACAATGTGGCAGCCTTTAAGCCTTCCTCTTGAATCTGGTTTATGCGAAAATACGTCTCGACTCTTGCCACATAAGATTCCCACCTCTCGGGGTGGGAGACATCGAACTCCGCTAAACGCCCAACTTTTGCCATGATCGAAGATCAGGTTTCTTTTTCTTCAGCCGCACGCACCCTCCAGCGATTCCGTACTGGCAGGATAACACTGACTTCCACGCCGTTTCTCTTCCGGACTTCTTTGGGTGAGTCTTCTAGCTTTTCTTAGCTGTAGAGACTGTATCTCACCTTCGTCGCCAGTGTTAAGTCTGGAGAATAATGGCGCTTGAGACGAAGCATCTCCAACAAGTCTTTATTGTTTGCTTCCATTCTACGAACAACCCGAGCAGAGGCACGCAGGCCTCTATTTATACCCTCTGATCCCCGGGCAAGTTCAACCAATCATGAGGCGGGCTTTTCCCGCCTTGCGCATGCGCGCAAGGCCGGCGCCGCTCAGTCTGGTCCCGGGCAGCTTCTGCAAATGCCCGGGACTCTTGCAACGTCCCGAACCTGCCTCTTGCAGGCTCAGGACACAACAAGTATCATATTTTGTTTGATTCAAATAAGGTGTAAAATAAAGTGAAGTCATTTAATTATGGAACTTTTTGGTCTTGGTAGCAAGACGACTGACTGACTAATTTGGTGACTATCAGGTACTTAAAAATTGGTTTTGGTTAACCAATAGGGATTGGATCCTGAATGATTGGAAGTTGAATTTATTAGGCTATCAAGTGGATTGGTCAAAAAGAATATAGGAGGATTGAATTTGTAGAGAAATATATGTAGAAGAGCAAGCGGATCGAGAGGTAGTTTAAACCCGAGAGGGTGGCTGGTTATTTCCAGCATTATTTTTATCTCTATATACCTATATAGCAAAGAGGTTCTGGCAACATATAACTATAAAATTTATTGTTTTTGTTAGAACTTTCTACACCCTCTGCAGATGTGACTATGCAGCAAATAAGAGGTATTTATTATATGGTGAAGTGGATTTTCATTCTTATAACAAGATGCTGGGGTCATTTGCTTAGGTAATCTGAACTGCTCAGTTTTCAAATGTTGCGCTGTTTTACTTGGTTTACATTATCTAAACACAGTAAAACAATAATTTAGTGCCAATGCAATGTGACTTGTCAGGTAAATTATTATCATCAGAAAGCCAAAGCCTGTTACCATCCAACTAGGAGGTTTGAATAGGATCACAAAGGATCCTAATTGTTATTATGTGTAAAGCTTTCTGATGATAATGATAATGTTTCTCAGAAAAAAAAACTCCATTTATTTTTGAACACACGAAGATGTAACGAACGAAATGTTAACGTATGCAGGTTTCAGTAAGTAATTACTTTAAAGTAAATTTGATTAAAGTGCTTAACATGCTTAACAACCATAGCACTTAAGTATGGAGTTGCAGTCAGTAAATGTGGACTAGCTGTAGTTTCAATATTGAAAAGCAAGAGACATTAGTTCCAATACTTTCAGCTGTGCCCTTTTTTATTTTACTTTAGTTTCAATACTGTTTGCTGTGCCCTTTTTATTTTACTTTATTGCATTAAACTAAACTACATCCCAGAGTTCTGAAAGAGCTGGCAGATGTTATCTCAGAACCATTACATTACATCTTTCATAAATCCTGAAGCACCGGGGAAGTACCTGAGGATTGGAAAAGGGCTGATGTGGTTTCCATCTTCAAGAAGGGGGAAAAAACAGACCCAGAAAACTACAGACCAGTCACTTATCATCAATACCTGGGAAGATCCTAGAAAAGATAATCAAAATACAGATCTGCGAACAACTAGAAGCAAACAAATTTGTAACTAGTAGCCAGCATGGGCTTGTTAAAAACAGATCATGCTAAACCAATCTTATTTCATTCTTCAATGAAGTGACTAAACAAGTAGACAAGCGAAATGCTGTGGATGTAGTATACTTAGATTTCAGTAAGGCATTTGATAAAGGAGACCACAACCTACTCCTTGGTAAGCTAGAGAAAGGTGAAATAGACAAAATCACCACCAGATGGGTCTGTAGCTGGCTGGCAAACCGTACTCAATGAGTAGTCCTCAATGGCACCATATCCACATGGAGAGAACTAAGCAGCAGGATACCACAAGATTCCGTCTTAGGCCCAGTATTCTTCAATATCTTCATAAATGACTTAGATGAGGGAATTGAAGGGTAACTCATCAAATTTGCAGATGACACCAAACTGACAGGAGTAGCCAACACCCCAGAAGACAAACTCAGGATCCAAAAGATCTTGACAAGCTTGAACAATGGGCCCCATCTAACAAAATGAGTTTCATTGTGAAGAAAAGCAAAGTTTTACATTTAGGAAGGAAAAATCAAAGGTACAAGTACAGATTGGGTGAGACCTGGCTCAAAAACAGTAACTGTGAAAGGGGCCTTGGAGTCCTAGTGGATGATCACTTGACTATGAGCAAGCAGTGTGCAGCAGCAACCAAAAAAGCAAATACAATCCTGGGTTCGCATTGAATCAAGACCACATGAAGTATTAGTACCGCTTTACTAATCAAGACCACACCTGGAATACTGCAGCCAATTTTGGTCACCATGTCACAAAAAAGATGTTGAGAGTTTGGAAAAAATTCAGAGAAGAGCAACTAAGATGATCAAAGGCATGGAGACTAAAACATATGAAGAACGGCTGCGGGACTTGGGTTTGTCTAGTCCAGTGGTGGTGAACCTATGGCACGCGTGCCAGAGGCGGCACTCGGAGCCCTCTCTGTGGGCACGCATGTCGTTGCCCCAGCCCCGCCTCCCCCCGTGGCCTCCTTCTCACCAGCAACCCCCTTGGAGGAGAGTCGCCCCCGGGCGTGATCTGCATGGAGCAGCACAGCCAAGGACATAGCCGGACAGCAGGACAAGACTCCGCCCTCACGCCCCATATCGTGCAGATGATGCTGCAGGGCGTGGGCAGAGGGTGTGGCTACCTTGGTGCTGCAGAGCTGCCTGGGCGATCTGCGGCAGGCCATGGAGGCAGTGCGTAGCCCTGCGGGCAGGGGAGACAGGGATGGGAAGGGGCGAAGCAGGCATGGTGGGAGGCGGAGCGGGGGCGGGGGCGGGTTTTGGGCACTCGGTCTCTAAAAGGTTCGCCATCACTGGTCTAGTCTAACGAAAAGAAGAAATAGGGGAGACATATAGCAGTATTCCAGTATTTGAGGGGCTGCCACAAAGAGGGGGTCACGTTATTCACCAAATTACCAGAGGATAGGACAAGAAACAATGGTTGGAAACTGATCAAAGAGAGAAGCAACCTGGAATTAAGGAGAAACTTCCTGACAGTGAGGGCAATTGAACAATGGAACAGCTTGCCTACAGAAATCATGGGTGCTCCATCACTGGAGATTTTTAAAAAGAGGCTAGACAGTCACTTGTCTGAAATGGTATAGGTTTTCCTGCTTGTGCAGGGGGCTGGACTAGAAGACCTCCAAGGTCCCTTTCAGCTCTATTCTATTCTATTCTATTCTATTCTATTCTATTCTATTCTATAGAAGAATAAAAGAAATAAAAGAAATAATGACAATAATAATACTGGCAGCATCAGGAAACCTCATAATTGATCATCATCAGTATGGTGTCATCTTTACCCAGACTGAAGTTATTTCTTCCATTTTCAGGTCCTGCTGTCACAACACCACCACCTAGTAGGTATTTTCTTAAATTTCTATTATTACTTATAATTTAAGGGAAAATAGAGCCAGTAAAGTCTTTAGCAACAAGAAGAGAAATAAGATTCATCCAACTTTCTTTTCTTTTATTCACTGATAATATTATTATCAGAAAGCAAAGTATGTCATCATTGAACCTGATCCTTGAACAGGATCACAAAGAATCCTAATTGCTATTATGTGTAAAGTTTTCAGGCAATCTTCATTTTCTCCATAAAAAAGGGTGTTTATTATTGAACATACAAGGATTTAAGGATTTGTCCATATTATGTAGATTTCAATAAGTTATTATATTATTTTTAAGTAAATTTGATTAAAGTGCATAACATGCTTAACAACCACAGCACTTAACAGGAGAGCTGGCAGACTCAATTGCAGTCAGTAAATGAGGACTACCTGTAGTCTCAATATTGAAAAGCAACAGGCATCAGTTTCAATACTTTCAGTCACATTTGCTATATCCTTTTTTATTGTATTTTGCTGTATCAAAATAAAGTAAAAAAATATAAAAGAAATAATGATGATAACAATACTGGCAGTATCATGAAACCTCATAATTGATCATCGTGAGTATGCTGTCATTTTCACCCAGACAGAAGTTATTTCTTCTATTTCCAGGTCCTGCTGTCACCACACCACCACCAGGTAGGTATTTTCTTAAATTTGTATTGTTACTTAAAATCAAATCCTGCATTAGAATTTAAAATAAAGTGAAAGCATTGAATTATGGAATGTTTTGTGAGACAACATAATAAATAAATAAATTAAACAAACAAACCAGTAAATTAAGCAGTGTCTATGGAGTATTTAAAAATGGTTTGTGGTTAAGCAATACTGTTAGTGTCCTTAATGACTGGGAAACAAATTAATTAGGCTACTTAGTACAAAGAAGTATCATGAAGTGGGTTTGGTCAAAGAGAATGAACAAGGATTGAATCTGAAAACAAATAATACGTAGGAGGAGCAAACGGATTGAGAGGAAGTGGAAAACCAAGAGAATGTTTTTTTCCAGTGTTATCTTTATATACTCATAATAGAAAATATCTTCTGGCAAAGTTTCTGAGTCATATAACATTAATTTTCTGTTTTTGTCAGAACTTTCTACAACTTCCACAGAGCTGACTACGCAGGAAAGAAGAGGTATTTATTATATAGCTAAGTGAATATGCATTCTTGTAACAGTGGATCACAACAAATTTTGGCAAGTTCTTAAAGAGTTGGGAGGACCAGACCATCTTATTTGTCTCTTGAAAAACCTATATGCGGGTCATATAGCAAGCAACATATAGAAGCAACAGTGAGAACAGGACACGGAACCACTGATTGGTTCAAAATTGGGAAAGGAGTCCGGCAAGGCTGTATTCTGTCACCCTGCCTATATAACTTATATACAGAGCATATCATGAGAAAGACAGAGCTAGATGAATCAAAAGTTAGAATTAAGATTACCGGGAGAAATATCAACAATCTAAGATATGCAGATGATACCACTCTAATGGCAGAAAGTGAAGAGGAACTAAAGAGCCTCTTGATGCGGGTGAAGAAGGAGAGTGCAAAAGTTGGCTTGAAACTCAACATTAAGAAAACCAAGATCATGACATCCGGCCCTCTCAATTACTGGCAAATAGATGGAGAAGAAATGGAGGGAGTGACAGATTTTATCTTCCTGGGCTCCAAGATCACCACACACGGGGACTGCAGCCAAGAAATTAAAAGACACTTGCTCCTGGGGAGGAAAGCTATGGTAAATCTAGACAGCATACTAAAAAGCAGAGACATCACCCTGCCAACAAAAGTACGTATAGTCAAGGCCGTGGTTTTCCCAGTTGCGATGTATGGCTGTGAAAGTTGGACCATAAGAAAAGCTGAGCGCAAAAGAATTGAGGCCTTTGAACTATGGTGCTGGAGAAGACTCCTGCGAGTCCTCTAGGCTGCAAAGCAATCAAACCGGTCAGTCCTAGAGGAGATCAACCCTTACTGCTCTTTAGAAAGCCAGATCCTAAAGTTGAAACTCAAGAACTTTGGCCACCTAATGAGAAGGAAGGACTTGGAGAAGAGCCTAATGCTGGGAAAGATTGAGGGCAATAGAAGAAGGGGACAGAGAATGAGGTGGCTGGATGGAGTCACTGAAGCAGTAGGCGTGAGCTTAAATGGACTTCAGAAGATAGTAGAGGACAGGAAGGCCTGGAGGAACGTTGTCCATGGGGTCGCGATAGGTCGGACACGACTTCGCAACGAACAACAAACAGTAATATATATTGTAACAGTAACACAATGAACCCTGTATACCTCCTCTTTCTGATCACACACCCATTTTATTGTATGGTGATATGAAGGGAGTTGGAAGTCTGCAAAGAACATATAAATCTGAATTTCAATAAGCTACAAAAGGAATTTTATATTAAATAGGAAATTATTTGAAACTATATTTTCCTAAATCATGGTTGTGCTGTTGAAGTGAGCCAAAGAGTATGCTATGGTCATGCCGGTGGGAACTACTAAGGGACAGAACTGGAACATGTAGAGAGAGAATATGGTTTCCCACCATACTATGGAACCACTTCAATTCTCACAGAAAAATAATGACTTGAATGAAATTGACTGATATTAATGTATTTTGTGTTACATTAATATGTTATGTTGGCAAAACAGAAGAGCAAAGTGATTTCTCTCTGTTTAGAAATAAATCATTATAGAAATTAGATATCTTAGATGAAATGTTCATCTTTTATTACATGATGATGTAAAGAATAACGAGTTTTTGATCTCTGGTATTCAGGGGTAAGGAAGCTCAAAGGTATCACTCAAATATACAAAATAATTTGTGGAAGATCCAAGGAAATCACCAAAAGTTTGTAGAGTGGGTAGCAGTTGTGGCCAGTCCTCTTAAATCTATTCAACCCCATTTATGTAAAGGGAAATACAGGTCACAATATCTAGAGTTGTACACACACACATGCATGCACATAGACACACACACACGGAATCTTATCTGACAAAAGAACATCAGGTTGAGAAATACTGATATGCCTTTTTAAAATAAACCCTCAAAGAGTCAATGTAATGTGTCATTGGAGAAAAAAATGCTGTTTATATTCTTTTGACAATTGCAGAAAGTACATTGGTAACGACAACAAGCTCATTGACTGTACGGTTGATGAATGGAAAAAACAGATGCCAGGGTCGACTTGAAATCTTCCACAATGGGAACTGGGGAACAGTCTGTGATGACGGTTGGGACTTACAAGATGCAAAGGTTGTTTGCAGACAACTTGCCTGTGGA
>NW_015386279.1:603243-605195 GCF_001527695.2 Protobothrops mucrosquamatus
TCAACATGATCTAGGCATTATACTGCAAACGTATTCTTTTATGTCTTTAATACGTTGTATTATAGAACTTTGAATATGATGTTTTATTTGAGAAAATGCATTTTTCAAAGTGTTTTATTTTATACGTTTTTCTGGTGTACTCCCTAAAACAGGAGTGTCAAACTGCCAGCCAATGGGCCGGATGCGTCACGAGGAAACCACGCCCACCCAATTGCAGCAATGGGGGAAAAGTTCTGATACGTCGTGCGACGTCATGTGACGTCGCGAGTTTGACATGTCTGCCCTAAAATAACCTCCCATTTTTTGCATTTAAAACTATTTTCATTCCTAATGTTAAATTATATTTGCTCTATTTATTACCAATTTGGGCACTAAATACTCAGCATCCAACTACTAGACCTGTTGCTGCAGTAAGTGTATCACATCCGACTGCTCCAGATGAGTAGATTAACCAATTTCCTCAGTAATGAACAATTATAATTAAATGTTGAATAGCATGTTAGCCATTCTGTGATGGCTTCTTTTCCTTATGTAAAAGAAACAAAATATTCCAAGCTCATTTTTGCCTCTAACATGCAAATGTAGAAAAATGCATTATTTCGTTTCCACTATTATTTTTCTCTGCCCTTTTCTTTTTGTGCATACAAAAATACCATTATTCTGGTGAAATGCTTATGGGACCTAATAGGGTAGGTAGAGATAACCACGTGAAACAATCCTTCAAGTAGTAGACCCCCAAGTAGTTAGCCTACTTCCAAGGAGAGAAAGAGAAATGTTTCAGTCAAAGGTTAATCAAAGATTAAATAATATCACTCAAGGAAAAATGGGTTTTGAAATATTGAATGGGTGAATGGCTATGAGGATAATTTAATAGGGTTTACTGTTAGAAGTTAATGTTACAATAATATATACAAGAATACAACATGTTTCTGGATTGCAGCTTGTTAATAATGCTTATTAGGCATTTGAGTTCTTAATAAATCTGCAAAGCACATACAAAATCTTATTTCAATAAGCGATAGAAATTTTGTATTAAATAGGAAATCCTTTGAAGGCATATTTGTCTGAATAAATGATGCACATTTAAAATGTGCTCTACCAACTAATTTCTACATTTCATGACTTTCATTGTTATTTCTGAAATATCTGCAATTCTTATTGAAGTTGCTTTATGCTGGTCTATGACGAGAATGAAAATTTTATTTTGCTATTGAGATGAATGCAAAATTCCTTGAATAAGTAATTGCATTGTATTTTTCTTGAAACAAACCATTGAAATCAGTTGGAAAAATTACTCATGATTTAACTAGGAGCTCACAGAAATAAATAGGAAATAAACTTGCTTAAACTAAATCTATATATGTAAATATGTATTGTACAAATCTATCTACATATGTTCTAAAGAAAATCTAACAATCCTATTGTCTTCAGTCATGCATTAAAAAAACCATATGTTCAACATCAAAAGAATTATTGCCCTGGTTTCACAATCTTCAAAGTATCAGGTTAGGTTTTGATATGACCTCTTGTACTTTAAATAAAGGAGAATCCTGTGATCATGCTGATTGACTTATAGAGAGAGAGAGAGCATATGGTTTCATACCATACTACGGAACTACTTTTGTTCTGATAGAACCAACCTAAATCAAAAAATAAAATAAAATTGAATAAAATTGATTGTCATTAATTTTGTCTATGGACAAAACAGAACAACAGAGGTGATTCCTCTCTGTTTAGTAATAAAGAATTTTGCTTGATTCAAATAAGGTGTAAAATAAAGTGAAGTTATTTAATTATGGAACATTTTGCTCTTGGTAGCAAGATGACTGACTGACTGATTTGGTGACTATCAGGTTCTTAAAAATTATTTTTGGTTAACCAATAGGGATTGGATCCTGAATGATTGGAAGTTGAATTTATTAGGCTATCAAGTGGATTGGTCAAAAAGAATG
>NW_015386279.1:606027-609907 GCF_001527695.2 Protobothrops mucrosquamatus
TTGATTCAAATAAGGTGTAAAATAAAGTGAAGTTATTTAATTATGGAACATTTTGCTCTTGGTAGCAAGATGACTGACTGACTGATTTGGTGACTATCAGGTTCTTAAAAATTATTTTTGGTTAACCAATAGGGATTGGATCCTGAATGATTGGAAGTTGAATTTATTAGGCTATCAAGTGGATTGGTCAAAAAGAATGTAGGAGGATTGAATTTGTAGAGAAATATATGTAGAAGAGCAAGCGGATCGAGAGGTAGTTTAAACCCGAGAGGTTGGCTGGTTATTTCCAGCATTATTTTTATCTCTATATACCTATGATAGCAAAGAGGTTCTGGCAACATATAACTATAAAATTTATTGTTTTTGTTAGAACTTTCTACACCCTCTGCAGATGTGACTACGCAGCAAATAAGAGGTATTTATTATATGGTGAAGTGGATTTTCATTCTTATAACAGTAATAAATATTGTAACAATAAACCTATAGCACTTCTAGCTGATTGCAAGGGTATCTTCAACCCAAGGAGTGCAAAACAGAGCAACAGAAGTGATTCCTCTCTATTTAGTGATAAATAATTTTAAAAATTAGATACCTGAAGTGAAAGTCCAATACACATTTGTTTTCCTTTCAAGAAAAGTCTCTGAGACTGGTGAATGGAGAAGATAAATGTCGTGGTCGAATTGAGGTCTTTTACAATGGAAGCTGGGGAACAATTTGTGATGATGGCTGGGACATGAATGACGCACAAGTTGTGTGTAGACAGCTTGCCTGTGGAGAGGCCATCCAAGCCCTACCTAAGGCTGAGTTTGGGGAAGGAACTGGCAGCATCTTCCTGGATGAGCTGAAGTGCAAAGGGAACGAATCCTCTCTTGAAGAATGCTCTCATAAACCTTGGGGCGTTCATAACTGTCTCCACAAGGAAGATGCTGGGGTCATTTGCTCAGGTAATCTGAACCACTCAATTTTCAAGTTATGTGATATTTTCACCTGGTTTACGTTATCTAATAGGTCCGGTGGCTCAGTGGCTTAAAAATGCTGGAGTTGGTCTCTGCTCTGGCGGTTCAAGTCCTAGCACCACATGGCAGAGTGAGCTCTTGTCACTTGCCTCATCTTCTGCCCACCTAGCAGTTACAAAACATGCTACATGTGACTAGATATATAGGTGGGAAATATGGCATCTTCAGTGGGAAACAGGGCATCTTTTTGTATAGACAGTCAGACCCGGGGTGGTAATGGTCCTGCCTGGATGCAATGCCAAATTGTGCTGCAACATTGGTGTGAGAGAAGACCTCAGCTGATGCCATAGGATTCCACTTGTCTTTCTGATGCAAAGCTAGTTCATTCCCTGTGGTATGTCATGGATTAGCACATGAGCGCAAACTAAACAGGCTAGCACTCTTCAGCAGCCAAATAACTACTACAGTATGTACTAGCTAATTGTATTATACGCTAAATAAATAAATACATTAACCAAACACACTGAAAGCATAATTAAATAATCAGGGGACAATGTAATGTGGCTGCTCTCTGATAGAATATATCAGAAATCAAAGTATGTCATCATTGAACCTGATTCTTGAACAGGATCACAAAGGATCCTAATTGCTATTATGTGTAACGTTTTCAAGCAATCTTCATTTTCTCCGTAGAAAAAGGGTGTTTATTACTGAACATACAAGGATTTAAGGATTTGTCCTTATTATGTAGATTTCAATAAGTTATTATATTATTTTTAAGTAAATGTAATTAAAGTGCGTGATTAAAGTGCTTAACATGCCAGCACTTAACAGGGGAGCTGGCAGACTCAATTGCAGTCAGTAAATGAGGATTACTTGTAGTCTCAATATTGAAAAGCAACAGGCATCAGTTTCAATACTTTCAGTCACATTTGCTATATCCTTTTTTATTGTATTTTGCTGTATCAAAATAAAGTAAAAAAAATATAAAAGAAATAATGATGATAACAATACTGGCAGTATCATGAAACCTCATAATTGATCATCGTGAGTATGCTGTCATCTTCACCCAGACAGAAGTTATTTTTTCTATTTCCAGGTCCTGCTGTCACCAAACCACCACCAGGTAGGTATTTTCTTAAATTTCTGTTGTTACTTAAAACCAAATCTTGCATTAGAATTTAAGGAGAAGTAGAGCTAGTAACGTCTTTACCAGCACAGAGAGAAATATGATTCATTCAACTTTCTTTTTTTCCACTTTTCATTGAGTCTACAATTTGTGAAATAAAGTGAGTCTTTATGCTATGCATGCTATGTATGAACACTGGAGTTTTGCTTTTCAGCAAATCATTGAAAAATATATGAATGTAAGAAAAAATGTTTATCATATGTTGTTTGATTTATATAAGGTTTAAAATGAAGTGAAAGCATTGAATTATGGAATGTTTTGTGAGATAACATAATAAATAAATAAATTAAACAAACAAACCAGTAAATTAATCAGTATCTATGGAGTATTTAAAAATGGTTTGTGGTTAAGCAATACTGTTAGTGTCCTTAATGACTGGGAAACAAATTAATTAGGCTACTTAGTAGAAAGAAGTATCATGAAGTGGGTTTGGTGAAAGAGAATGAACAAGGATTGAATCTGAAAACAAATATATGTAGGAGGAACAAATGGATTGAGAGAAGTGGAAAACCAAGAGAATATTTTTTTCCAGTGTTATCTTTATACACCCATAATAGAAAACAACTTCTGGCAAAGTTTCTGAGTCATATAACATTAATTTTCTGTTTTTGTCAGAACTTTCTACAACTTCCTCAGAGCTGACTACGCAGGAAAGAAGAGGTATTTATTATATGGCTAATTGGATTTGCATTCTTGTAACAGTAATATATATTGTAACAGTAACACAATGAACCCTGTATACCTCCACTTTCTGATCACACACCCATTTTATTGTATGGTGATATGAAGGTTGTTGGAAGTCTGCAAAGAACATATAAATCTGAATTTCAATAAGCTACAAAAGGAATTTTATATTAAATAGGAAATTATTTGAAAGTATATTTTCCTAAATCATGGTTGTGCTGTTGAAGTGAGCCAAAGAGTATGCTATGGTCATGCTGGTTGGAACCACTAAGGGACAGAACTGGAACATATAGAGAGAGCATGTGGTTTCCCACCATACTATGGAACCACTTCAATTCTCACAGAAAAATAATGACTTGAATGAAATTGACTGATATTAATGTATTATGTGTTACATTAATATGTTATCTTGGTAAAACAGAACAGCAGGGTGATTCCTCTCTGTTTAGAAATAAAGCATTCTAGAAATTAGATATCTCAGATGAAATGTTCATCTTTATTTCATGATGATGTAAAGAATAACGAGTTTTTGATCTCTGGTATTCAGGGGTAAGGAAGCTCAAAGATATCACTCAAATATACAAAATAATTTGTGGAAGATCCAAGGAAATCACCAAAAATTTGTAAATTGGGTAGCAGTTGTGGCCAATCCTCTTAAATCTATTCAACCCTATTTATATAAAGGGAAATATAGGTCACAATATCTAGAGTTGTACACACACACATGCGTGCACATAGACACACACACACGGAATCTTATCTGACAAAAGAACATCAGGTTGAGAAATACTGATATGCCTTTTTAAAATGAACCCTCAAAGAGTCAATGTAATGTGTCATTGGTGAAAAAACTGCTGTTTATATTCTTTTGACAATTGCAGAAAGTACATTGGTAACGACAACAAGCTCATTGACTGTACGGTTGATGAATGGAAAAAACAGATGCCAGGGTCGACTTGAAATCTTCCACAATGGGAACTGGGGAACAGTCTGTGATGACGGTTGGGACTTACAAGATGCAAAGGTTGTTTGCAGACAACTTGCCTGTGGA
>NW_015386279.1:615888-616979 GCF_001527695.2 Protobothrops mucrosquamatus
ATTTAATAGGGTTTACTGTTAGAAGTTAATGTTACAATAATATATACAAGTATACAAGATGTTTCTGGATTGCAGCTTGTTAATGCTTATTAGGCATTTGAGTTCTTAATAAATCTGCAAAGCACATAAAAATCTTATTTCAATAAGCGATAGAAATTTTGTATTAAATAGGAAATCCTTTGAAGGCATATTTCTCTGAATAAATGATGCACATTTAAAATGTGCTCTACCAACTAATTTCTACATTTCATGACTTTCATTGTTATTTCTGAAATATCTGCAATTCTTATTGAAGTTGCTTTATGCTGGTCTATGACGAGAATGAAAATTTTATTTTGCTATTGAGATGAATGCAAAATCCCTTGAATAAGTAATTGCATTGTATTTTTCTTGAAACAACCATTGAAATCAGTTGGAAAAATTACTCATGATTTAACTAGGAGCTCACAGAAATAAATAGGAAATAAACTTGCTTAAACTAAATCTATATATGTAAATATGTATTGTACAAATCTATCTACATATGTTCTAAAGAAAATCTAGCAATCCTATTGTCTTCAGTCATGCATTCAAAAAACCATATGTTCAACATCAAAAGAATTATTGCCCTGGTTTCACAATCTTCAAAGTATCAGATTAGGTTTTGATATGAATTCTTGTACTTTAAATAAAGGAGAATCCTGTGATCATGCTGATTGGGGTAGAACTGACTTATAGAGAGAGAGAGCATATGGTTTCATACCATACTACGGAACTACTTTTGTTCTGATAGAACCAAACTAAATCAAAAAATAAAATAAAATT
This sequence comes from Protobothrops mucrosquamatus, assembly GCF_001527695.2. Taxonomy (NCBI): domain Eukaryota; kingdom Metazoa; phylum Chordata; class Lepidosauria; order Squamata; family Viperidae; genus Protobothrops; species Protobothrops mucrosquamatus. The sequence continues at coordinate 616,693 of NW_015386279.1, forward strand.
GAATAAAATTGATTGTCATTAATATATTCTATGGACAAAACAGAACAACAGAGGTGATTCCTCTCTGTTTAGTAATAAAGAATTTTGTTTGATTCAAATAAGGTGTAAAATAAAGTGAAGTTATTTAATTATGGAACATTTTGCTCTTGGTAGCAAGATGACTGACTGACTGATTTGGTGACTATCAGGTTCTTAAAAATTATTTTTGGTTAACCAATAGGGATTGGATCCTGAATGATTGGAAGTTGAATTTATTAGGCTATCAAGTGGATTGGTCAAAAAGAATG
>NW_015386280.1:0-1114 GCF_001527695.2 Protobothrops mucrosquamatus
TTTGCTTGTCAGAAGGTCGGAAAAGGGGATCATACGACCCAAGGACACTGCAACCGTCCTAAATACATGCCAGTTGCCAAGCATCCGAATTTTGATCACGTGACTGTGGGGAATACTGTAGCAGTTGTAAGTGCGAAAAATGGTCATAAGTCAACTTTTTTTTTGTACAGTCACTAAATGAACTGTTGTAAGTTGAGGACGACCTGTATTAGGAAGCGAGAGAGGGCAAATATGCTGATCTTTCTTACCTTTCTGGTCTTTTTCCAGTAATCCCGAAGGGGTAGGGGGCAGCGATTTCCAGGGACGGACAAGTGCGTGCTTCTGAACTCGTTGCTTTGAGCGCAGAACAGGACCCTGGCTTGGAAGAGCACTGAATTCAACCTGAGAAGTGAGGCTCTGGATGGAAAAAAAAAACAGGAGAAGGAAAAGACACGAGTGAAATAGGATGCTTCTCTTAATTGGGTCTAGCACGGCGTCTCTCTCACCCTTGGAAACTTTAAGATGTGTGGACTTCAGCTCCCAGAATTCCTCAGCCAGCCTGGCGGTACCTGGGGAATTCTGGGAGTTGTAGTCCACATGTCTTAAAGTTTCCAAAGTTGAAAACCACTGCTCTAACGGGTTGCATTTTATTTAGGATATTGTTGTATGTTCTAACTCAGTGGTTCTCAACCTTTTTAATGCCGTGACCCCCAACCGGTCATAAGTCGAGGACTAAACCGGTCGTAAGTCGAGGACTAAACCGGCCATAAGTTGAGGACTACCCAACCGGTCGTAAGTCGAGGACTTTCCCTGCCCGGGAGCGCCGCACATGCGTGGTTCCGCCCCCTGCGCCGGCCGAGGCGTAGCTGGCAAGCGGCAGAGACGGAGCAGGCCGACCACCGGCTGGCCCAGCTCAAGGGAGGTAAGGCACCCGCCGGAAAAGGGGGAAAAAAAATGGCGGACAGCCTTGCTTGGCGACCCCCGTGAAATGGTCGATCGACCCCAAATGGGGTCGTGACCCATAGGTTGAGAACCGCTGTTCTAACTCTTTTAGAATTTTAATGGACTACAGGTGGTCCTCGACTTATAACCATTTGTTTAGTGTCCATTCAAAATCAAAACAGCCCTGTAAAAA
>NW_015386280.1:10727-12410 GCF_001527695.2 Protobothrops mucrosquamatus
CCAGTGGAACAACCTGCCTCCAGAAACTGTGAATACTCCAACACTGGAAGTTTTTAAAAAGAGACTGGACAGCCATTTGTCTGAAATAGTATATAGGGTTTCCTGCCTGAGCAGGGGGTTGGACTAGATGACCTCCAAGTTCCCTTCCAACTTTACTACTACTACTACTACTACTACTACTACTACTACTACTACTACTACTGCATCCAGTTTTGGTCACCGCGATGTAAGAAAGATATTGAGACTCTAGAAAGAGTGCAGAGAAGAGCAACAAAGATGATTAGGGGACTGGAGGCTAAAACACATAAGGAACGGTTGCTGGAATTGGGTATGTCTAGTTTAATGAAGAGAAGGACGAAGGGGGACATGATAGCAGTGCTCCAATATTTCAGGGGCTGCCACAAAGAAGAGGGAGTCAAGCTATTTTCCAAGGCGCCTGAAGGCAGGACAAGAAGCAACGGATGGAAACTAATCAAGGAGAGAAGCAACCTAGAACTAAGGAGAAACTTCCTGACAGTTAGAACAATTAACCAGTGGAACAACCTGCCTCCAGGAGCGGTGAATGCTCCAACCCTGGAAGTTTTTAAGAAGAGACTGGACAGCCATTTGTCCGAAATGGTATAGGGTTTCCTGCCTGAGCAGGGGGTTGGACTAGATGACCTCCAAGGTCCCTTCCAACTTTGTTGTTGTTGTTGTTGTTGTTGTTATTATTATTATTATTATTATTATTATTATTATTATTATTATTATTATTATTATTATAACACTTAGACTTATATACCGCTTCACAGCCCTCTCTAAGCAGTTTGCAGAGTCACCACATTGCCCCCATCAACCTGGGCGGACATACACTATCAGCCAGGGACTGTCACTTGTTGAGAAGATGGAAAAGAGGAAGAGGAGGAAGAGGAGGAAAGCAAACGATCAAGTTGATGAAGCCTCGGAGTTCTGACTTATTCAGCTCTCTCTATCGGAACCATGGCATCATGGCCATAAGAACGACAGCAGTGCCACAGTCGATAAAGTTGCCCGCCTGTCTATTGACTTAGATGCCAACCACTGAAACCACCAAAAGGACTTTCTGCCTTCTGAGCAGCTGTTGGGCCAACGAAGCAAAACGACCCAGATCAACGGTCTCTGAAGATCCCCCCCTCTCTGCGTTCCCCAGAGGGTGACTCTCGGGCTGATTTTCCATCTCCTGCTCTCTGAGAAAGGCAACAGGGTGTCAAACAGTTGAGGCTGGCCAGCCACCGCACATGTATGTGTCGTAGCACCCAAGCCGGCTGCTGTGTTGTTCTGCCTGCCATCTGTGCGCGGGGGTGTGGAAAACGACTGGAGAGAGGCTTCACATATGTGCCCCTCAAAACACACACACCACAGGGTGTGAAAGAAACAATGCCCTGGGGCTGAGTCCAAAAGCTTGACGCTTGAGCGGGGTGAGTGCGTGGGTTGCAAATATTCTGGCACATGGTGTGTGTGTGTGTGGGGGGGTAGAGGTCAAAAGCCGGCCAGGTGCCCCCTTTTCTCTCTTGGTGGCCCTCTTGTCCTTTTCCCCTTAAGGAACAGATGCAAAATTCCTTCAGACCCACAACGAAGCGTGCAATCTCTTTTCTTTAGCCCCGTGCAAAATTTTCAAAACTCCCCGTAAAGTTGGCAGAACAGAGATGAAGCTGGAGGACGCCC
>NW_015386280.1:12510-13534 GCF_001527695.2 Protobothrops mucrosquamatus
AAAATAACTATTCAAATTTGGCCGCTTCTACTAAAAATTTAATTTAAAACCCCTTTAAAATACCCCTAGGCCAGTCCTGCCTGCTGAAATAACCAGGTCTTAAGGGCGCGGCGGAAGGAGGGGAGATCCGGGATCACCCGGATCTCTGGGGGCAGCTCGTTCCAGAGGGTGGGTGCTCCGACAGAGAAGGCTCTCCCCCAACCTCCTGCTCCGACAGAGAAGGCTCTCCTCCAACCTCCTGCTCAGGCAGAAGACCCTATACCAGGGGTAAGCAACCTTGACTCTTTTATGACTCGTGGACTTCAACTTCCAGAATTCCTGAGCCAGCCAAGCTGAGGGGAAAGGGAGAGGTTTCCAAGCTGAGCCATGCTGGCTCAGGGATTCTGGGAGTTGAAGTCCACGAGTCATAAAAGAGTCAAGGTTGCTTACCCCTGGTATAGGGTCTTCTGCCTGAGCAGGAGGTTGGACTAGAAGACCTCCCTAGATCCCTTCCAGTCCTATTATTCTGTTATTCTGTGTTCATTGTCTTTGGATCCAAAAGTACCAATTGCCTGGCCACCTGATCCTTGCTCTGACACTTGGCAAAAAAAAAAATCCGATCTGTTGAGTGATATAGTTTTATTTTGTACTCTGGATTTAATTCTCCCCCCCACACACACACACTTCTACCTGCAAATATTAAGGCAAGACCCCTTTTCTGAACCTCTCTCGGTGTTTTTGTTTTCCCAGCTGAATCTTGTCCTCAGATGCCCTGCAAGAATGGCGGGACTTGTTTGAACCACTCCAACGGGACATCTTCCTGCGTGTAAGTTTTTTTGGGAAAAGTGTCAAGATTCCCATAAAGGTTAAAACTGTATGACAAGCAGAGCCTCTACAGCAGGGGTCCTCAAACTTGGCCCTTTTATGACTTGTGGACTTCAACTCCCAGAATTCCTCAGCCAGGCACGCGTGCCTGGCTGAGGAATTCTGGGAGTTGAAGTCCACAAGTCATAAAAGGGCCAAGTTTGAAGAGCCCTGCTCTACA
>NW_015386280.1:17123-42981 GCF_001527695.2 Protobothrops mucrosquamatus
TTGTTGTTGTTGTTGTTGTTGTTGTTGTTCTTCTTCTTCTTCTTCTTCTTCTTCTTATTATTATTATTATTATTATTATTATTATTTTCTTCTTCTTCTTCTTCTTCTTCTTCTTCTTCTTCTTCTTATTATTATTATTATTATTATTATTATTATTATTATTATTATTATTATTATTATTATTTTTCTTCTTCTTCTTCTCCTCCTCCTCCTCCATTTTCTCCTTCTCTTCCTCCTCCTCCTCCTCCTCCTCCTCGTTGTCGTTGTTATTGTTGTTGTTGTTGTTGTTGTTCTTCTCCTCCTCCTCCTCCTCCTCCTCCTCCTCCTCCTCCTCCTCCGTGTAAATGAAATCATGCTTCTTTTCCCCCCCCACAGTTTTCTCCCCAAATTTGCCCCAGAAACGGAGTTGGGACTGATTTCTCTTCCACTGTACTCTAACTGTATAAGAGTTTCAAGCCAATGCCAATAGTTGCAAAAATCCTGCCATGTTACCATTTCAAGATCAGAGTCTTTAAGAGATTTTTTTAAATGCAACAGGCAAATGGTGGCTTTGCGGTCAGGAAATGTCCCTTCTAATGGCCATTAGGCTGTAGTTTTTTGGGGGGGGGTGAGTTGCAAAGAAGTCACTACACATGCCTGCCACTTAGCATTTTGAGGTCAACAGCCATGCAGAGGATCCCAAGTCTTTTTTCAGATTGTTGTGTGAGGATTTGAGGAACTGGAAACAGTGTGATGCGGAAGTACCCTAAGAAGTGAGAGGCTGGAAGAGTTGTGTGGTCTCAAGTGGTTCCTCTAGAACAGTGGTTCTCAACCTGTGGGTCGGGACCCCATTTGGGGTCGATCGACTATTTCACGGGGGTCGCCAAGCAAGGCTGTCCGCCATTTTTTTTGTCCATTTTTTTGTCCGCCATTTTTTCCCCCCTTTTCCGGCGGGTGCCTTACCTCCCTTGGGCTGGGCCAGCTGGTGGTCGGCCTGCTCCGTCGCTGCCGCTTGCCAGCTACGCCTCGGCCGGCACAGGGGGCGGAACCACGCATGCGCGGCGCTCCTGGGCAGGGATAGTCCTCGACTTACGGCCAATTGGGTAGTCCTCGACTTACGACCGGCTTAGTCCTCGACTTACAACCGGTTTAGTCCTCGACTTACGATCGGTTTAGTCCTCGACTTACGACCGGTTGGGGTCGCGGCATTAAAAAGGTTGAGAACCACTGCTTTAGAAGCCTCCCTTGTCATTGCTGATGACACTGTCTCGTTTGCTCCACAATGACTCTAAGTTTATTGCCTCCTGTTCTTCCAACAGGCTACACTGGTCAGTATTGCGAGGTGAATCCAGACGACTGCGCAGGACATCCGTGTCTCAACGGAGGCACCTGCCAGGATGGTATTGGGTCATACACCTGCCATTGCATCCAAGGCTGGACAGGTGAGAGTCAAGCAAGAAACAAAGAAGCAAATCTGCAAAGGTTCTTTGTCTATGCCAAATATATATTGAATTCTGGATTTATAGAAGAAGCATTTAAAAATACCTCAGCAAGACATTCGCCTTATTGCAGAAGAATCTTCCTAAGCCATTCTAATCTTTCTTTTTCTGGATCAAAATTGCACTGTTTATTAACATAGTGCCATAACCATTTAAAATGGCCCAAAAATAGAACACCACAACTGCTCAATCAATTAATTTGGTCAGTCAAGTCCATGTAATGTATGGATCTTTCTCAGAGGTTGTTGGCTAGAAATAGCAAGGACTGGACTTGGAATATGGCGGACGTGAAGGAGAAGCACCTGTTCTTCTAAGCACGTAGCTCTCCGCCCTTCCAAAGGGAATGGCGGGAAGGAGGTTTGGCCACAGCAGGAAAGGAGAAATAGGTTTTATCATTCACAACTGATGCATGTGACCAGAATTGCCTGACCTGTCTCAATAGATCACGAGTGACCTTTCCCATCTCATAAACCAGGGGGGGGGGTCTTCAAAGTTAACAACTTTAAAACTTGTGGACTTCAACTCCCAGAATTCCCCATGGCTGGCTGAGGAATTCTGGGAGTTGAAGTCCACAAGTCTTAAAGTCACCAGGTTTGGAGTCCTTTGTGTAAACTAAAGTATGGGTAGTCCTCAACTTACCTCCACTTGCTTAGCGACCATTTAAACTTCTGAGGGACTTATCTGGGAGGTATACCAGATTTAAAGCCCCCCCCCCCCCATGGTCATGTAACTGCAGTTTGGGCACTTATGGCCATTTGCATGGTCACATAACCACGTTTTACGATGGCTTTGCCAAAAAGTAGCATTACTTCAGGGTTTTGCCAAAAGTGCACCCATGGCAAACCATTGGTTCAGTTAACTACTATGTCATTCAATTAATGACCATCATTTTAAGGTCTGTCACGAATTATGAGTTATGACCGTGATAGGCAGGCTCCATTATGGTGGTAACTGGAGAACTATCTGTATAACAGCCCTGGTGGCCCAGCGGTTAGAATGCAGTACTGCAGGCTACTTCTGGTGACTGCCGGCTGCCAGCAGTTTGGCAGTTTGATTCCCACCAGCACAAGGTTGACTCAGCCTTGCGTCCTTCCGAGGCCGATAAAATGAGGACCCAGATTCTTGGGGGGGGGGGAGCGATATGCTGAACTTGTAAACTGCTTAGAGAGGGCTGTAAAGCACTGTAAAGCGGTATATAAGTCTAAGTGCTGTTGGTATTGCTGTAAACATTCTCTGACATCTCAAATAACAGCCTCGGGTGGAGCTTGGGGATATGGTCACAAAGCCTGCAGTGCTGGTGTTAATTCTGAAGGGCCCCGAAAGATGGAGACGAGGCAGCTTTGCTTATCCTCCATATCTCCTTCTCCAGGGCTTCTTTGCCACTTGCCTGATGCCTGCCTCAGCAATCCGTGCCATCCTGATGCCCACTGTGACACGGACCTCCAGACTGGTCATGCCATCTGCACATGCCATCTGGGTTATGCTGGAGCTCTGTGCTACGAAGACATTGACGAGTGCCGGATGGGTAAGATGGGCTGAGGGAATAAGGGTCAAGATTTAAGATTTAAGATTTAAGATTTAAGATTTAAGATTTAAGATTTAAGATTTAAGATTTAAGATTTAAGATTTAAGATTTAAGATTTAAGATGCCGGGTTGAATCTGGTCGGGCAGGATAAGATAAGTGAGATGAGATAAGATAATCTTTATTGTCACTTTGTTGTGTATTCAATAGCACACTTTAAAATGAAATTCCGATGCCTACTCATGAAAGAAAAAAACACACCCACCAAGCAATGTCACCATCCCAAGGATAACAACAACAACAACAACAATAATAATAATATAATAACAGCAGCAGCAGCAGCAGCACAGTCCAATATGTATCACAACCCATTGTGATTGTTCTTGGGGAGGAAAAAAAAAACCCCAATTCCCACAACTGAGCAATACAGGTAGTCCTCGTTTAGCCACCATCATTAGCATGAGCAACTTGGTCGTTAAGTAAAGCAGTCGCTCAGTGAAACCTCGATTGTGCTTACCATCTTACTTCAGCTTTCCTTTGCTTTACAGACCTGCAAAGGTCTTTGAATGCAAGGATCGGTTGCCAAGTGACCTTTTTCATCATTGTGAATGGGCACTAAACGAGGTCGTCACTAAACGAGGACTACCTGTTTCTGAATCGGATCAAGCGTCACCAAAACACCTGCACATTTCTGAATTGCTCTTCAGGCTGCCTCAGTCAAAAAAAAACACAAACAAAACCGAGGCAGAGGTGCCGAGACAAATTTTGCAACGCACCACCGCCCTCTTGTGGTGGAATGTGATTCAAATGCTATCTCTTCCGGGGAAAATGTTTGGCAAACTTTTTCCTTGAAATAAAGTTGTCAGAATTGGAGAGATCCGGTGTTTTTCTCTCTGGATTCTTCCTCTCTCCTGCTCCAGGGAGCAACCCATGCGAACACAGAGGAAGCTGCTACAATACGCCCGGCTCGTTCACCTGCTCCTGCCTCAGGGGTTACACAGGCTCCAGGTGCGAATCTAACCTCAACGAGTGCCTCAGCCAGCCTTGTCAAAACGGGGCTTCCTGCTTGGACCTGCTGGACCGTTTCCAATGCCTCTGCCCATCCGGTAAGTCTTGGGTTAGGCAAAATACAGATAAATTTCATGGATTTTTTATTTATTTATTTATTTATTTGAACAGATAATAAATAAATCGGAGCAGAGCAGCACTTTTTCTGAACTAATACTTTTATTTGAAGGCATTAAGCTTTTCTTAAAATGTTTAATTTCATTTAATACAGATAGGCTTCATTTAACAACTGGTTGCTTAGCAACCATTCACAGTTACAATGGACCTCAAAAAAGGTACTTATGAGTTTTGATGTCTGCCCCCCCTCTGTGCAGTCACATGATCATATTTTGGGCACTTGGCAACCTGCCCACAATTATGGCTGTTTGCGCTGATCCACAGTCATGTGACCCCGATTTATGACTTTTTTTGCTGGAACCCAGGGTTTATTTCTGGTTTCTTGCAAAGAACGCCCATTGGGAGCAATGGGTTCACTTCATGACTGCCATGTTCGCTTAATGACCACCCTGTTGGCTTAATAACAGACACTGTAAAATCAGGGTTAGTCATGTGATGATCTGCTTAGCGACCAGCATGACATATGACTGTAATTCCAGGCTCAATTATAGTTGTAAGTCCTCAACTTAAAACAGTTTATTTAGTGACTGTTCAAAGTCACGACGACACTGAAAAAAAGTGACTTTTGACCGTTTGTCACACTTACGACCTTTGTAGCATCCCCATGATCATGTGATCAAAATTCAAATGCTTGGCAGCTGGTTCATACTTATGACCGTTGCTGTGTCCCACAGGCATAGGATCCCCTTTTGCAAACTTTTGGCAAGCAAAGTCAATGGGGGAGGCCACATTCACTTAACAACTTATCAACTGCAGTGATTCACTTAACAACAGTGGCAAGAAGGGTCGCAAAATGGGGCAAAAGTCACTTAACAAATTTCTCACTTAATAACAGAAATTTGGGGCTCAGTTGTGGTCCTAACTGTACTCAGTAAGCTTTTATTATACACCAATGGCCAAAATTGTGGAAACCTTTTGGGAAAAGTGTACAGTAGAAATGCCAGCTTTGGTTAAGTTTCCACCCATTTTTCTTCCAATTTCTTTATAACTGTAGCCTTGTTCACTTAATAATACTATTTTACATCGCTTTCTGGGCAACCAGTCAACTCTTTGCACCATTACTTTAATTTTATTACATTTTACAAGCTCACTAAATGAAAGAACACAAAAAAACCCAACCAACTTGATAGCCATCACATAACACACTGACAAATGTCCTCCTCTCAGCTTCAATACATGACATCAATAACTGAATCCAACTGTGATCTGATTGGCCCATTGCCAAAACAAGATTGGCTCTCTAAACACTCATGCTCATTGGCTGCAATCAGATGAAGGAAAGCTGCCTGATATCAACCTAAGCAAGTTGTGCTTCCTTTTTCTAGTTATTTGGCTATAACGGTTCATAGAATACAGTACAGATAATTGAACAAACTATGTTGCATTACATTCTTGATTAAATTATCTTTCCATTGATATATAATTTTATGGTACTACTCCAAAAAGAAAGTGATACTATTAGCTATAAAACCTCAAAAGTACACTTTTTCCAAAAGGTTTCCACAATTCTGGCCACTACTGTAAAGCTTAAGCTGCAACACATGGAAGTTTATGACCTGGTTAGTTAGAAAAAGTGCTCCTGATTTTTTGCTAGACAATATGGCTCCCCGTTACAGATTTAATTGATAGACATGCATGCTGCACAACAATTTGACAGATGCTTGTTTGGTCCTCCTTCTTCTTGGTTCCCTTAAGACAGAGGTCCCCAACCTTTTGGGCACCAGGGACTGGTTCCGTGGAGAGAGGTTTTTCCACGGACCGGAGGGAGTATGGTTTTGTGTGCTGCCTGCATCCCGTGGATGGGGCTTGGCTTGTTTGTGCGGACTGGCATGCCGTGGCCCAGTACTGGTCCACAGACCGGGGGTTGGGGACCCCTGCCTTAAGATCTTTCCTTTACACAGGGTTCAGCGGGCTGTTCTGCGAAGTTGAAGAGTGTCTCCAAGGCCGCTGCCTCAACGGGGGAACCTGTGTACTCCAGAGCTATGGCTTCGCCTGCCTGTGTCCTCCTGGTGAGTGAGAACCATGAAGAGAGATCCCAGAAACATGGTTCAAAGAGGACTGATTCCTCCATCTTCCCTATGGAGCATCCTGTTTAGGCCACCATCTTCCAGCTTTGTACCCAACCACATAGATCCAACCTGCATCCCCAGGGATGTCTAGAATCCTCCAGTCTCTACTTCGGGGCTCTGTACCAATAAAGGAGAACAGCTGTAGCCAGTGGTGGGATTCAGATAGGTGAACAACTGGTTCTCTGTGTGGATGCCGCTTCCAGAAGTCCGTTCTGGGCCTGGGCAACAAAAAATTAGCTACCGGTTCTGCCGAACTGGTGCGAACTGACTGAATCCCACTACCAGCTGTAGCTTAGAATTGAAGTGAGGGACCCTTGGGTGCTCTCTAAGATTGATGGGTTTTCTTGCAGATGTTTCATTGCCCAAAGTAAGGATCATCAGTGCTAGTGGTATGAGCCACGGTGACGCAGTGGTTAGAATGCAGTATTGCGGGCTAACTCTGCCCATAGACAGGAGTTTGATTCTAACCGGCTCAAGATTGACTCAGCTTTCCATCCTTCCGAGGTCGGTAAAATGAGGACCCAGATTGTTAGGGGGGGGGGACGATATGCTGACTCTGTAAAACTGCTTAGAGAGGGCTGTAAAGGACTATGTATATAAGTCTATTGCTAAGTGCCAGTGGCTAGTGGCACGTGGCTTTGTGGCTAAAAGTCACAGAGCTCCTTCTATTTTAAGGCAGGAAACAGAGGGAGAGAGTTGTACCCTGGATGCCAATAATAATAATAATAATAATAATAATAATAATAATAATAATAATAATAATAATAATAATAATAATAATAAAAAAAAAAAAAGTTGGAAGTCCCACCCCCTGCTCAGGCAGGAAACCCTATACCATTTCGGAAAAATGGCTGTCCAGTCTCTTCTTAAAAACTTCCAGTGTTGGCGCATTCACCGCTTCTGGAGGCTGGTTGTTCCACTGGTTAATTGTTCTAACTGTCAGGAAGTTTCTCCTTAGTTCTAGGTTGCTTCTCTCCTTGATTAGTTTCCATCCGTTGCTTCTTGTCCTGCCTTCAGGCGCTTCGGAGAATAGCTTGACTCCCTCTTCTTTGGGGCAACCCCTGAGATATTGGAACACTGCTATCATGTCCCCCCTCGTCCTTCTCTTTATTAAACTACTAGACATACCCAATTCCAGCAACCGTTCCTTATATGTTTTAGCCTCCAGTCCCCTAATCATCTTGGTTGCTCTTCTCTGTACTCTTTCTAGAGTCTCAACATCTTTTTTACATCGCGGTGACCAAAACTGGATGCAGTATTTGAATGCCTCACTCTTAGAGTGACTAAGACTTTTTCTAATAGAACAAATCAAGGCTAAGGTTGGCTGGGGTTAAGCTTTTATTTAACAGATTTATATAGCCACTCATCTTATAGCTAATTCCATTGCACTGATCCCCAAAGTAAATGTATCTATATGAGAACTACGCAGTCAAAGAAAAGAGCAGGCAGTTCTTGACTTACAACCATTCATTTGGTGACCATTCAAATCTACAACTGCATTGAAAAAAGTGATTTATGACTGTTTTTCATCCTTACGACTGTTGCAGCATCCCCGTGGTCACGTGATCAAAATTGGGGCCGTCTGAGCTTTCTGAGTTGGTGCAGGATAAGCTCTAGAATACATAAGGGTAAGGTAAAAGGCCGAAGAAGATTGACGGTGTCAAGACTTTGTCCCCAGGTTTCGAAGGACTTCGGTGCGAGAGAGATGCTGATTTCTGTCACGGTGACCCTTGCCAGCATGGAACCTGTGTGAATGTCCCCGGCTCCTTCACCTGCGTTTGTGCTCCGGGATTCACAGGACCCCTCTGCAAGGAATTCAGTGACCCTTGTTGGGAGTTTCAGTGTCTTCATGGAGGCAGTTGTCGCGGAACAGAATCCGGGTAAGGATGGATCCGTCAGTTCTTCAGAGTGGACCAGACCACGAAACCAAAGTCGTGCATGTAAATATAAATTTAATTTTAGTGAAATAAAATAAATATACTTTTATTATAATCCCCAAAGGGCTTTTTTCAGGAGGCAACTGGACTTTCTTGTTTTTCTTTGAAGACGTTTCGCTTCTCATCCAGGAAGCTTCTTCAACTCCGACAAGAATCTACTTGGATGAGAAGTGAAACGTCTTCAATCAAAAATAAGGAAGCCCAGTTGCCTTGTGAAAAAAGCACCCTTTGGGACAACCAGGACCTGGATAACTGAGAATCTCCAGAGACACTTTTATTGTAAGGTTATAATAAAAGAACCTTGCAAGTCTCAGCGCAGTTCTTCCCTCCTTCCTTCTAACTTCATGAGAACTAGAACATTATCAAACTTTTATAGATCACCTCCTTCAAATTAAGACCGTTAATTTATACAAGAATCCAACAGCACGAATATATACATATATATATTGCAGCATCCCTGCAGTCATGTGATGAAACTCCAGGCGCTTTGCAACTGGCGTGTATTCCGTGTGCTGGGATCCCGTGATCACCATTTAATGACTTCCCAGCCAGCTTCCGATAAGCAAAACTCACGGGAGGATTTGCTTAACCCCCACACAGTTCACTTAAAAACTGCAGTGATTCACTTAACAGCCATGACAGAAATGTCATAAAATTGGGCCGGGCTCAATTAACAACCACCTTGCTTAGCAATAGACATTTGGGTCCCAGCTGTTGTCGTAAGTCAAGGACTGCCTACCTATCCAAGCCATTCCCCAAAAGGGCACCTGAGCCGCTCTGCATTCCCAAGCGGTCCAGTCAAGTCCTTTAAAAAGCCACGCAAAATAAATGTAACTTATTGTTCACAATTTCCTTCATTAGCATGGCAGCCTCTTTATGCAAATAGCCTACTTAATCATTTGAGTCAATTAACATCATTTGCATCATGGCATAATTACACAGATGCCTATGACTAATTTGCATAATTTGCATCACGTTATGAGGCAAGTCAGGGAAGTTGCAGTGGGGAGTACGCCGGCATTTAATAAAGGCCTGCAAATGACACATAAACTCCCTGTCCAGCCTGGCCTGTGAAGCTGTGATTTGACTGTAGTTGTTCTGCAGGAAGAGTACAAAATTCCTCGGGAACAATACAAAGCAGGACCATTTCGGGTTTACCACAGCCATGAGATGCTAACAAAAATAAATAAAACAAAACAAAATAAAATATTAAAAAATAAAATAAAATAATAAAATAAAAAATACAATGCAATATAAAATAGAATAAAATACAAAATAAAAATAAAATAATACAAGAATGTAATATAAATTAAAATAATAATAAAATAAAATATAAAATATGAACATAACAAGAATATAAAAATAATATAAACATATAAAAATAATATAAAAATATAATGTAATGCAATGTTATGTATTGTAATAAAATATAATAAAATATAAAATAAAATAATGAAATAAAATATAAAATAAAGTAATAAAATAAAATAAAAGATAGAAATTAATAAAATAAATAAAATACAATATAAAATAAAATAATAAAATAAAAATACAGTATAAAATAAAAAATAAAAATTAAAATATAGAATATAGATAAAATATAATTATAATATGATAATATAATATGATAATATAATATAATATAATATGATAATAATATAATATAATATAATATAATAATATAATATAATATAATATAATATAATATAATATAATATAATATAATATAATATAATATAATAATATAATATAATATAATATAATATAATATAATATAATATAATATAATATAATATAATATAATATAATATAATATAATATAATATAATATAATATAATATAATTAATATAATATAATATAATATAATAATATAATATAATATAATATAATATAATATAATATAATATAATATAATATAATATAATATAATATAATAATATAATATAATAATGAAATGAAATGAAATATAAAATTAAATTAAAAATAAAAATAAAAATAAAAATAAAAATAAAAATAAAAATAAAAATAAAAATAAAAATAAAAATAAAATATAAAAACGAAACAAAGCCGAACAATTCCCTCTCTCCCCGCCTCCCTTCCGCTTCTCTCCCAGGCCAATTTGTATATGTTCACCTGGATGGACCGGCCAGAAGTGCGACACAGAGGTGGATGCCTGCAATGCCAGCCCATGCCACCAGAGGGCTACTTGCTTGAGCCGCCAGGGAGCCTTCCAGTGCGTCTGTCCCAGCGGCTACGTAGGTAACTCGGTCTGAGCCTCAGTTCCTCCTTTGGGCAGCCCAGCAGCTCTCAAAACACCACTGCGCCCTTCCTCCCTGGATCACTGACTCTTCCCTCCCTCGCAGGGGCAGCGTGCGATGCAGAGGTGGACGAATGTTCTTCCAGCCCCTGTTTGAATTCTGGAACTTGCCTTAACAGCCCTGGTAGTTTTCACTGCCTCTGCCCCAGAGGCTATTCAGGACTCAAATGTCAGGTTACCCTGGACCTTTGCTCGGACTGTGAGTATCCAGCAGCACCAGCTCTTCACAATCTCTAAAAGATCCTCTTGGTTGATTCTCTCACACGTCCCTGTCCTGCAAAAGTACACATTAAAAAGTGCAAAAGTGGGAGCCCAAAGTTTGTTGGAGTATTTCTTTAATGTTAGTGTTTTTCAAACCGGGCAACTTTTAAGCATGGTTGGCTCTCGGCTCCATGCTGGCTGGGGAATTCCGGAAGTTCCTTTGGGCCTCTCTGCTCCTGTATCTTTAACCCCATCGTAAGAGGAAGAAATAGAGTAGGTAAAACTTTCCTTATTATTGCATTAGTCACCCAGGAGAAAGGCTCAGATGCCGAAATTCCACATTTGGGGCAATTTACAGAATGCTGCTGAACGAGCAGGTGGCATCTCAAAATCCTTCCTGAGCTAAATGCCTGTTATTTGGGTTTTCCAATCTGTTCCTTTCTACCACGTGCCACAGATCCCTGCAAGAATGGAGGCCAATGCAGAGTGAAGGAATCTGCACCCCACTGTTTCTGCCCTCCAGGATGGGGTGGCCCCCAATGCCAACAGAGGGCCAATCAGAACAGAGACAACTGCACGGACCGGACCGCAGAAGCTGGTTGCCAGGTGAGTTTAGAACGCAAAGGTTAACAGAATAACAGAGCTGGGAGAGATCCTGGAGGTCATCTAGTCCCCCTGCTCAGGCAGGAAACCCTATACCATTTCGGACAAATGGCTGTCCAGTCTCTTCTTAAAAACTTCCAGTGTTGGAGCATTCACAATTTCTGGAGGCAGGTTGTTCCACTGGTTAATTGTTCTAACTGTCAGGAAGTTTCTCCTTAGTTCTAGGTTGCTTCTCTCCTTGATTAGTTTCCATCCGTTGCTTCTTGTCCTGCCTTCAGGCGCCTTGGAGAATAGCTTGACTCCCTCTTCTTTGTGGCCGCCCCTGAGATATTGGAACACTGCTATCATGTCCCCCCTCATCCTTCTCTTTATTAAACTACACATATCCAATTCTAGCAACCGTTCCTTATATGTTTTAGCCTCCAGTCCCCTAATCAACTTTGTTGCTCTTCTCTGTACTCTTTCTAGAGTCTCAGCATCTTTTTTACATTGAGGTGACCAAAACTGCATGCAGTATTCCAAGCGTGGCCTTACCAAGGCGTTATAGAGTGGTATATAATCACTTGGTAAGGCCACACTTGGAATACTGCTGGTTTGTCATTCCCACCCCCGAAACCAAAGAGAATTCTTTACAAATTCATTTATTTTTTAAAAAATACAGCTAATCGTGCGGTGCTATGTACTATATAAAGAAATGTCAAACAATTACAAGAATGATATATAGCTAAAAGAAATCCATTTTCAGGGCTCTGGAGGCTGCATGAGAACATGGTCCTCTCACACAAATTCTGGAGGGTCTGAAGGCTGTGCTGGACCACACCCCATTTTCATGTGGCCTCCAAAAATTGTGCAAAGCCGTTCTCACATCATTTTCAGAGGCTCTGGAGTGCACCCACACAAGACTGCACCCCATTCTTCCACAGCCTCCAAACCTTCAAAAATTGCATGAGAACGTGCTTTTGAGAATCGCTGTTGGTTGTTGGTGATCGTCGGCACGTCCACCCAAAATGTAGTGTGTCACTTCTGACACACGTGTCATAGCTTCGCCATCACTGTGACAGATCCTCAAAACACTTTGAGAGCAAGCAACTAAATTTCATTTTTAATGTGTGCCGTTGTGCCCGCAGTAAAAAATGACAATAAAGGTTATCTAATCTCAATTCCTGGCAAATAGATGGGGAAGAAATGGAGGTAGTGACAGATTTTAACTTCCTGGGCCCCAAGATCACCCCAGATGGGGACTGCAGCCAAGAAATTAAAAGACGCTTGCTCCTGGGGAGGAAAGCTATGGCAAATCTAGACAGCATACTAAAAAGCAGAGACATCACCCTGTCAACAAAAGTACGTATAGTCGAGGCCATGGTTTTCCTAGTTGCAATGTATGGATGTGAAAGTTGGACCATAAGAAAGGCTGAGTGCCACAGAATTGAGGCCTTTGAACTATGGTGCTGGAGAAGACTCCTGCGAGTCCCCTGGACCGCAAGGCGATCAAACCGGTCAGTCCTAGAGGAGATCAACCCCGACTGCTCTTTAGAAGGCCAGATCCTGAAGTGGAAATTCAAGTACTTTGGCCACCTAATGAGAAGGAAGGACTCACTGGAGAAGAGCCTAATGCTGGGAAAGATTGAGGGGAATAGAAGAAGGGGACGACAGAGAATGAGGTGGCTGGATGGAGTCATTGAAGCAGTAGACGTGAGCTTAAATGGACTCCAGAAGTTGGTAGAGGACAGGAAGGCCTGGAGGAACGTTGTCCATGGGGTCGCGATGGGTCGGACACAACTTTGCAACTAACAACAACAACAATCTAATCTAAACTCTCAAGGAGGTGGGGGGGAATCCCCTTTCCTTTTAACAGGAACGAGCAGAGAAAATGCCATTGCATGGAAATCCATTCAAAAACCTTTGATGTTGATCTGCAAGGCCAGCTGCTGTTAAAAAATGCACAGGTTGGCGGTGTCACCTGCTCTCTTCCACCCAGGGAACATGTCCACTTCCTCATTTTTCAGTCCTCGTATCTGACTTGATCGCCTCGCCAGTCGTTTGTGTTGCTCAATGTGGCTTAAATTTTAGGTAAAACGTCTGAATCCTAAGATCAGTTCCACACAGGAACCGAACACCAAGGGAAAAGGGATCTCCGTGGCTGGACGTGTTCGTGGAGAAGCTGACAAGATTTCCGTAAGTGATACTTGAATTGGACTTGTTTGCTTAAATAGTGTGGTCCCAAGTCTGGGGTTCTCGGATTTTATTACTACTACAGGTGGTCCTCGACATACAACCGCAATTGAGCCTCAGATTTCTGTTGCTAAGTGAAATTCTTGTTAAGTGAATTTTGCCCCATTTTACGACCTTCCTTGCCTCGGTGGTTAAGTGAATCACGGCAGTTGTTAAGTTAGCAACACGGCTGCTAAGTGAATCTGGCTTCCCCCATTGACTTTGCTTGTCAGAAGGTCGCAAAAGGGGATCACGTGACCCCTCGGGGACACTGCAACGGTCATAAATATGAGTCAGTTGCCAAGCGTCTGGATTTTGATCACGTGACCCTGGGGATGCTGCAGTGGTTGTAAGTGTGAAAAACAGTCACAAGTCACATTTTTTCAGTATGGTTGTAACTTTGAACTGTCACTAAATGAACTGTTGTAAGTCGAAGACTACTTTTATAGCAGAAGGCACAGCTTGCTTATAGATAGTCCTCAACTTACGACCATAATAATAATAATAATAATAATAATAATAATAATAATAATAATAATAATAATAAAGTTGGAAGAGACGTTGGAGGTCATCTAGTCCAACCCCAAGCTCAGGCAGGAAACCCTATACCATTTCGGACAAATGGCTGTCCAATCTCTTCTTAAAAAATTCCAGTGTTGGAGCATTCACCGCTTCTGGAGGCAGGTTGTTCCACTGGTTAATTGTTCTAACTGACAGGAAATTTCTCCTTAATTCTAGGTTGCTTCTCTCTTTGGTCAGTTTCCACCCATTGCTCCTTGTCCTGCCTTCAGGTGCTTTGGAGAATAGCTTGACTCCCTCTTCTTTGTGGCAGCCCCTGAGATATTGGAAGACTGCTATCATATCCCCCCTCGTCCTTCTCTTCATTAAATTAGACATATCCAATTCCAGCAACCATTCCTTATATGTTTTAGCCTCCAGTCCCCTAATCATCTTTGTTGCTCTTCTCTGTACTCTTTCTAGAGTCTCAACATCTTTTTTACATCCTGGTGACCAAAACTGGATGCAATATTCCAAGTGTGGCCTTACCAAGGCATTGTAAAGTGATATTAACACTTCACGTGATCTTGGTTCTATCCCTCTGTTAATGCAGCCTAGCACTGTGTTGACCTTTTTGGCAGCTGCAGCACACTGCTGGCTCATATTTAAGTGATTGTCCACTAGGACTCCGAGGTCCCTCTCACAGTTACTACTATTGAGCCAGGTATCCCCTATACTATACCTGTACATTTGGTTTTTTCATAGATGAGCCTGGAATTGTACTTGTAAGTTATGGCAGTTGTTAAGTGGGTCAACAGGTGAACGTGCCTGATTTTATGACTTTTTTTTGCAGTGGTCGTTAAGTGAACATTGCTGTTATAAATCAAATCCATTTTCCCCAATGGGCACTTTTTCCCAGGAATCGGAGGTGAACCCTGATTTCTGACAAAAAAAACCCTGTAAATCACGATGACATCACCACAGGACAGTGCAAATGGCTGTAAAAGTGGGCTGGTTGCCAAGGGCCCAAAATGCGATCATGTGACCATCCAGGGGTGGTCACCAGAACTCAGAAACTGCATTGTAAATAGCTCCAGGGAATCCATCATAATTTCAGTCACTAAGCAATCAGTCGTAAGTCAGGGACTACACATACTCTGATCTAACCGCTTGTAGTGAAATCGGCAGCCAATTGAGGCATTCTTTGGAGCAGAGATGACCGTTGCTGTGCTGCGGTAAACTCTAAATCCCCCCCCAAAAAAACAAAGTGAGAAGATCACCTCTTGGTGACCTTTTCATTTGTAATACAGTAGTGATGAATCCGTTGACAACTCTTCTCCTTCCAGTGCCCGCCGACACAAAAGTGCCTAAATGGAGGAAGCTGTACCAAGATGACAGACGGTTTTCAATGCTTATGTCCGCCAGGAACAAAAGGTGAGGGGGGAGAACTGTGTAAACCCGAGCAAAACACACACAGCCAGGAACAATCAGAACTGATTCCAACAATCAAAGTGGCAGAAAGCTTGGCGGGGGGCAGGTCCCAGGTGGAACATCCCACACTAAGATAATAAATTCTATGGTCCTAAATGGCATATGATGCTGGGAAGGAGTTGCTATGTCAGCCCAAGGAAAATGGGGTGTGCCCCCCAAAATACGAAAGAGTCAACCCGAGTGGGAAGCTCCCCAGACGGGGATATATCACCAATAGTCGAACTGTTATGGCTACAAGTATTTTGTATCCATCCACAATGATTTATTGGGGTGATCAGCACAGTGTCCAAACTTGCAGCACAGTTGTGTGATCCAGCACGAAGAATGACTCTAATCCAGTGTCTCTCAGCCTCAGCTGCTTTAAGCTGTGTGGACTTCAACTCCCAGAATTCCCCAGCTGGGGAAGTTTGGACCCACACTGCTTCTCTCAACCCAGCCTCTCATCATTTTAACTGAAAGGACCTTTTGCCTAAAGCAAAATGAAAGCTGGTGAGGTTGACTGGGTGGGCGAAGGACACAGCAGTCTGACCGTTCTTTTTGTCCTTCCAGGACCCAATTGTCACCTGGATCCCTGCTCTCTAGCCAGCCCCCCCTGCTACTATGGCGGGACCTGCATGGCTCAGCCTGAGGGGTTTTTGTGCATCTGCCCCCCTGGATATGTGGGAGAGAGGTGTCAGGGGGTGGTGGATGCCTGCTTCTCCCAGCCTTGCCACCGGCCCGGGTCCCAGAGCTGCCAATCTGATGAACATGGTTTCCATTGTCTCTGCAACCCTGGATATTCAGGTAAGGTAACAGTACTATAGCAACAGCACTTAAACCTATATACCACTTCATAGTGCTTTACAGCCCTATCTAACCAGTCAGATTATTGTCCCTTAAGAATCCGAGTCCTCATTTTATGGATTTTATGGATCTTGGAAGGATGAAAGGCTGAGTCAGCTTTGAGCTGGTCAGAATCGAACTGCTGGCAGTCGGCAGAATTAGCCTGCAATATGGCATTCTAACCACTGCACCACTATAGCTCTTAAAAGTGAGAGTGCTCAGTAGCTGGCTCACATTTATGACCGTTACATGACTGCATTTTACAATAGTTTTGCCAAAAGTGGCATTTAGCACTTAGCACTTATATGCTGCTTCAAAGTTTTTTAATAGCCCTCTCTAAGCGATGTACAGAGTCAATGTCAATGCTGCTAATATCGGAGTTTCTTGCTTTGACAATATATGAAGATGCAGCCATTTTCTCTTTAACCTGTGTGTTACTTTTAGAGTTAGAATTAGATGATGCTGGGGGGGGCAGGGGGAAGAATGTGTATGGGGATTAGTTAGACACAACAACATCGCAGTAGAGTATTCTTCAAGGTTGTTTGAAATAAGAGATGATAAGAAATGGCGGGTTAGAGAAATGGAGGGAAGGTTTGCATTTCAAACTAATTGGAGAATGTGATTTATGACTGATAATTGGAGGAGGGAATTGTGCTTTGATACTATGTGTTTAGGGGAGGGGAATTCAGATTTTGGCTTCGACCATGTACGTGCCGATGCCATGCTACTTGAATAAAGATTCTTTAAGGTAAACAATGCCTCAAAGTTCTTTGAAGAGTATCATCTGTCGGAACCATGACAGTCAACACATCGCCCCCCCCCAACAATCTGGGTCCTCATTTTATCAACTTTGGAAGGATGGAAGGCTGATTCCACCTTGAACCGATCAGAATCGAACTGCTGGCAATTGGCAGAGTCAGCCTGCAATACTGCATTCTAACCACTGCACCAACATGGCTCCAGCCTTTTGGCAAAACTGGCCCATACCGAACAATGATGAGCACTTGATGACTGCGGTGCTCCCTTGAAGAACGTGGCATCTGCTTGATGACTGTGGTGTTTGCTTGACAACTGCCACAAAAAAGTGATAAAATCAAGTCAGTCAACATAGGTGACCTGCTTTACGACTGTCACTTGTTTCCACGATAGGCAGGTTCCACCATAATTGTAAGTCAAGGTTTACCTATACTTTTTCACCCAAAATAATATCGATTCCCACAGTAACTGTGTATGTCAAATTCCAGCTGTTCTTGTTGTATATTGTCAAAGCAGTAAGTTAGTACAAGTAATCTTTGACTTGTAATCATTCGTTTAGTGATCCTTAAAAGTTGCAACAACACTGAAAAGAGTAACTTTTGACTATTTTTCACACTTATAACTGCTGAAGCATCATCAAAGTCATGTGATCAAAATTTGGACTCTTGGCAACTGGCTCATATTTATGACGGTTGCAGTGTCCCGGGGTCAAGCGATCACCTTTTGTGACCTTATGACCAGCAAAGTCCATGGGGAAGCCAGATTCACTTAAGAACCGTGTTAATTCAACAACTGCAGTGATTCACTTCACAACTATGGCAAGAAAGGTCCTAAAATGAGCAAAACCTACCTAATAACTATGTTGCTTAGCAACCAAAATTTGAGATCCACTGTGGTGGTAAGTTGAGAATTACCTACAAATTGTCAGAAACTAACCTTGTGGCAGAAACTGCTAACATCCATTGCTGAAGGTTTTACAAAAGAAAGGGACATCGCTGGTAGATTGCAAAGAAGAAACCAACAACTGAAGTGAAAATTAAAATGAACTCTGTCCCCTTTGGGACTGTGTTTGTTCTTCCCTCCAGGACGTATGTGTGAATCTTTGATTGACAGTTGCCAATCAAATCCTTGCCTTAATGGTGGAAGCTGCAGCGTGCTGCCCGAGAACTCTCTTGAATTCATCTGCCATTGTCCACAGGTATGAATGGGGTTGAGTCAAAAAAAAGTAGGATTGAAGAGCAGAAGTCTTCCAATATTTGAGGGGCTGCCACAAAGAATAGAATAGAATAGAATAGAATAGAATAGAATAGAATAGAATAGAATAGAATAGAATGGAACAGCGTACAGTAGAATAGAGTAGAGTAGAGTAGAGCAGAACAGAGCAGAACATAGCAGAACAGAACAGAACAGAATAGAACAGAGTACAGTACAGTAGAATAGAGTAGAGTAGAACAGAACAGAATATCTGTATTGTCATTGCGTAACTCACAATGAAATTAAGTGCTATCCACAGTGCACACTACACACAAGTAAAAACCACAAATAAGAACATACGTTATATACACACATCCTTCACATTCTATTCACCATTGCACTGCCGCTAATATTGCACTTCAATGTTGCACTACAGTATATACAGTGATATTTAATATGGTTACAGCTCTGGGATAAAAACTATTTTTCAGCCTATTTGTCTTTGTTTTGATTATCCTGTACCATCTGCCAGATGGTAATAGTTCAAAAAAAGAATGTCCGGGATGAGATGAGTCTTTAAGAATATTTTGAGCTTTCCTAAGACAACGGGAACTGTACAGTTCATCGATGGGTGGAGGAAGGAGAGGGCAGCCAATAATCCTCTGGGCGATGGTAATGATCCTCTGGAGCGCTTTCCTATCTGCTACTGTGCAGCAAGCATACCACACATAAATGCAATAGGTTAGAATGCTCTCTATGGAGCAATGGTAGAAGTTCATCAGCAGTTTTTCATTCAGTTGTTGTTTCCTGAGAAGTCTTAAGAAATATAATCTCTGCTGGGCCTTCTTAACTAATGCTATAACATGAGCACTCCAGGTCAGGTCCTCCTTTATGGTAACACCCAGAAACCTAAAGCTTGCCACCCGCTCCACACAGTCTCTGCTGAGAATCAGGGACTGAATGTCTGATCTATTCCTCCTGTAATCTACTACTACTAAGAAGAGGTGGTCAAGCTATTCTCCAAAGCATCTGAAGACAGGACGAGACACAATGGATGGAAACCTACGAAGGAAAGCTAGAACTGTGGAGAAATTTCCTGACAGTGAGAACAAATTAATCAGTGGAACGACTGGCCTCCAGAAGTTGTGGGTGCTCCATCACTGGGGTAGGTGTAGGTTAAAGTTTAATACAAAATTAGTAATTTTTCATCAAGCTTGCAAGAGGCCCAGTCAATCGCTGAGACATACTGTAAATCAATGAAATCTCTTAAAATTCCAAAATCTCGTAAGACATCATGCAAGAATGCCAAACAAATTCACAACATTTGTTTGGGCATAATGTGGATATGAACACAGCTATGTTGTTTGGATAATCTGGGTTTAGGGCTAAGCACGTTGTGTGGACCCTGTCAGTAGTTCATAAGAGTATTTTCTAGCATCCTTTTTGCTCAAACAAAACAGTCCAGGTCCCATCCTTACCCAGACGGATATAAATAATGACTAATTCTGCTTGCTAATGAAATTTTTCCTGGGTGGTTGACTTTTGTTAATTAACACTGAGGACCAGATGGAGATTAATGAGCAAAACCATGGAAGGAGGGAGGTGAAACAAAAAACCCTTCAAAAGACAAGGTTGATGGCCATTGAACACACAGAACTGGGAAGGACCACTTTCTCAAACGAAGCTTCACCAGATGCCTACTAAATATTTTGGACTCTAGTTCCCTACTTTCTTAGTCACATGGTCTCACATCTATGCTGACTGGGAATGATGGCAGCTGTTCAACAATAACAGTAACAATAGTAGTAACAGAGTTGGAAGGAATCATAGAGATCATCTAGTCCAGGGGTAGGCAACCTTGGCTCTTTTATGACTCGTGAACTTCAACTCCCAGAATTCCTGAGCCAGCATGGCTGGCTCAGGAATTCTGGGAGTTGAAGTCCACGAATCATAAAAGAGCCAAGGTTGCTACCCCTGACATTCTCGTCAAATCTTCTGTTCACGCAGGAGACTTATATTATTTCTGACAAATGGCTCTCCAGTCTCTTCTTACAAGCCTCCATTGATGGGATACCCACAACGTCCGAAGGCAATTTGTTCCACTGATTGATTGTTCTCACCATTAGGAATTTTCTCCTGAGTTCCAAGTTGCTTCTCTCCTTGATTGGTTTCCATCCATTGTTTCTTGTTTTGCCTTCTGGTGCTTTGGTTAAATAAGTTGGCCCCCTCTTCCTTGTGGCAGCCCTTCAAGTATTGGAAGACTGCTATCATGTCACCCCTGGTCCTTCTTTTCACTAGAATAGGTATACCCAGTTCCTGCAATCGTTCTTCGTGTGTTTTAGCTTCCAGCCCTCTAATCATCCTTTGTTGCTCTTCTCTGAACTCTTTCCAAAATCTCAACATCTTTTTTTGTATTGGGGGTGATCCAAACTGGATGCAATATTTTAAGGGTGGTCTTTAGGGCTTTATAAAGTGGTACTAAGACTTCGCGTGATCTTGATTCTATTCCTCTGTTAATGCAACCGAGGATTGCATTGGCTTTTTTGGCTGCCGCTGCACACTGCTGGCTCATATTTAGATAGTTGTCCACTAAGGCTCTCCAAGATCCCTCTTTCAGCTACTACTATTGAGCCAGGTTTCACCTAGTTCAGTGGTGGCGAACCTATGTCACGCGTGCCACAGGTGGCATGCAGAGCCCTCTCTGTGGGCACACGCACCGTCGCCCCAGTCCTAGGCCTTTAGCTGGGTTTTATAAAACCTTTTTGCTTTAGGCCTCCGCCGCCGTCTGCAAAAAAAAAAAAAAGGTTCAATCAATCAATCAATTTTAACTTCTTGCAGGGGGGGAAGACCTCGCAAAGTTGGAATTGATTGATTGACTTTTTAGTCCCACCCAGTCTGCCGTTACCACCGCAGCAACGCCCACCCCATGGGCCATGCCCACCCCATGGGCCACGCCCACCCGGCACCCAACGATCCATAAATGGGTTTTGGGTTGTAGTTTGGGCACTCGGTCTCTAAAAGGTTCACCATCACTGACCTAGTCTGTACCTGTATTTTTGGGAGTTTTTTGCCTAAGTGTAAGGCAGAAATGTCAAACACAAGGCCCGGGGGCCGGATGCAGCCCACGAAGTGGTTTCATGTGGCCCGTGAAGCCATCCTGGAAACAGTGAAGGAACGGTCCCCTCTGCCTTGGTCCTGGCCCAGGCCCTCCGGGAGCCAATATACAATTTTGTGATGGCCATCTATGCTGAAACGCATTCAGGCTTAGCTCCATAAGCCCCCCCCCTTGCATGGCCTGAGAGGAACAGTGAGGCTCCTCCAGTGGACCATGCCTTGGCACTTGCCCTGGTCCCACCCCCTTCTGCCAGAGACCCTCAGATCTGTCCCACTCCTGCCCAGGCCCCCATAGACACCCTTGACCCGAACGATGTAGAGCTGGCCACACCCACCCAGTAGGCCACACCCACTCTATCCACGCCCACCCAGTAGGCAGCACCCACCCTGGCAGCACCCACCTGGCCCCCTGAGGGCAACTGCAATGCTGATGCAGCCCTCAATGAAATTGAGTTTGACACTCCTGGTGTAAGGCCTTGCTTTTCTCTATGTCAAATTTCATTCTGAGATTTCATCACCCAGAGGTCTAAGCTTAGGGAATGCTGAGTAAATGTTTGGTAAGAAGACAGGATGTTTTTTGGTTGAACGGGCCAAGCATCTGATCTAGCATAAGGTTGCTTCTGCATCCCCCCCACCCCCCAAGAGCTAAATGGGAAAAAATTCTGAGGTGCCACCCTGTTGCCAGTGACGTGAATGAAAATACCCCAGCAAGACTGAGAAAGGATCCCCTCTACCCCCCAGGGTTACGATGGATCGACTTGTGATCTGCCCGCACCACCGTGTGGGTCCTCCTACTGTCACAATGGAGGCACTTGCGTTGCCCGCCCGTCTGGACCTCGATGTCTCTGCAAGGAAGGCTTCTCTGGGCTTGACTGCCACCAGCCTCCATGTTCCTCAGCCCCCTGCCCTGCTGCCAATGCCACCATGCTCTCCAGGTGCCCATCCTTGGCAGGAGATGCCCACTGTGACCGGATCTGCAGCTCTCCGGAGACCAGCTGGGATGGGGGAGACTGTGCCCTGGGGTTGCTCGATCCTTGGAAGAACTGCCTGAAGCGGGACCTCTGCCAGCGGGTTTTCCGAGATGGGCACTGCCAGCCCCCCTGTGACAACGAGGAGTGCCTGTACGATGGATTTGACTGCGCCCCACAGAAGGAGTGCAAGTGAGTTATCCTCAGATGGTACCATGAGTTGTGGGGTAGGGTGGGTAGCTGATGCTACTAGGAAAGGGTTTCCCCCTGGCATAGCAAGAAACAAAGCATTGCACACACCGGTGCTGTGTAAAGGTAAAGTTAAAGCTTTCCCATGTCCAGTCATGTCCGGCTCTAGGGCAGGTTGTTCATAGTAATAATAATAATAATAATAATAATAATAATAATAACAACAACAACAACAACAACAACAACAACAGCAGCAGCAGCAGCAGTAGTAGTAGTAGTAGTAGTAGTAGTAGTACTAAAGTTGGAAGGGACCTTGGAGGTCATCTAGTCCAACCCCCTGCTCAGGCAGGAAACCCTATATACCATTTCAGACAAATGGCTGTCCAGTCTCTTCTTAAAAACTTCCAGTGTTGGAGCATTCACAACTTCTGGAGGCAGGTTGTTCCACTGGTTAATTGTTCTAACTGTCAGGAAGTTTCTCCTTAGTTCTAGGTTGCTTCTCTCCTTGATTAGTTTCCATCCATTGCTTCTTATCCTGCCTTCAGGCACTTTGGAGAATAGCTTGACTCCCTCTTCTTTGGGGCAGCCCCTGAGATACTGGAACACGGCTATCATGTCCCCCCTCGTCCTTCTCTTCGTTAAACTAGACACACCCAATTCCAGCAGCCTTATATGCGCCTTCACTTCCTTCTGAGAATCAAAAGCCTCTGGAGGAAAAGCAGACTAGAAACTTAACAAAACAATAACGTATACACAAGCTTTGTGAAATCTTAGGGGCTAGAAACTTGTTTCCGCAAAAGAAAGCAGGTTCTTCAACTACTACGCTCAACACCGAGTCAACCTTATTTACGGAGCAGTTGCAAATTACACAAGTCTAACAATATCCAACTGTAATGTGAAACTCTCAACTCTATTGCTGGCAAAGAGCGTTTCCTTTTTGTATGGAGAAAAGTTGTGAAACTGAATGCATCACCTTCTCACCGCATTTTGGCCCTCATGATCTGCACCTCAGTGCAACCAAAGAAGAATTGGGTATGTCTAGTTTAATGAAGAGAAGGACCAGGGGAGACATGATAGCAGTGCTCCAATATATCTCAGGGGCTGCCACAAAGAAGAGGGAGTCAAGCTATTCTCCAAAGCGCCTGAAGGCAGGACAAGAAGCAACAGATGGAAACTGATCAAGGAGAGAAGCAACCTAGAACTAAGGAGAAACTTCCTGACAGTTAGAACAATTAACCAGTGGAACAACCTGCCTCCAGAAGCGGTGAATGCTCCAACACTGGAAGTTTTTAAGAAGAGACTGGACAGCCATTTGTCCAAAATGGTATAGGGTTTCCTGCCTGAGCAGGGGGTTGGACTAGATGANTTATTATTATTATTATTATTATTATTATTATTATTATTATTATTATTATTATTATTATTATTATTATTATTATTATTATTATTATTATTATTATTATGCCTGATTTTCATTCAAAAGCAGGGCAAAAGGGTAGTGCCATCCCTTGTAGACCTTGCTGGCCCATATTTCCTGCCTTCAACCACCCACCTACCTAGTCTTGTCTCTGATGTTAAAATGGTTTTCTTCCTCTCTTACGATATTAGTCCCCCCTTCTTTTCCTCTGACAGTTATAAAGCTGGTCCTTCTGATGTACAGATAGTCCTGGACTTACAACCATTCATTTAGTGACCATTCAAAGTTACAACCCCACTGGAAAAAAAAGTGACTTATGACGGTTTCCACCGTTAACAACTGTCGTAGCATCCCCACGGTCACGTCATCAAAAATTGGGGTGCTTGGCAACTGGCATGTATTTATGACAATTGCACTGTCCCTGGGGTCACGTGATCGTCATTTGCAACCTTCCCCAGCTGGCTTCCAACAAGCCAAGTCCACGGGAGAAGCCAGATTCACCTAACGGCCACATGATTCAGTTAACAACGGCAAGGATTTGCTTAACAACGGTGGCCAAAACAGATAGTAAAACGGGGTACAATCCCTTTGGGTGTCTTGCTGAACAGTGGGAATGTTGGGCTCCACTGTGGTTGTAAGTCAAGGGCTAACTGTGTTGGGGGGGTTCTTCCTGATCCTTCTACGGAGGGGGGGGTCCCAGACCACCAACACCCCAGCTCCTGTCCTGCAGCCCCCACTGCCCCCTTCCCGGGTTGTAGAGGAGGGAATGGAAAGGATGTATGTCTGCCTTTGCCCAGTGCGTGCCCCATTAAGGACCCCTTCTCCTCAGCCCTTCCTACGCGCGATATTGTTGGGACCGCTTCTCGGACGGACACTGCGACAGAGGCTGCCGCTCGGCATCCTGTGGTTGGGATGGTGGGGACTGCGCCTCTTCTGTTCCACCGGCAGAGTCCGCGTTGGCGCTGGTGGTCCTGCTTTCCCGGGAGAGCGTGGCGGAGCTCCTGCGTTCCCTGGTCGTCGCTACGCGGGCAGAGCTACGAATTCAGCGGGACCGTCAGCAGCGGGAGCGGATTTACCCTTACACAGGGAAGGAAGAGCTGGGGAGCCAGAGCAACTGGACAGGGATTCGGACGAAAGATTTAGCAGAGACCGTCGGGTAGGATGAATTTTCTGATTTTTCTTATTCGATATCTTTCTCCTAAACTCCCTCGGGATGCCTGCCCCTTAAAGAATTTTTTTTACAGATAGTCCTCATTTAGTGACCACAATGAAGACCTGCAACCAAGTCGTTAAGTAAACTGGTTGCTAAGTGAAACCACAACTGTGCTCACAAAATGACTTCACCTTTCCTTGGCTTTACAGACCAAGGAGAGGCTGTAAATGTGAGAATTGATTGCAAAGTTATTTGGGGGGGCGGTTACAATTGCAACTGAACGGTCATTAAATGAGGAGATTGGTAAGTGAGATCTACCTGTAGTTGAAAAATTAAATAATCAGCCAATGAAAATAGAGCTGGAAGGGACCTTGGAGGTCTTCTAGTCCAACCCCCTGCTCAAGCAGGAGACTTTCAGACAGGTGAGTTTCTAGTCCAGGGGTAGGCAACCTTGGCTCTTTTATGACTGGCGGACTTCAACTCCCAGAATTCCTGAGCCAGCCATGCTGAGGGGAAAGGGAGAGGTTTCCATGCTGAGCCATGCTGGCTCAGGAATTCTGGGAGTTGAAGTCCACGAGTCATAAAAGAGCCAAGGTTGCCTACCCCCGGTCTAGTCTGTTCCTAAAAGCCCCCCGTTATGAAGCACCCACAACTTCTGAAGGCAAAGCTGTTCCACTGGTTAATTGTCCTCACTGTTAGGAAGTTTCTCCTTAATTTCAGGTTGCTTCTCT
>NW_015386280.1:44497-47853 GCF_001527695.2 Protobothrops mucrosquamatus
TGATCAAACTGTGTCCTTAAGTCCTAGCTCAGGGGTAGGCAACCTTGGCTCTTTTATGACTCGTGGACTTCAACTCCCAGAATTCCTGAGCCAGCCATGCTGAGGGGAAAGGGAGAGGTTTCCAAGCTGAGCCATGCTGGCTCAGGAATTCTGGGAGTTGAAGTCCACGAGTCATAAAAGAGCCAAGGTTGCCTACCCCTGTCCTAGCTAGATGCGATTACGATAAAGTTCATGTCAACATTCCTTTCAGGATCTCATCATTCTCAATCCTTTATAAAGAGCAATGCTCTTTATAAATAGATAAATCTTTATAAGGTTTTCCAAGTTCTGCAAAATGTTACGAAATTTCATCTCTGTGGGGAGACAGCATTGCATATCAGCCTACAGAAATCTTCTCGGAATATGGGTGGAAAACCCCATTGCTCTGGCTGCTCCAACGGTTGGAAGGACAGGCATTTGGGTGATAGATGGAGGAAGTAATTCCAGGAAAATAGGGTCACTCTGCCTATCGGCCACCTTTGTTTCTTCTTTGATTCCAGGTATACCATCTTTCTGCTTGTGGAGGGGAGCTCATGTCAAGGGCAGTGCCCCACCTCTGCCATGTCTGCCCTGAACCTTTTGGGCTCATTGATGGCCAAAGAGATTTTGTCATCCCTGATCCCGCACCAAGTGGTAGCAGCCTGGCTTGAAGCTGTCAAAAATGGTACGTAGGGACATTAATAGGAATTTCTGAGCGATAGAGATAGAGCAGGGGTTCCCAACCAGGGGTGCGAGATGATATTCCAGGGGGCGCGAAAACTTGGGTTTTCAAAATTATAGTGCATATGCATAATTTGTTGCTGTTATTTCGAACTTTTGTAAGGAGTGCGGGAATATATCAGAGGTGTTCTAGGGGTGCGGGGTATAGAAAAGGTTGGGAACCAGTGAGATAGAGATAGATAGATAGATAGAGATATAGATAGATAGATAGAGAGTTAGAGAGAGAGAAAGAGATAGAGAGAGAGAGTTAGAGATAGAAAGAGAGAGAAAGAGATAGATAGATAGATAGATAGATAGATAGATAGAGAGAGAGAGAGAGAGAGAGAGAGAGAGAGAGAGAGAGAGAGAAAGATAGAGAGATAGAGATAGAGACAGAAAGATATAGAGAAAAAGATAAAGAGAGAGTTAGAGATAGAGAGAAAGATAGAGAAAGAAATAGAAAGATAGAGAGAGATAGAGAAAGTGTGTGTGTGTTTGTGTGTGTGTGTGTGTGTGTGTGTGTGTGAGAGAGAGAGAGAGAGAGAGAGAGAGAGAGAGAGAGAGAGAGAGAGAGAGAGAGAAAGAAAGAAAAGATGTGGCATTTCTCCTCCCCAACACACACAGTGTCTCCTGCACACTCCTCTCCCACCCTTGTGTGCAGGTAGTCCTCGATTTAAGTGTACAATTGAGTTCAAAATTTCTGTTGCTGAGACGTTTGTGAAGTGAATTTTGCCCCATTTTACGACCCTTCTTGCAACAGTTGTTAAGTGAATTGCTGCAGTTGTTAAGTGAATCATACAGTTGTTAAGTGAATCTGGCTTCCTCCATTGACTTTGCTCATCAGAAGGTCACAAAAGGGGAACACATGACCCCATGGGACACTGTGACTGTCATAAATATGAGTCAGTTGCCAAGCGTCTGAATTTTAGTCACGTGACCATGGGGATGCTGCAATGGTCATAAGTGCGAAAAAAAGGGCATAAATCACTTTTTTCTCAATGCAGTTGTAACTTCAAAAGGCCACTAAATGATGAATTGTTGTAAGTCAGGGGTCTTCAAACTTGCTTGGCTGAGGAATTCTGGGAGTTGAAGTCCACAAGTCATAAAAGGGCCAAGTTTGAAGACCCCTAATCTATGACTATCACTGAGTGTTGTATCTTATGATTTATGATGATTGTATTTTATGACTATGACCATAATTTATCACTTGTTGTTGTATGCACACTGAGAGCTTATGTGTGTGTCCAATCACACTTGGCCAATAAAAAATAAAAGAATAAAGAGTAACACAATTAACTCAAGGCTGTGCACATATCCAACACACCTTTCTCCTCCTATTTTCCCCACAACAACAACCCTGTGAGGTAGATTAGGCTGAGAGAGAGGGACTGGCCCAGAGTCACCCAGCTGGCTTTCATGGCTAAGGCAGGACTTGAACTCACGGCCTTCTGCTTTCTAGTCTGGTGCCTTAACCACTAGACAAAACTGTCGCCCATCACTTCGGCTGACCCCACTTTATGACCATTATGACTTAGGACCACGACAGGGATGTTCCATTAAGGTTGTTACCTGAGGACTATCTGTACACGTGTTTCATTATGTGTGGAAGTTCAATGAGGAAATTTGACAAGGAATTCTCAGCCTGTCCATCAAACCCAAATTCTTGGCTTGAGAAGGAGAAGCTTTGAACGGATATGAAACTGGTCTAAAGACGGTAGTGTAGATGGGTTCAAAAACGGAGGCAGCAGGGAAGAGCACGAGACGGACGTTTGACAGTCTTCCTTTTTCCTCAACCAGATCCGGAGGCCTCCATCTCCCGTTTTTCCGGGCCCCTCATTTATTGCGTGGGTGTTGGGGCGCTCGTGCTGGCTCTGGCGATCTTTATCGGGGTGTGGAGGATCCGTCGAGCTCAGCATCGGGAGCACGGATCTCTTTGGCTCCCGCCAGGATTTGCACCACGCCAAGGCAAGAAGCGTCGTCGCTGTCGGAGGGATCCGGTGGGTGAAGATGCGATCAGACTGAAGTGAGTATTGAAAAGTGGAGCGGAGGCTTTGCTTTGACTGGAGCGGAGGCAGTCCTTAGGTTACGACAGCAACTGGGACCAGATTTGCCATTGCTAACTTATCTCAAAGATGTTTTTTCACCAGGCAACTGGACTTTCTTGTTGTTGTTTTTCTGTTTGAAGACATTTCGCTTCTCATCAGTAAGGCATTTGACAAAGTAGATTACAACCTACTACTTGATAAGATAGAAAAATGTGGGTTAGACAGCATCACCACCAGATGGATCCGTAGCTGGCTGACTGGCCGTACTCAGCGTGTGGTCCTCAATGGAACCGCATCTACATGGAGGGAAGTGTGTAGTGGGGTGCCTCAGGGCTCTGTTCTGGGCCCAGTGCTCTTCAACATCTTCATCAATGATCTGGACGAGGGGATAGATGGGGAACTCATCAAATTTGCAGACGACACCAAGCTGGCAGGAATAGCCAACACTCCAGAAGACAGGCTTAAGATACAGAAGGATCTGGACAGACTTGAACACTGGGCACTATCTAACAAAATGAAATTCAATGGTGAAAAAAGTAAGGTTCTACATTTAGGCAAGAAAAACCAAATGTA
>NW_015386280.1:48477-72724 GCF_001527695.2 Protobothrops mucrosquamatus
TTATTATTATTATTATTATTATTATTATTATTATTATTATTATTATTATTATTATTATTATTATTATTATTATTATTATTATTATCCAAGAAGCTTCTTCAGCTCTAACCGGATGGCGGGGAATGGAAGGATTTATATCCCTTGCAGACAGCTGGTCATTTGCATTCTTTTAGAGAGCCCTTGAGGCCACTTGTGAGGTTTAACTGTGACCTCAGGGTCACCTGGGTAGTGCAAATGGGTGTGGAGCCTTCTTGGAACTGTTAAAAGGACTGTATTGTAGACTAGAGATAGACGATATTGTATCCCTCCACGAAGGCTCCACATCCAGTTGCACTACTCAGGTGACCCAGACAACACAGATAAACCTCCAGGTGGCATCCACGATTCTCTAAAAGAATGCAAATGACCGGCTGTCTGCAAGGAGTATAAATCCTTCCATTCTCCACCATGCAGTCAGAGCCGAAGAAGCTTCTTGGATGAGAAGCGAAACGTCTTCAAAGAAAAACAAGAAAGTCTAGTTGCCTCCTGAAAAAGCATCTTTGGGATAATTATGACCTGGATTACTGAGAATCTCCATAGACATTGATAAGTTACACAGTCGTGAAGCGTGACGTCTCATGACTGTGTTGATTAGCAATGGAAATTCTAGCAGTCTCAATTGCTGTCGTTAAGTTGTTAAGCGAGGACATATTGCAACTGCGACTTCCGGTTTCCTGTCGGCCTCCCCATTGTCTTTGCTTGTTGGAAGCCAGGTGGAAATTGTAACCATGTGACCGCAGCTCACTGCAATGTGGTAATTGCGAGTTCGGCACCAAGAGCCTGAATCACAATCACATTGCCGTGGGGAACGCTGTAATTGCTGAAAGGAGGATGTAAGTCCACCTCCTTCAGCATCGTCACAAGTTTGAATGGTTGCTAAACGACTGATCACAACCTGAGATTCACCTGTAATTCAGATAATTAAAGTTTCAGACAGGAAGGCGGTGCAGAGAGTGGTGAGGACAGCCGAAAAGATCATTGGCAGTTCCCTCCCTCCCATCCAGAACGTGGCACAGAAGCGCTGCTTGAGCAGGGTCCGTAAGATTATCTGGGATATTACACATCCTCTTCACAGCCTGTTTTCCTTGTTACCTTCTGGGAGGAGGGGGCTTTGTGGTATCCGAAGCAGAACATCCAGATTCAGCCATAGTTTCATTCCATACAGCATTAACCTTGCGAACTCTCAAGCTTCCTCCTTCCATTATATATTCAAGATGGACAATATTTAATATTTATTTGCTACGTATATGTAGGGGTGTGGGTCTATACATATGTTGTATATAGTATGTTTTAGGTGTGTGTCATGTATGTGTTTCACTTTGAGAACTGGCAACTAAATTTCATTTTTGATGAGGTTATCTTATCTTATCTTATCTTATCTTATCTTAGCTTATCTTAGCTTAGCTTAGCTTAGCTTATTCTTATTCTTATTCTTATCTTATCTTATCTTATCTTATCTTATCTTATCTTATCTTATCTTATCATAATCTTATCTTATCCCTCCAACTGAGTTCAAGTCCTGGTGACTTTAGGGATGTGTCCATGTCTTCTTGATAGTAGGTGGGAATGGCCTTGGAACAATGGACCAAGAAGTGCTGCCTAGGGCAGGGGTGTCCAACCTTGGTAATTTTAAGACTCATGGACTTCAATTCCCAGAAATCCCCAGTGAGTCATGCTGGCTGAAGAATTCTGGCAGTTGAAGTCCACAAGTCTTAAAGTTGACAAGGTTGGACATAATCAAATAAGAGACAGCAAAGCCCACAGCTGGGTAGTGGGTGGCGCAAGAGGCTCAGAAGAGACCCTCACTCGCAACCTAAAATTTTCTAATTCCTGTCTGGCCTTAGCTAGGATTGTGGCTATATTGCCCCCTTGTGGGTTTCTAAAAATATTGCACCAGGCCTGCAATTTCTTGTTCGTTTTCCATCAAGTAATAACCATTACAGGTACTCCAAACTTTCTGCTGCTAAGTAAGAGATTTGTTGAAGTGAGTTTTGCCCCATTTTACCACCTTCCTTGCCACAGTTGTTAAATGAATCACCGCAGTTGATAAGTTAGTAACACAGTTGTTAAAGTGAATCAGGCTTCAACCATTGACTTTGGCGGTCAAAAAGGGATCACATGACCTTGGGACACAGCAACGGTCCTAAGTAAGAGTCACTTGCCAAGAATCTGAATTTTGATCATGTGACCCTGGGGATGCTACAAAAGTCATAAGTCTGAAAAATGGTCATACAGCAAGTCATTTTTTTTCAGTGCTGTTGTAACTTTCAACAGTCATTAAATGAACTATTGTAAGTCGAGGACTACCTGTATTTTCCAGATCAGATATAAATTCATTCACTTCCAATGTTTCTACTCAGCTGGGCAGGCTGAGAGCGTGCAAAGTATATATTTTTTCCATTTAAAATTAACCACATTTGCAGTTTGACTCCCAAATCACAGCCATCCACATGGTTGGACTATTAAGTCGTATAATGCAATATCAACTGGAAAACATCTCTCTGGGGAAGGCAGAACCCAAATCATTTATTTAATAGTGGCAAAAATAAAACTACAATGAATGACTTAATATTTCTGGCATTTAAAGAAGAAAGTGAACCCTTTTTTCACTACCTCATTGCAAACACATTTTCAAAAAAAATCAGGGCCCGATGAAGTCGTCCCTCATGCAGGGTTTGTTTCCACCAACCTATTGTACTTCTACTTTTTGATGGTGGAAGAAAAATAGAAGAGGATTCAAAGATGCTTTAAAAGTTTCCCAGATTCAGATCTGAGCAACTTCCACTTGACAAGTCTCCAGTAAGCCTGATGGAAAGGACTCCTACTGTTTGAAGCTGATCTGGCTTAGATTAAGAAGGCTTCAAATCTTCTAATCCAGTGTTTCTCAACCTTGGTCATTTGAAGACATAATAGTAATAATGATAATGATGATGATGATGATGATGATGATGATGATGATGATGATAATAATAATAATAATAATAATAATAATAATAATAATAATAATAATAATAAGAAGAAGAAGAAGAAGAAGAAGAAGAAGAAGAAGAAGAAGAAGAAGAAGATGATGGAAGGGACCTTGGAGGTCATCTAGTCCAACCCCCTGCTCAGGCAGGAAACCCTATACCATTTCAGACAAATAGCTGTCCAGTCTCTTCTTAAAAACTTCCAGTGTTGGAGCATTCACAGCTCCTGGAGGCAGGTTGTTCCACTGGTTAATTGTTCTCACTGTCAGGAAGTTTCTCCTTAGTTCTAGGTTGCTTCTCTCCTTGATCAGTTTCCACCCATTGCTTCTTGTCCTGCCTTCAGGCGCTTTGAAGAATAGCTTGACTCCCTCTTCTTTGGGGCAGCCCCTGAGATATTGGAACACTGCTATCATGTCCCCCCCTCGGCCTTCTCTTCGTTAAACTAGACATACCCAATTCCAGCAACCGTTCCTTATATGTTTTAGCCTCCAGTCCCCTAATCATCTTTGTTGCTCTGCTCTGTACTCTTTCTAGAGTCTCAACATCTTTTTGACATCGTGGTGACCAAAACTGGATGCAGTATCCCAAGTGTGGCCTTACCAAGGCATTGTAAAGCGAACTTCAACTCCCAGGATTCCCCAGGAATAGCTGTTTTTAGATGTTGTGGGTGCTTCATCACTGGAGGTTCTAAGAACAGACTGGACAGCCATCTGTCTGAAATGGTATAGGGTCTCCTGCTTGGGCAGGGGGTTGGACTAGATGACCTCCATGGTCCCTTGCAGCTCCCTTCTGATTGATTGATTGAGTGACCAAATTGAGAAACACTGTTCTAAACTGAGGCAGATAAATGGTGCTGATCCCATTCCATGTATGAAAGCTGACTGAAATATTGGAATTTCTCTTCCAATATTCTGCATTACATCTGCAGACAGCAAGTGGATTTTGGGGTTCTGTGGAAATCACGGGATGTAGAGATCTTTTTTTGCAGATTTTTTTTGGGGGGGTCCCTTCGGCCTTCATTGCTCAAGGCAACTGCTCTATTTGAGAACCGTTCTGGCCGTCGTAAAATAAGAATCTTTCTCCTCACTTTCTTTTGCTCTCTCTCCTTAAAACCGCAGGCCAACGAAACTCAGTACTGAATTTGCAGAAGATCACGACACCTTCTCGAACCCCCATTTCGACGAGTCTTTGAACCCCAAAGATATAAAGGTATTTATGCTGGATGGTTGTGGGAAATGTCCACGCCACAGGTGTTTTTTTTGGGGGGGGGGCTTCTCTTTACAATCATCTCTTTTGTGCAGGAGGATCTTGATTCCGTCCATATCTCAGATCAAGGCCCCGTGAGACCGAAAACACAGACGTTGGGTAATGTCTCGGTCCCAAACCTGAGGAAGGATACCAGGCAAAAAGCAGGCAGAAATCAAGAGCCAGGTAAAAGAAGAAAGCTAATTCAACGGAGCTCACAGTTGAAATGAGAAGTCCTTGATGCTCTCTGAGCTTGATTGTTTGTTCCAGATGTTTCATTACCCAAACTAGGTAACATCATTAGTGCTAGTTAAGGAGTGTAGGTTGCTGTCAGTTTATATTCCGGTGTCTTGCCCTGTCGGTGTTGGTGGGGGTGGTCTTAGAGATTCTTTGATTGGGCTGTTTACTGTTAGCTTGTTTGCCAGTTCAACAATCCAAGAAGTAAACAGTACCCCAATCTAGGAACGTGCTGCCTGGAGAATTCTGGGAGTTGAAGTCCACACATCTCAAAATGATCAAGGTTGAGAAATTGTCAAGGAGAGAAGCAACCTGGAGTTAAGGAGAAACTTCCTAACAGTGAGGACAATTAACCAGTGGAACAGCTTTGCCTTCAGAAATCGTGGGTGCTCCATCACTGGAGGTTTTTAAGAAAAGACTGTCTGAAATGGTATTGTCATGGTTCCGACAGATGAAACTCTTCAAAGAACTTCGAGGCATTGTTTACCTTAAAGCATCTTTATTTGAGAAGTATAATATCGGCACTAACATAATCGAAGCCAAAAACTGAATCTCCCCCCTTTGGGCACATAGTATCAAAGCACAATTCCCTCCTCCAATTAACAGTCATAAATCACATTCCCCAATTAGCTTGAAGCACGGGCTTTCCCTCCAGCTCTCCAGCCCGCCAATTCTTATCATCTCTTATTTCAACAACCTTGATTCTCACACTAGGTTCAGTGTTATTATGTCTAGCTAAACTCTCGTGCACATCTCCCCCCTCCCTTTCTTCTTCTTCTTGTGCCATATCCGTTATCGGACGTTGGCGATCATGTTGGCGATCCTGTTTTTATCAGCAGCCGCACGAAAAAGTGCTGCTGAGTTTTGTCCAAACCAGTCCCTTAGATTTTAAAGCCACGATGTTTATTTATTTATTTTATTTATTTATTCTTCTTCTGCCTGGACCTCCCCAGCATCATCTAACTCAGTGGTTCTCAACCTGTGGGTCGGGACCCCATTTGGGGTCGATTGACCATTTCATGGGGGTCGCCAAGCAAGGCTGTCTGCCATTTTTTTTGTCCGCCATTTTTTTTGTCCGCCATTTTTTTCCCCTTTTCCGGCGGGTGCCTTACCTCCCTTGAGCTGGGCCAGCTGGTGGTCGGCCTGCTCCGTCTCTGCCGCTTGCCAGCTATGCCTCAGCCGGCGCAGGGGGCGGAACCACGCATGCACGGCGCTCCCAGGCAGGGAAAGTCCTCGACTTACGACCGGTTGGGTAGTCCTCGACTTACGACCGGTTTAGTCCTCGACTTACGACCAGTTTAGTCCTCGACTTACGACCGGTTGGGGTTGCGGCATTAAAAAGGTTGAGAACCACTGATCTAACTCTAAAAGCGAAAAGGAGAAAATGGCTACATCTCCATCTGTTGTCAAAGCAAAAACATCCGATGTTAGCAGCGTTGACAGGAACAGGGTCTCCTGCTTGAACAGGGGGCTTGACTAGAAAAGGTCCTTTCCAGCTCTATTCTGATTGATTGATTGACACTGCTCCAACCCCTTTGTGATCCCACCTATTGGGCAAACCCAAGGAATTCAGGAACCAAAGGAAGAGTTGTGCAAACTGAGTGGTTATGTAGCATGCCAAATGTGGCAGCTCTTGCTGATGATGTGGTAACAAGCCAGCATTTCAGGTATAATTTTATATATCTGACAAAGCCAGCTACATTTTTCATTTTCCTGCTCAGTGGCCAAGGAAGAAAAACGTCGACTTGCTTCTCCATCAAAAAAACCCGAAATCAATGTTTACATTTGAATTCTTTTCTTTGTACACCGAATGGGAATAAGATCAGATCTATAAAATAGGATCACGTAATTCAATTAGATGAGATCAAATCATACCATATTTGCCCAGGGACATTTGATTTGTTTGTGTGTGTGTGCTTAGAATGGGTGGATCTGAGCCTGGATTTTGTTGTTATTGTTGCCGCTGGCAAATCTCAGGAAATTGGCACCCGCTGAGTTGGGATAATTTCAAGAACAAATTGCTAAGCTTGTATACTTCAAACAGCCAGACAGGCAAATGATTTTGTTCACTCCCCATGCTAAGTAATAATATGATTAGACTTTAGCTTAGAGCCACATGTGAAACGAACTATTGTGGTTTGTAATTTTATGGCTTTTGGCTGAGCTTCACATGGAAATGCCTTGTTAAGGATACAGGCAGTTCTTGACTTACAACCACAACTGGGAACAAAATTTCTATTGCTAAGCAAGGTGGTTGTTAAAGGACTTATGGCCATTTTTGACTGTGGCAGCATCCCCAGGGTCATGTGATCGAAATTCAGACACTTGGTAACTGACTCCTATTTATGACGGTCGCAGTGTTCTGAGGTCACGTGAACATCTTTTGCAAACTTCTGATTTTACGACCGTTTTTGCTGTTGTGGTTAAGCAAAGCACTGCAGTTGTTATGTGAACCATCCAGCTGTTAAACACATCTGGCTTCTCCCTGTTGATTCTGCTTGTCAGAAGCCTGCTTTCCCCTTTTTCTACAGTGACCACATTTTGTTGGGGGGAAAAAAATCAGGGACAGACCTGAAAAATGGGCAAATCTGAAAAGGGGTTCGTAAGGATTAAAATGTTTTCTCATTCTTAGGATGTTTCTCCTTAATTCCAGGTTGCTTCTCTCCTTGGTTAGTTTCCATCCATTGCTTCTTGTCTTCCCTTCTGGTGCTCTGGAAAATAAGTTGACACTCTCTTCTTTGTGACAACGTCTCAAATACTAGAATACTGCTATCATGTCCCTCCTAGTCCTTTTCTCTAGACTAGCCAAACCCAAATCCTGCAACCGTTCTTCAGATGTTTTAGTCTCCAGGCCATCTTCCTATCTTTATGAATGTTTCATGTATGCTTTTTATGTTTCCAGTTTGTGGCCTGACTCCACCAATGTCCTTGGCGTGTTCTTCGGGGTTGAAGATGGAGAGTTCTTGGACAGACAAGCAAATGGAGAACTTGAGAGAGACGCCTCTTCACTTAGCAGCAAGATACTCTCGCGCAGATGCTGCCCGCAGACTCCTGACAGCTGGAGCTGATGTTAACGCCCGGGACCAGTGGGGACGGACCCCCTTGCACAGTGCCATAGCAGCTGATGCTCTGGGGGTATTCCAGGTCAGAAAAAGAGAAATTAAGATTAATATAATATGAAACAGAAACTGTTGTTATATATACAGATAGTCCTTGACTTAACAATCAGTTGCTTAACGACGGATTGATATTACAATGGAACCCCCAAAAGGTGCTTATGACTTGGTTCTGAGGTTCTGGTGGCTGGACCATGCCCCCTCACGATCACATGACCACATCTCAGGTGCCTGGCAACCAGCTCGCCTTTACCTGACTGTGATTTACAATGTTTTTACCCCAAACTAGAAGGTACTTCCAGTTCTGTGGCAAAAAAAAAACACCCCACGGTGAACTGTGGGGTCGTTTAACGACTGCTGTGGAAAAAGAGTTCCTAAAATTGGGTCAGCCACATGACGATCCACTTTGTGACCATCACGACATACAATTCCAGAGGGCAGACTCCATAATTGTCACAAGTTGAGGACTTACCTATAGCCTACTTCCACAATGAAGTAGCTCTTGAAGAAATCTTGTTTTATCCGTTTCTTGACTTCTTGAAAGATTCTCTAAGTGTTGCTCTTCCTCAGAGATCGTTCTGCAAGCGGGGCTGCAGGGGCAGGGAAAGAGAAAGTCTGTTGCTTTGGGCATGTGCACAGACAATCCTCGACTTACAATATTCATTTAGCAGCTGTTTGAAGTTACAACAGCACTTAAAAAGTGACTTATGACCAGTCCTCACATTTACGACAGCTTCTCCATTGTCACCTGATCGAAATTTGGGGGCTCGGCAACTGGCATGAACTTACAACAGTTGCGACATGCTGGGATCGTGTGAGATCACAATTCTGACCTTCCCAGCCAGCTTCTGACAATAACGGAACAACAGAGTTGGAAGGGACCTTGGAGGTCTTCTAGTTCAACCCCCTGCTCAAGCAGGAGACCCTACACCAGTGGTAGGCAACCTTAGCTCTTTCATGACTCGTGGACTTCAACTCCCAGAATTCCTGAGCCAGCCACGCTGAGGGGAAAGGGAGAGGTTTCCAAGCTGAGCCATGCTGGCTCAGGAATTCTGGGAGTTGAAGTCCACGAGTCATAAAAGAGCCAAGGTTGCCTATCCTTGCTACAAAATCAATGGGAGAAGCTGGACTTGCTTAATATCTGTGTGATTCGCTTAACAACTGCAATGGTTCTCTTTAACCAGCACTGCAAAATGGTCACAAAGTTGGATATGATTCACTTAACAACTGTCTTACTTAGCAATGGAAATTCTGGCCCCCAATTGTGATCGTAAATCAAGGACCACTTGTAATTTGATTACCCCCAGAGAATAAATGCCAAAGTGAATAATTTGCTGAAAATTTCACCGAGAGACTAGCTCCTCATGGGGAGGAGGGGGTTTAAGCAGTAAAACCTCATCGCTCAAACGTTGTAATTTGCTCTCTGCTNAGAAGAAGAAGAAGAAGAAGAAGAAGAAGAAGAAGAAGAAGAAGAAGAAGAAGAAGAAGAAGAAGAAGAAGAAGAAGAAGAAGAAGAAGAAGAAGAAGAAGAAGAAGAAGAAGAAGAAGAAGAAGAAGAAGAAGAAGAAGAAGAAGAAGAAGAAGAAGAAGAAGAAGAAGATGATGATGGAAGGGACCTTGGAGGTCATTTAGTCCAACCCCCTGCTCAGGCAGGAAACCCTGTACCATTTCAGACAAATGGCTGTCCAGTCTCTTCTTAAAAACTTCCAGTGTTGGAGCATT
This sequence comes from Protobothrops mucrosquamatus, assembly GCF_001527695.2. Classification (NCBI taxonomy): domain Eukaryota; kingdom Metazoa; phylum Chordata; class Lepidosauria; order Squamata; family Viperidae; genus Protobothrops; species Protobothrops mucrosquamatus. Next base: position 57,803 of record NW_015386280.1, read on the forward strand.
CACAGCTCCTGGAGGCAGGTTGTTCCACTGGTTAATTGTTCTGTCAGGAAGTTTCTCCTTAGTTCTAGGTTGCTTCTCTCCTTGATTAGTTTCCACCTGTTGCTTCTTGTCCTGCCTTCAGGTGCTTTGGAGAATAGCTTGACTCCCTCTTCTTTGTGGCAACCCCTGAGATATTGGAACACTCTTATCATGACACCCTTAGTCCTTCTTTTCGTTAAATTAGACATACCCAATTCCAGCAGCCATTCCTTATATGTTTTAGCCTCCAGTCCCCTAATCATCTTTGTTGCTCTGCTCTGTACTCTTTCTAGAGTCTCAACATCTTTTTGACATCGTGGTGACCAAAACTGGATGCAGTATTCCAAGTGTGGCCTTACCAAGGCATTGTAAAGCGAACTTCAACTCCCAGGATTCCCCAGGAATAGCTGTTTTTAGATGTTGTGGGTGCTTCATCACTGGAGGTTTTAAGAATAGACTGGACAGTCATCTGTCTGAAATGGTATAGGGTCTCCTGCTTGGGCAGGGGGTTGGACTAGATGACCTCCAAGATCCCTTGCAGCTCCCTTCTGATTGGTTGATTGATTGATTGACTGACCAAATTGAGAAACACTGTTCTAAACTGAGGCAGATAGATGGTGCTGATCCCATTCCATGTATGAAAGCTGACTGAAATATTGGAATTTCTCTTCCAATATTCTGCATTACATCTGCAGACAGCAAGCAGATTTTGGGGTTCTGTGGAAATCACGGGATGTAGAGATCTTTTTTTGCAGATTTTTTTGGGGGGGCCTTTGGCCTTCATTGCTCAAGGCAACTGCTCTATTTGAGAACCGTTCTGGCCGTCGTAAAATAAGAATCTTTCTTCTCACTTTCTTTTGCTCTCTCTCCTTACCACCGCAGGCCAACGAAACTCAGTACCGAATTTGTAGAAGATCACGACACCTTCTCCAACCCCCATTTCGACGAGTCTTTGAACCCCAAAGATGTAAAGGTATTTATGCTGGATGAAGAGGTTGTGGGAAACGTCCACGCCACAGGTGTTTTTTTGGGGGGGGGCTTCTCTTTACAATCATGTCTTTTCTGCAGGAGGATCTTGATTCCGTCCGTATCTCAGATCAAGGCCCCGTGAGACCGAAAACACAGACGTTGGGTAATGTCTCGGTCCCAAACCTGAGGAAGGATACCAGGCAAAAAGCAGGCAGAAATCAAGAGCCAGGTAAAAGAAGAAAGCTAATTCAACGGAGCTCAGGGTTGAAATGAGAAGTCCTTGGTGTTCTCCGAGCTTGACTGTTTTGTTCCAGATGTTTCATTACCCAAACTAGGTAACATCATTAGTGCTAATTAAGGAGTGTGGGTTGCTGTCAGTTTATATTCCGGTGTCTTGCCCTGTCGGTGTTGGTGGGGGTGGTCTTAGAGATTCTTTGATTGGGCTGTTTACTGTTAGCTTGTTTGCCAGTTCAACAATCCAAGAAGTAAACAGTACCCCAATCTAGGAACGTGCTGCCTGGAGAATTCTGGGAGTTGAAGTCCACACATCTCAAAATGATCAAGGTTGAGAAATTGTCAAGGAGAGAAGCAACCTGGAGTTAAGGAGAAACTTCCTAACAGTGAGGACAATTAACCAGTGGAACAGCTTTGCCTTCAGAAATCGTGGGTGCTCCATCACTTTTAAGAAAAGACTGGACAGCCACCTGTCTGAAATGGTATTGTCATGGTTCCAACAGATGAAACTCTTCAAAGAACTTCGAGGCATTGTTTTCCTTAAAGAATCTTTATTTGAGAAGCATAATATCGGCACTAACATAATCGAAGCCAAAAACTGAATCCCCCCCCTTTGGGCACATAGTATCAAAGCTCAATTCCCTCCTCCAATTAACAGTCATAAATCACATTCCCCAATTAGTTTGAAGCATGGGCTTTCCCTCCAGCTCTCCAGCCCACCAATTCTTATCATCTCTTATTTCAACAACCTTGATTCTCACACTAGGTTCAGTGTTATTATGTCTAGCTAAACTCTCATGCACATCTCCCCCCTCCCTTTCTTTTTGTGCCATATCCGTTATCGGACGTTGGCGATCATGTTGGCGATCCTGTTTTTATCAGCAGCCGTACGAAAAAGTGCTGCTGAGTTTTGTCCAAACCAGTCCCTTAGATTTTGAAGCCACGATGTTCTTCTTCTGCCTGGACCTCCCCAGCATCATCTAACTCAGCGGTTCTCAACCTATGGGTCGCGACCCCATTTGGGGTCGATCGACCATTTCACGGGGGTCGCTAAGCAAGGCTGTCCGCCATTTTTTTTCCCTTTTCCAGCGGGTGCCTTACCTCCCTTGAGCTGGGCCAGCTGGTGGTCGGCCTGCTCCGTCTCTGCCGCTTGCCAGCTACGCCTCGGCCGGCGCAGTGGGCGGAACCACGCATGCACAGCGCTCCTGGGCAGGGAAAGTCCTCGACTTACGACCGGTTGGGTAGTCCTCAACTTACGACCGGTTTAGTCCTCGACTTACGACTGGTTTAGTCCTCGACTTACGACCGGTTGGGGGTCGCGGCATTAAAAAGGTTGAGAACCACTGATCTAACTCTAAAAGCGAAAAGGAAAAAATGGCTACATCTCCATCTGTTGTCAAAGCAAAAACATCCGATGTTAGCAGCGTTGACAGGAATAGGGTCTCCTGCTTGAACAGGGGGCTTGACTAGAAAACCTCCAAGGTCCTTTCCAGTTCTATTCTGCTTGATTGATTGACACTGCTCAAACCCCTTTGGGCAAACCCATGGAATTCAGGAACCAAAGGAAGAGTTGTGCAAACTGAGTGGTTATGTAGCATGCCAAATGTGGCAGCTCTTGCTGATGATGTGGTAACAAGCCAGCATTTCAGGTAAAATTTTATATATCTGACAAAGCCAGCTACATTTTTTCATTTTCCTGCTCAGTGGCCAAGGAAGAAAAACGTTGACTTGCTTCTCCATCAAAAAACCCCGAAATCAATGTTTACATTTGAATTCTTTTCTTTGTACACCGAATGGGGATAAGATCAGATCTATAAAATAGGATCACCTAGTTCAGTTAGATGAGATCAAATCATACCGTATTTGCCCAGGGACATTTGGTTTGTTTGTGTGTGCTTAGAATGGGTGGATCTGAGCCTGGATTTTGTTGTTATTGTTGCCGCTGGCAAATCTCAGGAAATTGGCACCCGCTGAGTTGGGATAATTTCAAGAACAAATTGCTAAGCTTGTATACTTCAAACAGCCAGACAGGCAAATGATTTTGTTCACTCCCCATGCTAAGTAATAATATGATTAGACTTTAGCTTAGAGCCACATGTGAAACGAACTATTGTGGTTTGTAATTTTATGGCTTTTGGCTGAGCTTCACATGGAAATGCCTTGTTAAGGATACAGGCAATTCTTGACTTACAACTGGGAACAAAATTTCTATTGCTAAGCAAGGTGGTTGTTAAATGACTTATGACCATTTTTCACACTTTTGACTGTGGCAGCATCCCCAGGGTCACGTGATCAAAATTCAGACACTTGGTAATTGACTCCTATTTATGACGGTCGCAGTGTCCTGAGGTCACGTGAACATCTTTTGCAAACTTCTGATTTTACGACCGTTTTTGCTATTGTGATTAAGCAAAGCACTGCAATTGTTGTGTGAAACATCCAGCTGTTAAACACATCTGGCTTCTCCCCGTTGATTCTGCTTGTCAGAAGCCTGCTTTCCCCTTTTTCTACAGTGACCACATTTTGTTGGGAAAAAAAAAATCAGGGACAAACCTGAAAAATGGGCAAATCTGAAAAGGGGTTCGTAAGGATAAAAATGTTTTCTCATTCTTAGGAAGTTTCTCCTTAATTCCAGGTTGCTTCTCTCCTTCGTTAGTTTCCATCCATTGTTTCTTGTCTTCCCTTCTGGTGCTTTAGAAAATAAATTGACCCCCTCCTCTTTGTGACAACCTCTCAAATAGTGGAATACTGCTATCATGTCCCCCCTAGTCCTTCTTTTTTCTAGACTAGCCAAACCCAAATCCTGCAACCATTCTTCATATGTCTCCAGAGGCCATCTTCCTATTTTTATGAATGTTTCATGTGCTGTATGCTTTTTATGTTTCCAGTTTGTGGCCTGACTCCACCAATGTCCTTGGCGTGTTCTTCGGGGTTGAAGATGGAGAGTTCTTGGACAGACAAGCAAATGGAGAACTTGAGAGAGACGCCTCTTCACTTAGCAGCAAGATACTCTCGCGCAGATGCTGCCCGCAGACTCCTGACAGCTGGAGCTGATGTTAACGCCCGGGACCAGTGGGGACGGACCCCCTTGCACAGTGCCATAGCAGCTGATGCTTTGGGGGTATTTCAGGTCAGAAAAAGAGAAATTAAGATTAGTATAATATGAAACAGAAAGAGACTGTTGTTATATATACAGATAGTCCTTGACTTAACAGTCGGTTGCTTAACAACTGATTGAAATTAAAATGGAACCCTCAAACCCTTATGATTTGGCTCTGAGGTTCTGGTGGCTGGACCACGCCCCTCATGATCACATGACCACATCTCAGGTGCCTGCAATCAGCTCGCCTTTACCTGACTGTGATTTACAATGTTTTTACCCCAAACTAGCAGGTACTTCCAGTTCTATGGCAAAAAAAACCACCCCACGGTGAACTGTGGGGTCGTTTAACGACTGCTGTGGAAAAAGAGTTCCTAAAATTGGGTCAGCCACATGACGATCCACTTTGTGACCATCACGACTTACAATTCCAGAGGGCAGACTCCATAATTGTCGCAAGTTGAGGACTTACCTATAGCCTACTTCCACAATGAAGTAGCTCTTGAAGAAATCTTGTTTTATCCGTTTCTTGACTTCTTGAAAGATTCTCTAAGTGTTGCTCTTCCTCAGAGATCGTTCTGCAAGCGGGGCTGCGGGGGCAGGGAAAGAGAAAGTCTGTTGCTTTGGGCATGTATGTATTTTAAATAGATTGTCAGCCGCCCTGAGTCCTACGGGAGAAGGGCGGGATATAAATTCAAATATAAATAAATAAAAAAATGTGCACAGACAATCCTCGACTTACAATATTCATTTAGCAGCTGTTTGAAGCTACAACAGCACTTAAAAAGTGACTTATGACCAGTCCTCACATTTACGACAGCTTCTCCATTGTCACCTGATCGAAATTTGGGGGCTCGGCAACTGGCATGAACTTACAACAGTTGCGACATGCTGGGATCGTGTGAGATCACAATTCTGACCTTCCCAGCCAGCTTCTGACAATAACGGAACAACAGAGTTGGAAGGGACCTTGGAGGTCTTCTAGTTCAACCCCCTGCTCAAGCAGGAGACCCTACACCAGTGGTAGGCAACCTTAGCTCTTTCATGACTCGTGGACTTCAACTCCCAGAATTCCTGAGCCAGCCATGCTGAGGGGAAAGGGAGAGGTTTCCAAGCTGAGCCATGCCGGCTCAGGAATTCTGGGAGTTGAAGTCCACGAGTCATAAAAGAGCCAAGGTTGCCTACTCCTGCTACAAAGTCAATGGGAGAAGCTGGACTTGCTTAATGTCTGTGTGATTCGCTTAACAACTGCAATGGCTCTCTTTAACCAGCACTGCAAAATGGTCACAAAGTTGGATATGATTCACTTAACAACCGTCTTACTTAGCAATGGAAATTCTGGCCCCCAATTGTGATCGTAAATCAAGGACCACTTGTAATTTGATTACCCCCAGAGAATAAATGCCAAAGTGAATAATTTGCTGAAAATTTCACCGAGAGACTAGCTCCTCATGGGGAGGAGGGGGTTTAAGCAGTAAAACCTCATCGCTCAAACGTTGTAATTTGCTCTCTGCTCTTGCATCTCCTGATGGTGAAATGGCCTCCGGCAGATCCTTCTCCGGCAGAGACAGACAGACCTGGATGCTTCGGCAGAGGATGGCACCACCCCTCTCATTCTTGCCACACGGCTTGGGGTCGAAAACATGGTGGAAGAGCTGGTGGCCAACCACGCCGACCTCCATGCCATAGATAAGAGAGGTGAGGTTCGTGCGCGGCTCCAAGATGCTGGCTGAGTTATAACCTGAGGTAGTATTAATGACAACCCTTCCAGGGAACGGTGGTGGAAATGACCAAAGGACTGCAGTTCAGAGATCTGTACATTTCTGACTGAGAAAGGGAAATAAACTTGGAAGAAGCACCAGAGAAACGATGGGGCTATTGATGTTATGATCCAGGAGTCCCCAATCCCCAGGCTGCGGCCCACTACCGGGCCTCAAGCCCTTCAGATCCAGGCCACAGAAGTAGCGGGCGAGTCCACTTGTATGTTCGTGAGCATCCCCACTTGTGTGAGCAGCGGTCAACCACGGGCACGTGTGCTCCATTTGCGGGAACTCACGCAAATGGACCTGCGCACGCCCACTCACTTGCCTGCCACTCATGCAAAACCATCCCTTCTGTTCCCTCCCCCCCCCAAGCTGGTGTGCAAAACCAGGAAGTTGGTGAACTCTGTTCTGATCCACAGAAACCAGTTATTCTCAAATTGCACAGGGGACAGCCACTGTCTTCATGCCCTATGCCAGGGGTAGGCAACCTTGGCTCTTTTATGACTCGTGGACTTCAACTCCCAGAATTCCTGAGCCAGCCATGCTGAGGGGAAAGGGAGAGGTTTCCAAGCTGAGCCATGCCGGCTCAGGAATTCTGGGAGTTGAAGTCCACGAGTCATAAAAGAGCCAAGGTTGCCTACCCCTGGCCTAGCATTATGGCATCTGAAGCCAGAGCCATTTGCAGTGTACCAGATTGAAGGTCTAGCCAACACACATGCTTGGGTAGGAGCTGTGACCTTCCAAGGCCAACCTCTCTGGGGAGACCAAGTTGAGAAAAGCCAGCCTGTAGGGGGCCACCATTTCCCATTATCTATTTATGATACATCAGAATCCAGGGCAGGATTCTAATGTTTCTTAGAATTTCCTAAAGTAATGGAAGGAAGAAAAAAAAAGCCAGAGATGGTTTGCCCACCATTATTGAATGAAGTCCAGTTTCCCCACCCACCATCCTAGAGTCAAATTCTTTGCCTCATCCTTGGATTTCTCCTGTCTCACAGGGAAAAGTGCTCTCCACTGGGCTGCAGCAGTCAACAACCTCCGGGCCACTCTCATTCTGCTCAGGAACGGAGCTGACAAGGACATTCTAGACAATCAGGTAATGCACATTTGATTTCTTTCGGTGGATCCTTCTCTAGAAGGCTGCCGATTCGTGAAAGAAGTGAAACGGATTCCTCAAGCACTAGAACATAAAGGAAATTGCCTTGCATCAAAATATACTACTTAACATTCTTCACACTATTCCAGTGATGGCGAGCCTTTTAGAGGCCAAGTGCCCCAAAACCGCCCCCACCCACCCGCCTGCAGGGCCACCCACTGCCTCCACAGCCCACCGCAGATCCCCCAGGCGGCCCAGCAGCGCCATGGTGGCCACGCCCTCCACCCACACCCCGCAGCATCATCTGCACACGACGGGGCGCAAGGATGGAGTTGGCTTCGCTGCCCGGCTGCCATGTCTTTGGCTGTGCTGCTTTGTGCGGGCCGCACCCGTGGGCAACTCTCCTCCGGGGGGCTGCTGGTGAGGAGGGGGCCATGGGGGTAGGCGGGGCTGGGGTGAAAGCGCGCATGCCCACAGTGAGGGCTCTGAGTGTCCCCTCTGGCACGCGTGCCGTAGGTTCGCCACCACTGTACTATTCCATCCTAGTTGGGAATGATGGAAGTAGTTCCCCCTATCTGGATTGCCACAAAGAGGAGATGACAGGTTTAGCACTAGAAGCAAGTGAAAAGGTTTGAGGCAGAGATGGACCTGTCCAATCCTCCAGTATCTCAGGGGTTGGCTTATGGTGGGATTGCTTGACTTGAAATTTCCAGCGAAAGATAATAGGGCTTTGGGAGACGTAGTTCAGCAAAAGCTGGAGGACTACACGTTCTTTATTCCTGGGCTAACTGGGTTAGCGTGCTCTTTTCCCACAGGTGAACAAATAAAGTTTGGCTATTGAGAACGTTGAGCAAAAGTGCCATGCAATCAAATTGCTTAAACGTGAGGTTTTGTTTATTTGAACCATTGAACAATTCATTTGTTCCCAACCTGGAGGGTTGAAGTCGGGCTTGGTAATGTGAGGACATAGGACACTAACAATGGTCCCAGATCATACAGGCCTCTCTTACTGGTCCTGTTTCACTCTATCTACAGGCCCAGACCCCACTGTTTCTGGCTGCCCGGGAAGGAAGCTATCAAGTGGCGTCTCTTCTTCTGCAACAGGGTGCCAAGCAGAACCTCCAGAACCATATGGGTCGTCTCCCCAAAGATGTGGCACTTGAGCGTCTGCACCACGATATCCTCTCTCTGCTGGACAGGCCCTGCCTTCCTCCTGGGACTGGCCAACTTTCACCACACAGGCCCCGCCCACAGCCTTCATCCAAATTGCACAGATGGCCACACCCACCCAAGGCCTCCCAGCTCACTCCTGTTCCAGAGAACGAGGGACCTTTTAAGGATGCTAGCCCATCAGAAGAGGCCATGGGGCAGACGGTGGAGTGAATCCTTGCCCTCTGCAGGACACTGTGGGTCAGCAATGACAGCCTTGGCCAAGGACATAGCTTTCCCCAGTGAAACTTGCAGGGCAGTGGCTTGGATTGGTGGCGTATCCAAGGGCAGTGTGGAGAAACGAAGGAATTCTAGCAGTGACCTCAAAGAGCTCCAGAGCTGTCACATGTGGGGATGTGATGCAACGTGACTTGGATCCTAAGGTCATCTTACAAAATCCGAAGCATATAGAGTGCAGCTCATCCCACCTTGCTACATCGTCCCCAGAATATATTCCAGATGTGTTGGGTTTCAACTCTTGGAATATGGGCTGGTGGTCCTGGCAGCAGGATTTCAGCCCATCTGGCAAGGAGAATGGAAAAGACCACTATAGGGCCATTGACTTTGAGAGGAAGTCTCTTCAAACTCATTGAGACTTAGTAGGCTGTCTTCAGAGTTGGTCTCTTTGCAGGGAAGGATCGAATAACCTGGCAATTTAGGCTGCTGAGAATTCTAGAAGTTGAAGTCCAACATAAATGGAGGTTCTTCCGCTGGAAAAAGACGACGTAGAATGGAAGTGGATAATCTCAAGCTAGAAGGTTTAATCAAACCTTCCACCACATTTTTTCTGATTTGTTAATTCCACCATGCAAGTCAGCTCACCTTCCACTGAGAACGTGTCAGGGGAACTTGTCTAAAGAATGGAATATTGTTACCAATTATACTCATTGTGCAAAAGTCAAGAAACATGAAGTAAAGTTAACCCCCCCCCAAAAAAAAAACTGAACTCGGTTCCTGGCGATTTCATTTGTTTACAAGATTCCTTAGGTGGAAGTTTTCACCTTAGGTGGGAGTTTCACCTCTGTTTTCACAATAACAACTATTCTTCTTCTTGTTGTTGTGCCATATCCGTTATCGGACGTTGGAGATCATGTTGGCGATTCTGTTTAACAACTATATCATCTCCCAATTTACAAGGCAGGACGCCAACGTCCTTGCAAGCAAACAAGACAGATAGCAAATGCATTTCAGATGTCATATCTGGAATGCATCACTAGAGGGATCACCAGTGAGAAAAAGGAGGTCCTAATCCAGTGATGGCAAACCTTTTAGAGACCGAGTGCCCAAACTGCACCCCAAAACCCATTTATGTATTGTCGGGTGCCATGTGGGTGTGGCCCATTGGCTGGCTGTTGCCAATTGGATGGGTGTGGCCCATTGGCTGGGCGTGGGTGTGGTGGTAACGGCACTGGGTGGGACTAAAAAGTTCAATCAATCAATTCCAACTTTGCGAGATCTTTTTTTTTCCTGCAAGAAGTTGAAATTGATTGATTGAACCTTTTTTTTTTGCACACGGTGGCGGAGGCCCAAAGTGAAAAGGTTTTATAAAACCCAGCTGAAGGCCTAGGACTGGGGCAATGGCGTGCGTGCCCATAGAGAGGGCTCTGAGTGCCACCTGTGGCACGCCACCACGGTCCTAATCCTACTATATAGGGCTTTAGTCGGGTCTATGACAATTTGCCACGGCCAACTCGTTGCAGGACAAAAGTTACACTAATATCAAAAGAATAATGAGAAATAATCATTAAAGAAAGGATGCAAAAGGAAGGACAGGATGAAATGTGAAGGGTAAAAATTAAAATAATTTTTAATTTATTTTAAATAATTAATTAGAATTGTTCAATTGTCCCCCAGTGAATTGTCCCGCGGCAAGTTGGCTGTGGTGAGTTGGCCGCAGTGAGTTGACTGTGGCAAGTTGTCCCATTCCCGCTTTAGGCATCCCTCAAGCGTCCAGTTCTGGAGACCTCGCTTAACAAAAGATATTGATAAGACCGAGTGAGTCCGGAGAAAGACAACAAAAATGGGGCAAGGTCTGACAGACAAAACATAAAAAGAGAGGTTAGAGAAACTGAATATGTACAGCCCGGAGGACAGAAACGAAAGGGGGGGGGGCATGGTGGAAACCTTTAAATATATTAAGGGTGCAAATAAGATTCCAGAAGGCACTGTTTTCAAGATCAAGCAAAAATCAAAGAACACGAGAGCATAACCTCAAACTGACAGGAGGGAAGTTCAAAAGTCATGTTAGGAAGCATTACTTCACAGAAAGAGAAGGGGAAGCTGGGAACCAACTTCCAGCAAAGGTAGCGGGTCGATCGTCAGTAACTGAGTTTAAACATGCTTAGGATAAATACATGTCATCATCTGAAAAAATAAAATAATAAGAACTAAAATAAAAGTAAATATTTTAAAAAAATCAAAAGTAATAAATAAGTTAAAAACAAAACAAAACTCAAAAGAGTTACCCTGTGGTAAGATGATTTGATTAAATAAATAAATAAATAAATAAATAAATAAATAAATAAATGGGCAGATTCAATGGCCCACTAGGTCTTTTTCTGCCGTCCGTTTTCCATGTTTCTATGTTTCAGTGTGGAGATATTGGGCGGGATTTACAGGAGGGAAAATTTACATCCAGCTGTAGGCTCAGCAACACACACACACACGGAGACTTGGGGTATGTTAAAAAAACACACACAAAAACTACAGATTTATTGTGGCAGGAGCCGATACCACTATCAACCTGCTGGCTGTTGACAATGCTGTAAGGCTTTGTTGGGGGGGGGGGGAAGCTGAGCTATGGAAAGTGATGAATTTTTCCTCATTTGCCAAAGGCAGGTCGACCAGCTTTTTCTCCATTTATAAATAGACGTAGGTCCACTCGGCATCTTGTAGCTGCCATTTTAGGCCAACCATGAACTGGCAAAAGGGGTGAGGTGAAAAACAGTAACATTGTTCCGAGTGACAAATTTGAGGATATTCCCGTTTCTCCTCAAAGGAAAAGCACAAGTCACACGGGGCCTTGGAAACGAGAGGGAGAGATTCGGTCACACCAGCCACCAGAAGCGTATGTAGAACAGGAGCACAATGAAGATGAGGCCGGTGGCGGCAGCTTTGGCGTAAGCAGAACGGCTGTTGAGGAGCTTGGCATCGTGGCGATATTTCTTGGAGAGGGTTGACAAGTTGCTGGCTTTCGAGTCCAGAGCTGAAGGAGAGAAGACAAAGAAAACACAATTTGCTTCTGTTGTCCTCCTATTCAACTTTGCCAGGAAAAGCTGCTGGTGTCATGGTTCCGACAGATGAAACTCTTCAAAAGAACTTCGAGGCATTGTTTACCTTAAAGAATCTTTTATTCGAGTAGCATAACATCGGCACTGCATAATCGAAGCCAAAAACTGAATTCCCCCCACTTGGGCACATAGTATCAAAGCACAATTCCCTCCTCCAATTAACAATCATAAATCACATTCCCCAATTAGCTTGAAGCGAGGGCTTCCTCTCCAGCTCGCCAATTCTTTGTCAACTCTGAGTTCAATAACCTTGATTCTTACACTAAGTTTAGTGTTGTTATGTCTAGCTAAACTCTCATTCACATCCCCCGCTCCCAGCATCATCTAACTCTAAAAGCGAAAAAAAAAATATGGCTACATTTCCATCTGTTGTCAATGCAAAAACATCCGATGTTAGCAGCGTTGACAGCTGGTGGCTCCCCATTTCTGGGGGTTGGAGGAGGGGGGAGGGGCAAGGCTCAGAAAGAAGGCCGTTCACGAGCAGTGTCGGCCATTTTGAATGGCCTCCCCAGACAAATTAGACGGGCTTCCCCTCTTTTTTAATAGGAATTTCATTCAAAATTACAATGAAAAAAGATTAAAAACACAGGTGGTCCTCGACTTACAACAGTTTGTTTAGTGACCAGTGTTACAACAACCCTTAAAAAAGTGACTTATGCTGTTTTTCACATTTACAGCTGTTGTAGCATCCCCAAGGTCACGTGATCAAAATTCAGATTCTTGGCAACTGACTCTTATGACCGTTGGTGTGTGTGTTGTGTGTGTGTGTGTGTCCCAATGCTCTTTACCATCCAATCACTGTCTCCATTTCTACTCCTTCAAGATCAAGAGACTTTTCTCCCAGAATCACCTCTCTTCTTAGAGCTACATTATCAAGGTCAAGTAAGGGTCACGTCTGACCACATACACTTCCTGTAGGTCTCCCTTCTGTACCTGATAAGGTCTCCCCTCTTTGAAGGACCTCTTCAATGTTGGTCACCATGATTTTCTGAACGTCCTGGAGCTCCACGTTGATGCTGCTCAGATGGCGCTTTGACCAAGTATCTAGGTAGGATTTTTTCAGCTTCTGGATGTAAATGTCTAACAAGGAAAAATAAGACACGGCATATCTTTGCATTACGGGTATTTTGTTCCATCTAGATCAGCCTTCTGCAACCTGGTACCCCAAACCCACCATGGCCCATGAGATTCCTTATTCAGCTGTGGCCCAACCTTGCATTCCTCTCACCACGAAGAGCAAGACAAAATTTGGTTCTTCTTTTATTTATTTGTTAGACTTTTATACTTCTACAATCCTATATCGATAGAAACAACAATATACGTCAAAGCGGTAAAATTATTTAAACCATTCCAACAGAAGGGAATGTCCTCAGCCCAGGAATGAAGTGTGAAATTCTTGGTGTTTTCTGAGTTTGGTTGTTTGCTTGTGGACATGTCATTACCCAGCAAGGCAACACGATGATGTTAGCTAGTTGGCAAATTGGCTGCCGGTGGCCTTCCGGGTGCGCTTCAAGGTGCTGACCATCATCTTTAAGGCGCTCCATGGCATCGGACCGGGATATCTTCGAGACCGCCTTCTGCCGCAGACTACCTCCCATCGGCCTGTACGCTCCCACAGGGTGGGTCTCCTCAGGGTGCCGTCGGCCAGACAGTGCCAGCTGGCGACCCCAAGGGGGAGGGCCTTCTCTGTGGGAGCTCCCACCCTCTGGAATGAACTACCCCCAGAGATCAGGGTGATCCCTGATCTCCCTTCCTTCCGCCGCGCCCTTAAAACATGGTTATTCCAACTTGCAGGACTGGCCTAGGGGAAAAAATTTTTAATGGGGGTTTTAAAGTAATTTTTAACTACTAGACCAATTATTAATATTTGTTTTTAATTATGTTTTTAATTTGTAGTTTTTTGGTAGTAGCATTTTATCTGGTTGTTAGCCGCCCTGAGTCCGCAAGGAGAAGGGCGGGATATAAATTAAAATAATAATAATAATAATAATAATAATAATAATAATAATAATAATAATAATAATAATAATAATAATAATAATAATAATAAAATTAAATGTCTTCAAGCAAACATCCGAGCTCAGAGCGCACCAAGAACTCCACTGTTTAAGCCATGTTCTGTCAGTTTAACATGAAAATAATATCCCAAGAACAAACCCGTTAATTATTAACTAATTAAATTAGTTAATTAAAGAAACCATAGCACAGGGGTAGGCAACCTTGGCTCTTTTATGACTCGTGGACTTCAACTCCCAGAATTCCTGAGCCAGCATGGCTCAGCTTGGAAACCTCTTCCTTTCCCCTCAGCATGACTGGCTCAGGAATTCTGGGAGTTGAAGTCCACGAGTCATAAAAGAGCCAAGGTTGCCTACCCCTGCTCTAGCAGAACGTCGTTTTGACTTTTGGAAAGCCAGCAAGATGAGGACAATCTGGACCTCCTGTAGAAAGCATATCCACAAAATAAAATCTGCAGCATAGAAGCATCTCTTTCTAGCTGGGGATGCATTAACTGGTAACGACCAACTTACAAGAGATTGTGGGGTGATTAGGAAAGGGACGGGAGAGAGAGAGAGCAGACGTAAACAATCAAGAAATATCAAAAGTTGTGGGTGCTCCATTCCTGGAGGTTTTCAAGAAGAGACTGGAAAACCATTTGTCCAAAATGGTATAGGGCAGGGGTAGGCAACCTTGGCTCTTTTATGACTCGTGGACTTCAACTCCCAGAATTCCTGAGCCAGCATGGCTCAGCTTGGAAACCTCTCCCTTTCCCCTCAGCATGGATGGCTCAGGAATTCTGGGAGTTGAAGTCCACGAGTCTTAAAAGAGTCAAGGTTGCCTACCCCTGGTATAGGGTCTCCTGCATGAGCAGGGGGGTTGACTTGAAGACCTCCAAGGTCCTTTCCACATGTTCTAAGAGACAGGAAGTCAGCCTGATGCTAAGAGACAGGAAGTCAGCCTGATGCTTATATGCTTATAAGTGAATTTCTATCAAAAATGGCAGCCCAGGTGGTGAAAAAACGTGGGAAGAAGCAACACATAACATTTACAGAAATCTTCAATAAAAATAAGTGTGGGAAGTTGCAGAGTCTAAGTTTCTATATTCCCTCCAAATGAGCTATTAAGATTCCCTGACTGAAATGTGCACAGCTCTTCCTTCCTTGGTCTTATCCAACTGCTCAAAGCTTGGCATGGCCTACATTCATGGCGGAGGTGTGGGTTTCAACTCCCAGGATCCCCCCCCCC
>NW_015386280.1:75081-77661 GCF_001527695.2 Protobothrops mucrosquamatus
TTTTCAGGCCGCAGTTGTTAAGTGAATCACTGCAGTTGTTAAGTAAGTAACATGGCTATTAAATGAACCTGGCTTCCCCCCCTTGACTTTGCTTGTCAGAAGGTCGCAAAAAGCTGATCACATAATCCCGGGGCATGCAACCGTCATAAATATGGAGTCAGTTGCCAAGCCTCTGAATTTTGATCATGTGACCATGGGGATGCTGCAATGGTCGCAAGTGTGAAAAACGGTCGTAAGTCACTTCTTTCAGTGCTGTTGTAACTTCGAACGGTCACTAAATGAACTGTTGTAAGTCGAGGACTATCTGTATTGCAGTAAAGTAGAACATCAGAACCAGGAAAACCCATCCCAAACCTTCCCTGCTCCTGTTTACATACCACAAAATCAAGGCAGGGCCATTTTGAGCCTTCCGATGATGTTTAGGGATGGGGACAGACAACCTGGGGCCCAGGGATGCCACGTTGCAAACCTCTTTGTGGTAGGATTCACTGTCAGAAACCTGTTCACTTTTACACCTACCAAACTCAATGAAGGCGTAAGGCCGGGACACCGACGACACTTTCTTCCCGTAAAGTTCCCAGAATTCCGCTTGTAGCTCCTCCAGAAAAGAGAAGGCCAACTTCTTCGAATAGTTAGCTTCGCAGAGTGTCAGGTAACAAACTCCCTGGCTGATCAGGTAACTGTAGGGGAAAAATGCAGCAGAAATGAAGGGAAACGAGAAGAAAAAAAGGTACGATTTGAGAAGTAAATCTGCATGTAAGTTTGGAAACGGCAGGTGTCCATGGAGATTCAAGGACATAATCAAGGAAAGATCCAACCTAGGAGAAATTTCCTGACAGAACAATCAGTGGAAAGACTTGCCTCCAGACATTATGGGTGCTCCATCCCTGGAAGTTTTTAAGAAGAGATTGGACAGCCATTTGTCTGGAAAGATATGGGGTCTGCTGCTTCAGCAGGGGACTGGACTAGAATATCTCCAAGGTCCCTTTCAACTATTATTCTGTTAGAAGGCATTTGACAGGTAACAGGTCGGATCATTTTTCAGAGGTTACCAAATATTGATGTGAGTTTATAATTTGGCTGCAATTCCTTCGTTTTTCTTTTCATAATTCAAGCCATAGGCAACCTTGGCTCTTTTATGACTCGTGGACTTCAACTCCCAGAATTCCTGAGCCAGCATGGCTCAGCTTGGAAACCTCTCCCTTTCCCCTCAGCATGGCTGGCTCAGGAATTCTGGGAGTTGAAGTCCACGAGTCATAAAAGAGCCCAGGTTGCCTACCCCTGCCTAGGGCATTGCAAAAAAATTCAAGCTGATAGAATAGGGGCATTCCAACCATTGTGTTGCTCCACCATGGGATTGTGTAGCATATAAATTTAATAATAGTTTTCTTCTCCACATCACTATGAATTGGAAAAACTTACTGAAAAGTCATCGGTCCAGCCTGCAGAGAACACCGATTTGGCGAATGATCCCCAAGTTTTCGGAAAAGCTGTTTGGCTTGATTGTGATATTCTTGGAAGTTCCGATTTGACTTCAGAGGAGGAAATAAAAAAAAAAAGCTTGTCATTCAAAAGCCAGAGTAGAAATTGTAATCCCTCACAACTTAGAACAGCAGCAAGTTGGAGAATTCTAGGTAATTTCCTGCGAGTCCCCTGGACTGCAAGGCGATCAAACCGGTCAGTCCTAGAGGAGATCAACCCCGACTGCTCTTTAGAAGGCCAGATCCTGAAGTTGAAACTCAAGTACTTTGGCCACCTAATGAGAAGGAAGGACTCACCGGAGAAGAGCCTAATGCTGGGAAAGATTGAGGGCAAGAGAAGAAGGGGACGACAGAGGAGGTGGCTGGATGGAGTCACTGAAGCAGTAGTAGTAGTAGTGGTAGTAGTAGCAGTAGTAGTAGCTTAAATGGACTCCAGAAGATGGCAGAGGACAGGAAGGCCTGGAGGAACGTTGTCCATGGGGTCGCGATGGGTCGGACACAACTTCAACAACAACAACAAAAGTGATGGAGGGAAATTACAAACTCTGCTCTTGCAGTATTTAGACGCCTGATTGTAAGTCAAGGACTTCCTGTATTTAGCCAAGAAAAGCAAGGCCCTCTAACTTCGCTTGGTCCTAACAGAAATCTAAGCAAAGAAAACATGCCGGGACTAAAATACCTTTTGCTATTATTCTATTCCTGCAACTCTGCCTAAGGAAGCAAACCCCCAAAATTGCCAGCAAATAAAATAGTGGGGAAAGAGGGGAGGGGGGGACATAAAATAAAAACAAGCAAACTATTTTTTCCAAGGCTCCTAAAAGCAAGCCTTGCCGCCTTACTGGCTCAGAATGGGCTTTAAAAAAAACCCAAATAAAACCGCGGCAGAAACCCATCCATTCTTTCCAATAAAAACGGTCACCTGTTTTTTCTTAAAACAACTGGAGCTCCTTAAGCTCATCGCAGGTGCGCTGCAGAGCAACCGAGGCGGCTGAGCAAGTGTGTGTGTGTGTGTGTGTGTGTGTGTGTGTGTGTGTGCAGGACGCCCCTCGCCCCCTTCCCCCCCCACTTACCTGCTCCGTTTCTTGCATGGAGGCAGCCA
>NW_015386280.1:77796-93942 GCF_001527695.2 Protobothrops mucrosquamatus
CCCCACTTACCTGCTCCGTTTCTTGCATGGAGGCAGCCAAAAGTAGCCCGTCTTGGACCCGGCTGATCATGGTTAGCAGAACCATGTTAGCGGGAGGAAAGGGGGCGAGCGCAAAAGGAGGGTCTTCAGCTCAGAGCGGGGGGGGGCAGCGTCCCGCCCCCCGCTCCTCTTCCTCACCCTCCGTCCCTCTTGTCAACTCTTGCAGCCGGACTTGAAGTCTCCCGCTGACGTGGCTGATCCGGCGGGGGCGGGGAGGGGGGAGGTAGAAAGGGGCGGAGCGAGAGCGCCGCGAAGTTTTACTTTTTGCAAAGTTGCGAGGACGCCTGTGTGTTTGCGCGTGTGTGTAGGAAAAGCGGAACCGCAAGTTTCCCTCCCGATCCTTCCCTTCTTCTCCGCGTCCCCTGGAGCATCGGGGTCGTCCTTTGGAAAACGCCGTTATTATTACTGGAACTGGGGAAAACTGTAGGTTGGCCTGGCGCTTTGCTTGATTTAAGTTGCATTGTTTTAATTGCGCTCGGAATTTTTTTTTTTGCTTGCGGATCTTGGGAGGTTGGCGGAGGGAGCGACGATTTCTTTTACGCAACAATGTGCGCGCCGCTTTCGCTCGTGGAACCCAAAGCCGGTTCGCCGCACAATGAAAGCTTCAAGTCCAAGTTTAAAAAAAAGAAGAAGAAAAAGGAACGTTCCGTTTGTGACATCACAATCGCACCCCGCAAAGAGGAGAGGGAGAGAGAGCCACGTTGTAATAAATAGGGTTGCCAGGTCTGCTTCCAAAAAAATAGCGGACAAGCAGGGGGGTGGGGTGTTTAAGTAGTAAAAAAAGTAAAAAAAATTGTTTACAATTAAATTATATATTTCCTTACAAACATTTTAACACGTATTAAAATAATCACTTCAAAAAAGCATCGTATAAAAATAATAGGTAAATGCGAGTTAAGAAAAATAGTACGTAAATAATTTTATGTACTTTTATTAAATGTCTTGTGAAACAATTGAGTATGATTAATAGTTTTTTCGGAGAGTCGAGTTCAATAGATATTCGATCTTTGTCTCGTTCTAACTCAGTGGTTCTCAACCTTTTTAATGCCGCGACCCCAACCGGTCGTAAGTCGAGGACTAAACCGGTTGTAAGTTGAGGACTAAACCGGTCGTAAGTCGAGGACTAAACCGGTCGTAAGCCGAGGACTACCCAACCGGTCGTAAGTCGAGGACTTTCCCTGCCCGGGAGCGCCACACATGCGTGGTTCCGCCCCCTGCGCCGGCCGAGGCGTAGCTGGCAAGCGGCAGAGACGGAGCAGGCCGACCACCAGCTGGCCCAGCCCAAGGGAGGTAAGGCACCCGCTGGAAAAGGGGAAAAAAATGGCGGACAAAAAAAAATGGCGGACAGCCTTGCTTGGCGACCCCCGTGAAATGGTTGATCGACCCCAAATGGGGTCCCGACCCACAGGTTGAGAACCACTGTTCTAATTTATGAAAAAAAAGACAAAACGCGATTCTCCTATCCTTATTCTCTTAGACTGTACAGCTTTAGATTACGTACCATTTCATCATAAAGCTTTTGAATAAAAAAAAATGTCCACTATTTTGTGAAAAAAAATAGTGAACATAATGTGAAAAAAGCGGACTGTCCGCTCAAATAGTGGACACCTGGCAACTCTAGTAATAAACCACCCCAAGATCGTGAAGGGCAAAATCAAACTTAGATTGTTAGGGAATTGCAAGCTCAGCTGCGTCAAAGGCCGACCAATTTAACATTTCTGATTATGTTTCCAGAATATCAACAAGAAATTAATACTTGACAGCCCTTTAACGACCGGCCTTCATCCTGCTTCGATTTTATCCCCTATCCCCTACTAGGTGCCAGGACAGTCATGAAGTGGGTCAACACGTGACTGGACCTGTTTTTAATCACCTTTTTTTTTTGCAGTGGTCAGTAAGCAAACCCCCCCCACACACACGGTCGTAAAGCAAGTCCATCGTTCACTATGGGCTGTTTTTGCTGAAAACTGGAAGTAAATACTGGTTTTCTGCAAAAAAATATATATCATAACTTGCAGACACGTGACTGGGATGCAGCAAAAGTGGTTTTGTCAAGCACAAGGAGTCCTTGCTTTACCACCAATTGCTTAGCGACTGTTCAAAATTATGACCAACCATTATGGGCGTAATGGGTTCATTTAATGACCATTGCAAAAACGGTTATAAAATTTGAGTGTAGTCACATGGTGACTCCATTAATAATCATCCTGATTTACAAGCAGAATTCCAGGCTCAATTGTGGCCGTAAATCGAGGACTATCTGCAGTCAGCAATAATCCACAAACAATTCTATGTGGCGAGTGTCTATCTTCTTTACATAACGGTAAAGGGCTGCTACAGGATATGGTCAAAAAAGGCAAAATGGCAACAATATGATTGAAACTCTGCCTGTTTTTAAATGTGTGTTAACGGGCCACATTCAGATAGAATAAACCTAAATTATTTCAGATGTCCTTGGATAAAATGGTCCACAGAGCCCTTTCATTCTTGTTTTACATCTCTCATTCATGCACGTAGATGAAGGAATTAGATATAATTCAGAGTTATGATCAACCCATCACCTTGGTTTGCTATCCCTAAATTAATTCTGTTCATAATCCCGGCTTGTTCTTGAAAAAGAGGAATCCAGATTCAGATATAATTCTAAGCAAGCCATTCCTAGTTTATCTGGAACAAAATGGGAATGGCTTGCTTACACCCATACATCACTCATTCAAAACAAATCAGGAGTTAGGCCTTGTATAATTCTTAACAAACAAAGATGGTGTTTGTTTACCCATTGTTATTCTTCTATTAGGCCAGGGGTCCCCAACACCTGGGGCACAGACCACTACCAGGCTGTGGCCTATTTGGAACTGGCCCATGTGAGTGGCGGGTTGGCATACACACACGGGCAGGTCAATTTGCACAAGTCGAGTTGTGCCTGCATGCACATGCACGCTGGCTCGTCGCTTGCGCAAGTTGAGTGCGTGTGAACGCTGGCCCGCTGCTCACGTGGCCTGGTTCCCCTCTTCCCCCCCTCCCAGGCCGCGAAGCCACAAAGATTTGGGACCTCTGTATTGGACAACCTATGGCACCTTATTTGTCTAGCAGAAAAATAACAATGATATTGTTATATTTTAGAGATATTTCTTTGCCAGATCTCTCAACGTCTTCAACAATGGCAGAGCTTTTAATGTACTTTGAAAATTCCTAAAAATCCAGGGAGACATTCAGAGACGTATCTGCCTGGAAGGTAGGCCTTGCTGAACTATACAGCAGTCAAACATTAACAGAGGAGGTATTTTATGACATTTTGTATCGTGCCCTAAACTTTGATGATCATTTTTATGTCATAAAACATTTAATAAAATTTCCAAATTCCAAATCCACAGGAGTCGTGGGTCCTGGATTTTGGATGCATTCTGTAAGTTAGCCCATTTGAGGTACCTTGGTTAAAAAATTGTTGCCCTATTATATACCATTTTGTCCAGTTAAAAGTTAAGGGAATTTTGGGTAGACAGCATCACCTGTTTGTTCGTTTCTGATTCACTTTCCTGCAACATGCTCACCTGTTCTTGAACTGTCTATGCATCTCTCTTGCACAGAAACACAATACGGTAGCTTCACAACAAAATTTATTACGACCGCGTTAAAGCGCAATTGTGCATGAAGAACGAGAAGCAGTCAACTGCTGCAGGTTTTGTTAGCTTCTTTGTGCTAAATATGTTATGGGGAGGGGGAAGTAGCTTAATTGGTGAGAAAATTCAATTATGGTCCCACTTCCAGGCAAGCACAAATGTGCACAGAGAATGTGGAACAGAAGAGCAACACCACAAAACCTTTAAATCTAGATAAATCGGGACAACACCAGCCTGAATTTGGGGAATTATACTCCCAACATGTTGGAATTCGGCAGACTGTAGAATAAGATTTTGCAACATAGGAGGTGCTGAGATATACATAATACCTCCCATGTTAATTCTAATAGAGATTGTCTCAACCTTGGCGACTTTAAGATGTGTGGACTTCAGCTCCCAGAATTCCCCAGCTGGGAATTTAAGTCCACACATTTTAAAGTTGCCAAGGTTGAGAAACACTGCTACAAACAAAAAACTGAATTGCATGCAATACATTGTATTGAATTAGAGCAGGGGTTGGCCCTTTTATGACTTGTGGACTTCAACTCCCAGAATTCCTAGCTACCCATGCTGGCTGTGGAATTCTGGGAGTTGGAAGTCCACGCATCTTAAAGTTGGCGAGGTTGCACAATCCCGTTCTAATGCCTTCCCTTCAAATTTTACAAATTCCAAAACTTCCTATGTGCAGCCAAGTTGTGCATGAACACGGTATTCCCCCCAAACAGGAATACTACGGTATGTAATTTCGACAGCTCTTTTGTTTTGTTCAATATTTGGAATGGGACGTACCTATAGTTTAATTATTAAAGAATTTACCTGGCTGTCCATCTCACAGCAGGGACTCCGTACCTAGACATTGTGTGAGAAACTGCCATGGGGCCCAAGGTCTGAAAAGTCCCATGACTAAGGAGAAAGAGGAGAAGAAGGCTCTCCAATCTAGGCTTGTGAGCTTGCTCAACACAGTCAACAGGCCACTATGTGACTCACAATGCTGGTTTGCATGGGTTGATGGCCGGATCCAGCGCAGCCCGCTTGAAGTTCTTAAATAAAACAGGATCCATACTATTTTAAGAATGAGAAGACCATCAACCTGTCTCTTTTTTTGCAAAAAAAAAATAAATGAAAGCAGCTACATTTATTTTGTCGTTTTCAAATAAACTCTAGCTCTAAGCTGCTAGACCTATTGAACTATTTCTCTTAACTCTTACCTTGGATGGCTTTCCACGGGACAATTGGAGGGCTCCAGCTTCAGAAACATTGCACTAAATATCAAATCATTTAGGAAAATTTGTGCTAACTTAAGAGCTGCAGGGGCGCGTTAGCTGAGACCTTGTGCATCGTGCTTTTGGGATGAACATGCTAAGCTTAAATCCACAGTCTCGTAGCATCGTAAGACTGTCGTATATTGCAAATAGAGATTTTTCCCTCGCCCTTTATCGGCAGTAGGTTCCTTTCCACGCTGCCCCTAAACCAGGGGTAGGCAACCTTGGCTCTTTTATGACTCGTGGACTTCCTGCTGGCTCAGGAATTCTGGGAGTTGAAGTCCACGAGTCATAAAAAGAGCCAAGGTTGCCTACCCCTGCCCTAAGCTGTTAAAACCATGGCACCGTTGTGGCTTTTCATTGTCCCTCTAAATACACAGGTAGTCCTCGACTTACAATCATTTTAGATAGTGACCGTTCAAAGTTGATAAAGGACTTATGACCGTTGCAGCCTCTCTGGGGTCATGTGATCAAAGTTTGGGTGCTTAGGAACCAACATGTTTACAGAATACATAGTAATAAGTTTGGAAGGGACCTTGGAGGTCTTCTAGTCCAACCCCCTTTACTATTCCGGACAAATGGTTGTCCAATCTCTTCTTAAAAACCTCCTGTGATGGAGCACCCACAACATCTAAAGGCAAGCCATTCCATTACAACAGTTGTAGAGTCCTGGGGTCACACGATTACCTTCCCAGGGGACATCTGGCTAGCAAAGTCAATGGGAAAAAAGCCAAATTTGCTTAGTGATTTGCTTCGTGACTATGGCAAAAAAAAGGTAAAATCAGGCAGGACTCGCTTAATGACCATTTCGCTTAGCGACAGAAGTTTCAGTCCCCATCATGGTTCTAAGTCGCGGAGTACCTGTACTACCACTATAGGCTTTTGGCAGGGAGGAGGCAGAGAAGGATGGAAGGGGTCTCCACCGAGCATTAGAAAGGATAGCTGTCAACCCTGCTCCCTTCTAGCATGGATGATGTTACCTAGTCTGGTAATGAAACGTCTGCCAGAAAGACATCAAAGCTCAGACAGCATCAAGAACCTCATACATGTCATAGCTAGTAAAAATTAGCCATTTGCAAAGCTGTGCTGTGCTGGAGTCCTTTTCTCGCAAAGCGTGGTACCTATCCTGCACAAAGTTTTCCAACACCGAAGTTTGATTTCTCAGTCTCCACAAACTATACTTTGAGGTCAGCCCAGTTCCAGCTTCTGACCACGTCAAAAAAAATCTTTTCGAGCTCCCAAATGGTGAAGGAAGGCAGAGTTTCATACTCCATGGAGAAAGGAGGGCTGTCTTCCTAGCAAGGGCGGGGCAGCGAGGCCCGGAGGGAGTGCAGAGCGCTGGTCTTCCATCCGGGTTCCTTGAGCTGAGAGCAGCAAATCCAGCAGCCCTTGAATTCCGACCGGGATAGGAGGCTCCGTGCGCTGATCCTCAAGACGCTGGCTCTGCAGACGAGGGAGAAAGTTAGAGGCCGCCGATAGTCCTCAGCTTACGACCACACCTGAGCCCAATATTTCTGTTGCTAAGCTAGACATTTATGAAAAAATCACGATCACAATCACCATAATCACAATCACAATCATAATCACAATAATCATAATCATAATCATTGCATTGGAAGATCTGCAAGAAATATCATTTGCCTGCAGGCAAGAACTGGTGGGACCATAAAATAGAGAAAGTCATAGAAAATGAAAATGTTAAACTGCTCTGGGACTTCAGAATTCAAACAGACAAGCACCTGCCACATAACACCGCAGACTTAACAATTGTCGATAAGAAAGACAAAAAAGTCTGGATAGTGGACATGGCAGTGCCTGGAGACAGCAGAATAGACGAGAAGGAACTGGAGAAGATAACAAAATACAAAGACCTACAAATAGAAATAGAAAGACTGTGGCAAAGGCAAGCAAGGTTAGTACCAATAGTAATAGGCGCCTTGGGTGCAATCCCAAAACAACTGGAGCACCACTTGAACACCATTGGCACTGACAAATTCGCCATTAGTCAATTGCAAAAGGCGGCCTTACTAGGAACTGCTTCCATCCTGCGACGATATCTGCAATACCATCAAACATCCACATCTGCCTATCCCAGGTCCTTGGTAAGGACCCGATAGGTAGACAAAAATGCCAAATCTAGTCTGAACATCATAATAATAGTTGGAAGGGACCTTGGAGGTCATCTAGTCCAACCCCCTGCTCAGGAAGGAAACCCTATACCATTTCAGACAAATGGCTGTCCAGTCTCTTCTTAAAAACTTCCAGTGTTGGAGCATTCACCACTTCTGGAGGCAGGTTGTTCCACTGGATAATTGTTCTAACTGTCAGGAAGTTTCTCCTTAGCTCTAGGTTGCTTCTCTCCTTGATTAGTTTCCATCCGTTGCTTCTTGTCCTGCCTTCAGGCGCTTTGGAGAATAGCTTGACACCCTCTTCTTTGTGGCAACCCCTGAGATATTGGAAGTACGTTTTGCCCCATTTTATGACCTTTCCTGCCACAGTTGTTAACTGAATCACTGCAGTTGTTAAGTTAGTAAAGTGAATGCGGCTTCCCCATTGATGGTTTCAGTGTCCCGGGGGGGAAATCATGTGATCACCTTTTGGGACCTTTTGACAAAAGGTGATCACATGACCCTCCCAGGACACTGCAGTTGCCAAGCATCCAAATTTTGATCACACGGCCATGGGGATGCTACAATGGTTCTAAGTGTGAAAAATGATCATAAGTAACTTTTTTCAGGGCGGTTGTCACTTCGAATGGTCACTAAACGAACTGCGAACTGTTGTAAGTCGAGGACTACCTGCATGTCGGTTCCTGGAGGAGAAAAACAAATGGCTTGCAGGGGAAGGGAAGCCAATGATCCCTTGTGATTTTGATCCAGGAGAATAATTGATCTACCTCTAATTCTTACACAACTCTGTAAGGGCTTGGACAGAAGTTGGTCATCAAACCTTGTAGCCACCAACCCCCTTTTTCTCTTCTTTGAGGTCCCTTTTCCTTCTCCCCATCCCACTTGAACCCCTGATATTTCACTGTGGGAATTTTTTTTATTGGGAAATGGAGCGAAGGGATGAACCGGGCTAAGATTGTCCTCCAAGGTAGATGCAAATAAAGCCCAGTGGACAGCCTCAAGCGTGGGATCGGAGCTGCCCTCTTGACTTTTTTTGACCCCCTCCAGCAATGTCCCTGAACTGGGCCACCCACAGGCTTAACGTAGATGAAAATCTAAGAAGAATCTGCTTTAAATGAAAGACACCCCCAAACCCCATCCTCCATCTTCTTGTGGCCTTTTCCTCATAGCTCTCACCGACTGCCCTCAGCCGATGAAAAAGAAGGGGGGGAAAGGCAGAGGTGAATGTATACGTATGTTTTACACACACGCATGGAAACATACAGTGTCCCAAAAGTGCAATTCATGTAGTTTTAAAGTTCTTAAAAGCGGTGGACGTATGCCTCTGAGACAGATAAATCTCCAAGAAGCAGTAAACTGTTCTAACAGTTATGTAGCTATATTTATTGTACACAGCTACATTTAGCTTATTCTCTCGTTTCATAAAATTCACTGCTATAACTAGATGAAGACAACGACCCTGGAAATCGTTTCCAGCTCATGGCCACTGGATCATAAAACTAAACATTTGCAGAACCTGTGAATACAACCAATAAAACCCACACCTGCCTAATTTTATTGGTTAGTGAATCCTCCCCAGGGAAGAAAAAGATGTGAGATAAGTTTAATTTATTCCCCACTTTGTGTGGGGCTTCGGACATACATAGTTTATATTGGGTTACTCCGACTGTGCGTAGGGAGCCAAGGGGTTGACTTCAGAAAAGGGATCCAGAGACTTTTGGAGGAAAAAAAAATCAACTGAACCGGAAACTGGAATCCAGAGAGGTGGGAGAATATTATAGAGACTCATAAAACCCCATTGTGGTACAAGTAATCCACAATTTACAACCACACATTTAGTGACCGTTGAACATTACAATAGCACTGAAAAAAGTGGCTTTTGACCATTTTTCACACGACCGTTGCAGCATCCCCACGGTCACCTTTAGGTTTTTAGGTTTTCAACAAAAGCAGTCCATAGCAAACAATAGTCTCGCTGAGTGGACACCACAAAAAAGGTTGGTCCTTTGTCTGACCCACTTTATGTCCATCATGACTTATGACTGCAGTGGGAAGGGTCCATTATGGTTGTAAGTTGAAGACTGCTTGTATTTATTATTATTATTATTATTATTATTATTATTGATCATCGCACAGTCAGCCAGATGTTCAGACTGGATTTGGCATTTTTGTC
Source organism: Protobothrops mucrosquamatus (assembly GCF_001527695.2). Classification (NCBI taxonomy): domain Eukaryota; kingdom Metazoa; phylum Chordata; class Lepidosauria; order Squamata; family Viperidae; genus Protobothrops; species Protobothrops mucrosquamatus. The sequence continues at coordinate 87,020 of NW_015386280.1, forward strand.
TACCTATCGAGTCCTTACCAAGGACCTGGGATAGGCAGATGTGGATGTTTGATGGTATAACACCTTTTCTTCCAGTAGTTCTGCAGCTACTGGCCCTGGTTGCTCAGCCAATAGTCCTGAGTCCTGTAACCCATTTTTCACCAGATATCCAGGAACTTCAACATCTAGCGTGGACCTTGTTAACCCGGGCGACATCCGAGCCGGTCTGGCTTTCTGAAATTTACGTCTCACCATATTTTTTATGGAAGAGACACTCTTTGTCTGACTCCTCTGATGAGACCTGTCCAGTATGGTTGAACCTCTGGCATAGCTCTCATCTTCCTCAGAGTACACAAGCCCCACAACCACGTCAAGGTAGTGTCTCACTGGGGGATTATTATTATTATTATTATTATTATTATTATTATTATTATCAGTGGAACAACCTGCCTCCAGAAGCGGTGAATGCGCTAACACTGGAAGTTTTAAAGAAGAAACTGGACAGCCATTTGTCTGAAATGGTATAGGGTTTCCTGCCTGAGCAGGAGGTTGGACTAGATGACCTCCGAGGTCCCTTCCAACTTTATCATCATTATTATTATTATTATTATCATCATCATCATCATAATTTCATGAAAGCATAATTCTACTCGTCCTATAGAATTGGCTTTGCCTCTTGATTTTGCATTTCTTTTTTTTTAACATTTTTTTGTGGCCTGAAAAAGTTTGAAAATCCCTGCCTTACGCCATGTGGTAAAAATATCAGATGAATGAATGACATCTAAAAACTGGCTGAGTGTGTGACCAAATACTTATGGATTACCGTAATAATAATGAAACTCTATGGAAAAATAAATTCTCTGTTATACCAATCATGATCGGAATGCTTGGAGAAATATCTAAAGGTTTAATATTGAAAGAAAAATTTGAATTTTCCAGAGACAAACACCCTAATTTTACAATAAAAATTACCTTGATTGGAACTGGCTAGATCCTCAGCTACTACCTTAATCATTCTTAGGTCCTTAGTGGACTTGAATTATTAAGTTTTCACCCTTAATTGACTGTGACTCTAATTGTAGCTTACCCTCACACAATAATAATAATCAGAGAAGCAAAGTCTGCTCTCAAACGTCCTGCAGAAATTCATTGTCTCTTGCTGCAACAATTGACAATGTTTTTTTTTCTAATTTGTACTGCTAACACCTCTCCGAATATATTCCTGACGTAAAAAAAAATGAAAACTGCAATAAAATAAAACCTAAGGAATGCTTTAAAGTGCTGAGTAGGTACACCTCATTTGGGCATTTGGATCAGCTTTTGGCTGTTTTTTTTTTTTTCTCTCTCTCAAAAATTCTTCAGTTTTTCTGCAAAACTTCAAGTTTCACCAAATCTCCGGAAACTATACTCCTGATAGTTCCTGCTCACACAAATTCTGTTTAAATAAACAATGGCATTTCCATCCTGAACCGGCTAGGTAGGTGTGTAGTTGTCTAAGAGTGATGTAATTGTCATTGTTAACCATTCTATATTGATTTTGCTTTTCCTTCCCAACATGCGTGCCTTGTATTGTTACAGTCAGTTTACTTATCCTTTCATAAGCTGCCCAGAGTTATTGGTGAGGGGGAAGCCTTAGAAATAGATTAAATAAATAAATAAATACTGAGCCTGGAATTATTATTCATTGATTTTATTATTTATGCATAAGTGGCGGTACCTATTTTTGCTTTGCACCATGGTAATCCTGAAGGAGAAACTCACAAGGGGATTGCAACCATAAAACTAGGATTTATAAAGCCGTAAAACCATCTCATTACAACAGCTTAAATCCTAGATCTACCATTTGAGTGTTTGGGAGGAGGATGACCCTAGAACAGGGGTAGGCAACCTTGGCTCTTTTATGACTCGCGGACTTCAACTCCCAGAATTCCTGAGCCAGCCAAGCTGAGGGGAAAGGGAGAGGTTTCCAAGCTGAGCCAAGCTGGCTCAGGAATTCTGGGAGTTGAAGTCCACGAGTCATAAAAGAGCCAAGGTTGCCTACCCCTGATCTAGAAAGATAAAAGAGTCCTCCGGGAGGACCGGAGGCTGGAGGATCAATGGCACGTACCTGGTGAGCTAGAATAGTGTCATAGAGTTGGTCTTCCGATATCCCAGGATTCTCTTCGCTTGCAGCTTCGGGCCCTGCAAAATCAGCCCGCTGGTCATTGAGCCTCCGGGCCTGGATTGTGGCCACCATGTCAAAAAACTCTTCAGCCTGGAGCGAAGTCAGAGAAGAGAAAAAGACTGTGGAAAATGAAGAAGAAGGAGGAGGAGGAGGAAGCGGAGGAGGAAGAGGAGGTAGCGGAGGAAGAGGAGGAGGAGGAGGAAGAGGAGGAAGAGGAGGAGAAAATGGAGGAGGTGGAAGAGGAGGAAGAGGAGGAAGAGGAGGTAGCGGAGGAAGAGGCGGAGGAGGAGGAGGAGGAAGAGGAGGAAGAGAAGGAGAAAATGGAGGAGGAGGAGGTGGAAGAGGAGGAGGAGGAGGAGGAAGAGGAGGAGAAAATGGAGGAGTAGGAGGTGGCGGAGGAGGAGGAGGCGGAGGAGGAGGAGGAGGAGGAGGAAGAGAAGAAGGAGAAAGTGGAGGACGAGGAAGAAGAGGAGGAGGAAACAAAAACAACAACCTTGCATGAATTCATGCCACACAGTTATCAAGTTCACCCCTTTTCTGATTTTGCATAATCCACTTGAACCAGCATTTCTCCAAAGGGCTGGATCTGCACATTACACAAAGCAAAACAGCAAACCAGGTTAAAACCACCTAGTTCTCTGTGTCGTAGGCAATGCTACTTCTAAATCCTGAATGTTGACTTGGCTAAGCATGTAGGCATCCGAAGTCTCACCGCTGAAACTGAACCCTGAAGGAATCCTGAACAGCCGTGCTCCCTCAGAGGAGAGTTTTACGACAGCACCCAGGCCAGACCAGTTTTGTGAGGCTCCCCTGCCTTTCTCTCCTCCACGCTCCTCCTTCCCATCCCTTGCCAAGAAGGGGTGCGGACCTCCAGCAGCCCCCACCCATCCTGCTTGTTCCCTCTGCACACCACAACCACCTGCAAAAATCTATCAGAACTGTGCGAGTTGTAGGCCGCTTGGCTGGGCCTACAAGGATGAAGCCAGCAAGGCCCACAGCCCTGGCCAGCTACGTGCGAAAGTTGTCAGAAAGGCTGCAGGCGGAGCTGACCCAGAGATCTTGGCAAGATTTTTCAGAAGTGGTTTGCCATTTCCTCCTTCGTGGGGCTCTGAGAGAGAATAACTAGGAACGGGAGCAGAGTTCAAAGCACTAAAGTTTATTTTATGCTATCACTACACAAGAATTTGACCTACTAGCGGCTAAGCCAAAATAGCGCTAGATAAGGATTTCAAACTCCTTTCAAAGAAGCCTCTTCAACAAAACTAATATCTGCAGGGTTTTTTGGGTGCGTGTGCGTGTGCGTGTAGAGCATCTCCTTGAAAAATGGGAGTCCGCTCTATTTCCGAGCTTCCTAAGAGAAGGACATTTCAAGGGAAATGACTTTTTATTCCTCAGCATGGTTTCTGGAAAAAAATATAGAACAGTGAGTTGGGCATCTCTGAGCTTCTAACATTCACCTGCCCCTTAAAGTGACTGTCATTATATCCTTGAAGGTTATTGCAGAGCCCAGGTTGATATTTACAGTGAAGAGCATTCACAATCAATAAAATAGTACCCTGTTTGAACGATTTGCATTAAAAGTAAGGCATTTATACAGAAGAAGTGTTGTGTTTCTCTATGGTACCCCCAAAATCAGGAGAGTTTTCAGACTAACATATCTTATTAAAAAAGAGGCAGGTAGTCCTCAGTTAACAGTCTTTCATTTAGCAACAGTATGAGTTATGAGGGCACTGAGAAATGTGATTTATGACCAGTCCACAAATTTACGACCGTCGCAACATCCCCACAATCACGTGATCAAAAGTTGGGTGTTTAGCACCAGCATGTATTTTTTTTTTGATGGTCATAGCATCCTGGGGTCATGTGATCGCCACTTGGGATCTTGCCACCCGGTTTCTGACAAGCAAAGTCAGTGGAGGGAGCCGGATTCATTTAACGACTATGTGATTCACTCTACAACCACAGTGATTCACTTAACTGTGGCAAAAAAGATCATAAAATTGAGCACCACTCACTTAACAACTTGCCTTGCTTAGCAATAGAAATCCTGGCCTCCAATGTGGTCATACGTTGAAGATTATCTGTAATTCATAGATGCCTTTGCACTAGAAATAAAAACAGCCTCTCCTTTTAATTTCAGAAATTCCTACTGATATATCGGGGGGGGGGGGAGGAATGTACCACCTGAGTCCTTTTTCTGTGGCCCTGGACTCCTTCTGTGGACTATTGTGGATTACTGTGGACTACACAAATTCCTTATGTGTCTAATCACACTTGGCCAAATGAAGTATTCTATTCTATTCTATTCTATTCTATTCTATTCTATTCTATTGTGGGAAGAATCCAGAGAAAGAAATATTTTGGGAAATATTAAAAAGGCAGAATATATTTATCCAAAGGAATAATGGAGAAGATCTTAAAGGCAGAAAAGCAAGCCCAGTTTTTTTAATAGCCCCAAGCAGAAACTAGGCAGAGGCCAGCTTTTAGAAATGCAAATTCAATCATCCATTCAGAAAGGTTGGGGCCAGGAAGTTAGAAGCTATGAGATTAGGAAGACAAAGACCTCTAAAATCTACATACCTCACCCAAACTCTAAAAGACATGACCTTTGGGGACATAATAGGATTAACCCACCAATACTAAAAGGGCACACTCACACTTAGGTCAAAGTACATGACACAGGAAATACAAAGCCTCAAACAGGAACGGGAATCAACCTCAAAAGCCCAAGAAGGTATAAAATCCACCACTCCCAGCAACATGTGGTCAGCTTTCCCAGAGCCACGCTTCTGTCTGGCTCTGCTCTTCAATAAACTCCAACCTTCTTTCTAAAGTAGTCTCCATTTTGTTTATTCCCAGCTTGGACTGGACCCTGATGAAGATTTTTTCTTTCTACACTATCTTATTGTCAGAAATCAAATCCTTGGCTTTTTACATTTTGAGATACCAAACTGCCAGCCCTACTAGGTAAACCAGATCAGGAAATCAATAAGAAGGCTAAGACTAGTTTTTATTAAGATGGGCTATAATAGTATTTGGGTTAGCCCTCCTGTCCCTCTTATACACCAGTGAATCAGGAAGGTGCCTGAGTTGCTTCTGGATGTTATCTCATTGCTTGGACTTCAAAAATGTTTTGGCCCCTTTTACCAAGTCAGTGGTTCTCAACCTTTTCTTCACATGGACCCCCTTTAAATATCTTTTAAGCAAAGCTTGTGTCAGTTAAATATAATTTATAAGTATAATTTCCATATTGTAATTTCACTTTTTTGTGAAAAAAATGGCCACAGACCAAGGCCATGGATCCCCAAGACTTAACTCAAGATTTAAATCATAACATTTCTACAAGACTTCCCTGTGACGATAAAACAAAAAAAAGAAAAAGAAAATTAAAAATCCCAGCCCCAGATGCCTGAGATACCTCTACCCTAAAGCCTTAAATACACCTCTCAGACACTAAAAACCCACTTACTTTGTTGCACATGAACACATTCTTTTGAGAAAAACAATTGTGCAAGAACAATTGCTGAAACTAGCCTAAAAGTTGCATCTTGTGGAAATTTTAATCACTGTCCCTTCTAAACTAATTTGGCTTAGTTCACATTTCATACCAAGTGCTGGAAGCTTCTGTTGCACAATTGAAGAGAGTTCCCCAAAGTTCTTTTTTAAAAAATAAATAAAAACTGAGCTTATGCTATAATTAGGAAGTAAGAAAATAACTGTAGCTTATATTGTCAGGCTGTTGGTTTTCGGCTTCTGTCAGATACCAAATGCAAAAACGAAAATCAAAAGGAAATCCATCATGCACATAAAAGGGGTGGGGCTTCTACAACACGCTTACGACCACCATCTTGACTTTTTTGACACCTTGGGTGTTTTAATATCTTCTAGTATGCTTGGGTTAAAAGTTGAGTTTTGGGGGAAGTCTTGTTCTTTGCCACAGGGGGGCAGTGCTGAGCAGACATCCAATTTTCTCAGCGGAAACCAGTGAAACACAATAGACTTATACAACCTAAATACACAACTTTTCTATATGCTTCATTCTTGTGATACGACACAGAAGGGGGAATGAGTGAGGAATGCCAGATTTATCTGCCTTTGGAAACTGAGCATTATTTTATCACTCCAACCATTTCGTTTCATGATTTTTAAAGTAGCGTCAAACTTCTATACTCATAAATAGCATCAATGACTGAACTAAACAAAAGGGGGTGCCCTGATTTTTTTCTCTCTGCTACAGGGAAAGAAGAAATAAAATAAGTGGAAAGCACCCTGGTTGGACCTTTGCTCTGTAAACTTGAATTCTGGATCCCCATATTTTTAGGATTAGTGAAAGACATTGGATTATGAATAAGACAGAAACAAGAGACCGGACAGCCATTTGTCTGAAATGGTGTAGGGTTTCCTGCCTGAGCAGGGAGTTGGACTAGATGACCTCCAAGGTCCCCGCCAAGTTTATTATTATTATTATTATAATTCAAACTTCACAGTAAACCACACAAAAAAGTGAAAATTACAATATGGAAAGTATACCGCTCTATATTTAACTGACTGTTGTTAAATGAATTCGGCTTCCCCATTGACTTTGCTTGTCAGAAGGTCGGAAAAGGGGATCATACGACCCAAGGACACTGCAACCGTCCTAAATACATGCCAGTTGCCAAGCATCCGAATTTTGATCACGTGACTGTGGGGAATACTGTAGCAGTTGTAAGTGCGAAAAATGGTCATAAGTCAACTTTTTTTTTGTACAGTCACTAAATGAACTGTTGTAAGTTGAGGA
>NW_015386280.1:94961-108910 GCF_001527695.2 Protobothrops mucrosquamatus
GGAAAAGGGGGAAAAAAAATGGCGGACAGCCTTGCTTGGCGACCCCCGTGAAATGGTCGATCGACCCCAAATGGGGTCGTGACCCATAGGTTGAGAACCGCTGTTCTAACTCTTTTAGAATTTTAATGGACTACAGGTGGTCCTCGACTTATAACCATTTGTTTAGTGTCCATTCAAAATCAAAACAGCCCTGTAAAAAGTGACTTATGAACATTTTTCGCACTTTACAACCATTGCAGAATCTCCATGGTCACGTGATCAAAATTCAGACGCTTGGCAACTAACTCATATTTAAGATCATTGCAGTGTCCCGGGGTCATTGGATCCCTTTTGCGACCTTCTGACAAGCAATGGGGAAGCCAGATTCACTTAACAACCGTGTTCGTAAAAATGGGCCCAAAATTTACTTAAAAACTGTCTTGCTTAGCAAGAGAAATTTTGGGCACAGGTGTGGCTGTAAGTCGAGGACTACCTGTACATCTTCTAGCAAGGCTTAGTGCCTGGGGAAAATCTAGTTTGGAAAGGCAGGATGCCCCTTTCAAAAACCTAAAAGTAAAAAAGGCAGATATGCCCTGGACGAAGGATGGGATGGGGCTGCTGAGAAGATCTCAACAGTCCTTTTCTAAACGTCTTAAAGGAAGAATGTGATAAAAACAGAACAATTGTTACTGGGTGCAAATCAAAGCGTAGGACCAGCACCCAGTCATTGGCCCTTGGAGCAAGCAAGGTTTCTGTTTAGCCCTGTAACAGGAAAAGCACAAGCAAAGATATCTATGTAAGAAGACAACTGCTGTAGCCACCTTTGGATTTCTCCCATAGCTCAAACCTGGCCACTTTAAGACTTGTGGACTGGCTGGCTGGGGAATTCTGGGATTTGAAGTCCACAAGTCAGTTTGAGGACCCCTGGATTAATCCTTTCTACAGGGAAATACAAAAGGTTAAGCCAGGGGTAGGCAACCTTGGCTCTTTTATGACTCGTGGACTTCAACTCCCAGAATTCCTGAGCCAGCATGGCTCAGCTTGGAAACCTCTCCCTTTCCCCTCAGCGTGGCTGGCTCAAGAATTCTGGGAGTTGAAGTCCACGAGTCATAAAAGAGCCCAGGTTGCCTACCCCTGACTTAAGCTCCCCTGAAGCTGGCATCTTGAAATGGTGTTTCATTGCAATTTCTATCACCTCAGCCAACGAGCCTCAGAGGCTCGGAAAAGACATGGATAGGTGACTAGCAAGACAGGTTCATCAGGAACCTACAAGCCCTCAAGGAACCAAACTACCTCTTCCAGCAGGTTCCATCATCCTGGTCTATCAAGCCACTGGGACTTCTCATTTAATCCCACCCGGAAGGCCCCAGGTTCCTTCCTCCTCTCAAAATAGATAAAGGAGAAACCATTTGAGAATCAAATCAGCAACAGTTCCATCTGCTGTATTGTTACTAAAGGCACAATTTTTGGGAAGCAACAAAGCAGATTAAAAAAAACACCTCTAATCTTAATCATTGTAGTAGGTGGTGCATCGTTCTGAACCCCTGCCGGTGAAAAACTTGATTAAACTCACTGTGCAAAACTGCTAGAGCCTGGAACATGTCCAAAATGCTCAGAATCTTGCATGGTTTTGCACTTGGAATGGTGTTATTTATATATTACTTACATATGTAAGGGTGTAGGCCTATACATATGGGGTATATAGTATGTTTTAAATATGTGTTATGTATGTGTACACTTTGAGAGCAAGCAACTAAATTTCATTTCTAATGTGTGCCGTTGTGCCCATAGGGGGAAAAATGACAATAAAGGTTATCTAATCTAATCTAAAAATAAACTCTTTTGCAGACCCCTAATTTATAGGGCTGTATGTGCTTTTAAAAATAGTTTGGGAGAAGTCTTTAGACCGTTGTAGGAGCACAACACCTCTTTTGTACATCAGTCTGAGAAAAGATACAATGCTTTAATGAGCTGTTGAGCCTCTTTAAAACAGCTGCATCTTTTTCCAGGCTCCCCCAGGAGCATGCCGGCTGGGGGATTCTGGGAGTTGAAGTCCACACATCTTAACATTGCCACGATTGGCAAACACTGCTCCAGATGTTTTAGGGCTGCTGTCACCAGATGACTGAAGAATTACAGGAATTTACATTTGGCCACATCTGGAAGGCATGGCACCGAGGAAGGCCCTTCTCTGTTTTTTCTTAAAGGGCCAGTTCATTCTCCTCCTCTTTCTGCTTTTCCAGCTGCATTCCATCTCTCCCACTTAGCTCATTCCCAACTACTGTTGAGGGAAAAGTTGCCTCTTTGTGTGTTTTTAATTTGTACCTTTGCATCCTTGGGGTTGCTCCTATGCTTACAGCTTCCCTCAAGTGATAGGGACCGATAATGTTTGCATAAAGTGCCTTTGCTTCACAGATAGGCCCCTTACCGGTTTTCCTGCCGTTCCTGCATCTGAAGCATCGCTCTTTGGGGTCTGTTCTTTTTCTATTACATCCATTTCATGCTCCATGTTTGTTTTTTTAACTTGCTCCAAACGGATTGTCAAAAGACTCTTCTACGTGGAAGGGTTTTCTGGTTTGCTATAAGAAAAAAAAAAAGAAACAGATTCAGTCCTCTTGTCATGGTTCTGACAGATGAAACTCTTCAAAAGAACTTCAAGGCATTGTTTACCTTAAAGCAGGCATGTCAAACTCCCGGCCTGTAGGCCGGATGCGTCATGCCAAAACCGCACCCACCCCATTGCCGGCAATGGGGAAAAAGTCACGATACGTCACATGATGTCACATAACGTCGCAAGTTTGAGCCTTAAAGCAGCGGTTCTCAACCTATGGGTCGCGACCCCATTTGGGGTCGATCGACCATTTCACGGGGGTCGCCAAGCAAGGCTGTCCGCCATTTTTTCCCCCTTTTCCGGCGGGTGCCTTACCTCCCTTGGGCTGGGCCAGCTGGTGGTCGGCCTGCTCCGTCTCTGCCGCTTGCCAGCTACGCCTCGGCCGGCGCAGGGGGCGGAACCACGCATGTGCGGCGCTCCCGGGCAGGGAAAGTCCTCGACTTACGACCGGTTGGGTAGTCCTCGACTTACGACCGGTTTAGTCCTCGACTTACGACCGGTTGGGGGTCGCGGCATTAAAAAGGTTGAGAACCACTGCCTCAAAGGATCTTTTATTCGAGTAGCAGAATATCGGTACTTACATAATCAAAGCCAAAAACTGAATCCCCCCCCCTGCATATAGCATCAAAGCACAATTCCCTTCTCCAATTAACAATCATAAATCACATTGCCCAATTAGCTTGAAGCGCGGGCTTCCTCTCCAGTTCTCCAGCCCGCCAATTCTTTATCAGTTCTGAGTTCAACCACCTTGATTCTCACTTTAGGTTTAGTGTTGTTATATCTAGCTGGATTCACATCCCCCCCTCCCAGCATGATCTAACTGTAAAAGCAAAAGGGAAAAAATGGCTACATGTCCATCTGTTGTCAATGCAAAAACATTCCGATATTAGCAGCGTCGACACCTCTTTGAGAATTTCAGGAATAGGACTTCTGAGTAAAAATCGACTCATTTGAGGTATGGTGCTGGAAAAGGCCCCTGTGTGTTCCTTGGACTGCAAAGGTGACTAACAAACAAGAATGTGTACGCATAACACCAGACATGTCACTGGAAGGCAAAATCACAAAACCATGTCTCGCTTATTTTGGCCCTGTCATCTGGAGGAATTCACTGGAGAAAGCAATTATGTTTGGAAGAGTTAGTGGTAAAAGAAAAGCAGGCCATCAAAGAACGCAATGGCTGGACACCATCAAAGCTGACACCAGCATAGAAAAAAAACCAAAGAAGTGCAAGATCGGAAGAATAGAGTCAGACTCGACCAAATGGAGCACATCATCATCAAAAATTATATAGTTAAAATTATTTTTAATTAAAATAATTAACAAATATATTAAATTTACAGAGTACATAAAGGCAGGCTATAAATACATAATTTTTTTAAAAAAATAATAAGATAAAGTGGGCTCTGAATAAATCGGAACTGTATTTAAGTGCATTTAATTCAGGCATATATTACCATCAGCACTTAGGCATTTAAACATAAACAGAAATCATATTCTCTGTTTAGGGTGGGGGAGAGAAATGTACACAAAGAAATTGGCTCCTTGTCTTGTAAATTTACCAGTGGAACAATTAGGAAGACAATTAATGGAAGGGAGAGGCAAATCTACAAAGAAATGGAATTTGGGTTGCCAATTTAGCAAGGAAAAAAAAGCCATTTCCTGCTTCTGGGGCTTTACTAGCGATTCACTGGGAAGAAAAGCAGCAGCAGCCAAGTATTTTTGAAGCATGTGTAAAAAAAAAAAAGCTATTGTCTGTTAAAGCTGCCTAAGTTGCTACAGGTAGTTGCTACAGGTAGTCCTCAACACACCACCATTTGGAACGGTGTAAGGAATGGTTGCTGGAATTGGGTATGTCTAGTTTAACGAAGAGAAGGACGAGGGGGGACATGATAGCCGTGTTCCAATATCTCAGGGGCTGCCACAAAGAAGAGGGAGTCAAGCTATTCTCCAAAGCACCTGAAGGCAGGACAAGAAGCAACGGGTGAAAAGTAACCAAAGAGAGAAGCAACCTAGAACTAAGGAGGAACTTCCTGACAGTTAGAACAATTAACCAGTGGAACAACCTGCCTCCAAAAGTGGTGAATGCTCCAACACCGGAAGTTTTTAAGAAGAGACTGGACAGCCATTTGTCTGAAATGGTATAGGATTTCCTGTCTGAGCAGGGGGTTGGACTAGAAGACCTCCAAGGTCCCTTCCAACTCTGTTATTCTGTTTGTCTAGCTCAGGGGTAGGCAACCTTGGCTCTTTTATGACTCGTGGACTTCAACTCCCAGAATTCCTGAGCCAGCATGGCTCAGCTTGGAAACCTCTCCCTTTCCCCTCAGCATGGCTGGCTCAGGAATTCTGGGACTTGAAGTCCATGAGTCATAAAAGAGCCAAGGTTGCCTACCCCTGGTCTAGCTGTCGCTTGGATTCCTACTACAGTTTTTCAGCCTGATTCCTGTTGTGCCTCTTCTCTCTAGTTAAGAGTGAAATATGTACAAGGAGTTTCAGTTTCATCTGTAAGTGTAGGTTGTGTGTGTGTGTGTGTGCATGCAGATATGTGTATATGTATGTATGTGCGGCAATATGTTTTTTTAAATTTATGACTGCATTACTTAATGATGAAGCTTCGGGGCCCAATTAGTATTATTAAAAAAAGACTATAGTACTGTATTCTGAACACACACCACACATGGTTCTCTGCCTACTTTCTTCTCTCTCACCCTGTTTACATATACAGATATTGCTGTATGCAATACAGACAGTGACAAGGATGCAACGATATCATAAAAAGGGGAACAGCAACAAAATGTTGCAGTATAAAATATCCGTAAGCTCAGAAGACTAAACCTCTCGTCCCAGTGAACCAACCTAGATGGGATCCTGCAGTATAAAATGTTTTTTGCAAAATCAGCAGTACTCCAGAAAAAATATCCCCTTCCACGGTAATCTGTTCAATTCTCTTTTTCCTCTTGCTAGTTTAAGACTAGTTTTAAGAGAATAAGATTTTTAAATGATTTTTTCTGCTGGTTAAATTCTCTCACCTTCCCTTTTTATAGATGGATAATTAGTCCTGCAAACCTTCAGTTCCTCTCCAAAGTAGCAGCTGTTGTGGCCTAGATTGTGTTGTTTTTGCCCACATTAGGGAGTCACATTCAAATGTAATGAGTTCCCTGTTAAGCCAGACTTCCTCAATCTAATTCTGTCTGGCTCTGCTGGATTACAACATCAATGATATTTACTCAAATGGCTATGCAGGCTGTGTACATGGGAACTGTAACAGAATAAGAGAGTTGGAAGGGACCTTGGAGGTCTTTTAGTCCAACCCCTAGTTTAAGCAGGAGACCCTATATCAGTGATGGCGAACCTTTTAGAGACCAAGTGCCCAAACTGCAACCCCAAACCCACTTATGCATCGTCGAGTGCCGGGTGGGTGTGGCCCATTGGCTGGGTGTGGCCAATTGGGTGGGTGTGGCCCATTGGGTGGGCGTGGCTGCAGTGATAACGGCAGACTGGGTGGGACTAAAAAGTTCAATCAATCCCAACTTTGCAAGAACTTTTTTTTCCCCGCAAGAAGTTAAAATTGACTGATTGAACCTTTTTTTTTTTTTGCACATGGCGGCAGAGGCCTAAAGCGAAAAGATTTTATAAAACCCAGCTGAAGGCCTAGGACTGGGGCAACGCCGTGCATGCCCACAGAGAGGGCTCTGAGTGCCGCCTCTGGCACACGTGCCATAGGTTTGCCACCATTGCCCTATATTATTTCAGACAAGTGGCTGTCCAGTCTCTTCTTAAAAGCCTCCAGTGATGAAGCAACCACCACTTCTGAAGGCAAAGTTGTTCCAATGTCCTCACTGTTAGGACGGTTTTCCTTAATCCCAGGTTGTTTCTCTCCTTGATAATTCTAGGTTGCTTCTTTCCTCGTAAACCAAGGTGTGTGTAGGTGACCAGAAAGGTTCCAATGTATGCATTTTCTTTAAAATACTCCAAACAGCCACAAATACAGACCATCCTGGCAAGAAATATTTGCATTTTTACTGCCTTGTTTTTTTTATGAAAGTGAAATGTTTCCTGAACATGATCAGAATCAACTTTGATCTTAACAACAGCCACAAACATCTCCTTTGAGGGGGGAGATTCATAAGCGATCTTGCCTGAGAGGGTATTCAGCATAAATTGCCAGGTTTTTGAACCCTAGAATTCCCTTTGCTTCATTTTAAAATAGGATGGCTCACAACTGCCCTGCCACTTAGTAGGTTACACCATGACAATTGCACAGATGTGTATTTTACTGGGGACATGTTAATGGCTTGTTTGGCCTTGTTGCAATGAAGATGATAATTAAGCCTCTCATTCGGTCAAAATCAATGGGAGGGGATATTTAGGCATTTCCTTTGCCCTAACCTTGATCTAATGGCAGAAAGTGAAGAGGAACTAAAGAGCCTCTTGATGCGGGTGAAGAAGGAGAGTGCAAAAGTTGGCTTGAAACTCAACATTAAGAAAACCAAGATCATGGCATCTGGCCCTCTCAATTCCTGGCAAACAGATGGGGAATAAATGGAGGTAGTGACAGATTTTAACTTCCTGGGCTCCAGATGGGGACTGCAGCCAAGAAATTAAAAGACGCTTGCTCCTGGGGAGGAAAGCTATGGCAAATCTAGACAGCATACTAAAAAGCAGAGACATCACCCTGCCAACAAAAGTACGTATAGTCAAGGCCATGGTTTTCCCAGCTGCAGTGTATGGATGTGAAAGCTGGATCATAAGAAAGGCTGAGCGACAAAGAATTGAGGCCTTTGAACTATGGTACTGGAAAAGACTCCCGCGAGTCCCCTGGAGTGCAAGGTGATCAAACCGGTCAGTCCTAGAGGAGATCAACCCTGACTGCTCTTTAGAAGGCCAGATCCAGAAGTTGAAACTCAAGTACTTTGGCCACCTAATGAGAAGGAAGGACTCACTGGAGAAGAGCCTGATGCTGGGAAAGATTGAGGGCAATAGAAGAAGGGGACGACAGAGAATGAGGTGGCTGGATGGAGTCACTGAAGCAGTAGGCGTGAGCTTAAATGGACTCCAGAAGATGGTCGAGGACAGGAAGGCCTGGAGGAACGTTTTCCATGGGGTCCCGATGGGTCGGACACGACTTCGCAACTAACAACAACAAACTTGATCAAATCCAGTCTTCCTCCCAGCTAGCATGTTACAATACTCTGGTATTTGCTCTCCTTTATAAATTAAAGAAACGAAATAGTCTAGATTTGAGGAAGTCACAACATGGCAAAGATTTCCAGTTCCAGTTCCGACATCTAGTACCATGTTCCCAGTTTGTCCCAGTTTCTCCTTCCTCATATTAGCAACCTGGTTAATAAGGATCCGTGGCTATCAACAACCCAAACCCACATCTATCTCTTTGATTCTCTCGGTCAGCATCTGCAATAAAAGCCTCCAGTACATTATGATTGACGGTGCCAACTTTCCCCAGTCTGTTCCTCCACCATATATTGGGGTACAACTCCCAGAATTTCTAGTCAGCCTACTTCTTAGGAATTCTGGGGGCTGTAGTCCACCCTATCCAGAAAGCCCTCTTTCAGCCACTCTTCCACTGTCTGGTTTTGTCTACTTATTATCTATTTACAGGACTTATATGGCTGCTTATCTCATACAAGGACTCTAGGCCAGTGATGGCGAACCTTTTAGAGACCGAGTGCCCAAACCGCAACCCAAAACCCACTTACTTATCGGAAAGTGCCAGGCCCGCATCAGCATTGTGGTGCCCTTGGGGGGGGGGCAGGGAGGCGCCTCTGAGTGCCGCTTCTGGCACGCAAAAACGGGGGCGCAAAAATAGGCCACTGGGCTGCCAGGCGCAAAAACGGCCACCACACCGCAGGGTGCAGATACAAGGCGCTACACCACGCAAGAACGGGGCAGGGCTAGTATCATGCAGGCACTAGCTCTGCCCCATTTGCAGCGCGTGCATGCTCGTGGCCCCGCGCGCGCACGCAAGCATGTAAAATGCTTTCCCCTCCCTTTTCTTCCAGTCCACCAATCGACAATGGTTGGTGACCTCTGCTCTACCACCTCTACTCCAGCTTGCTAGTCGGCCACTTTGCCTCCTTTGTGCTGGGCGGGGCTCCTGCTCCGGGCAGCGGTGGCAGCCTGATGGATCTGCTGCTGGCGGCGATGGCGCATGTGCCAACAGAGAGGGCTCTGAGTGCCGCCTCTGGCACGCGTGCCATAGGCTCGCCACCACTGCTCTAGGCAGTTCACCACAATCCTGAAAACATGGTTAGAAATAAAGGTACCCTTTCCCCAGGCATCAGATCAAACACCCTCACAGCCCACCCCCCTATCCTACCCAGGAAAGCCCAAGTCTTCACTAGTTTGGAATGTTTTGGGTCTGACCTGGGAGTTATGGGGTTGGACCCAAATGTATTTGGAAGATGGCAGGCTGGAGCGATATCTAAGGCAGTGTTTCTCAATCTTGGCAGCTTGAAAATGGGTGGACTTCAACTCTCCAAAATTCCATGGCTGACTAGGGAATTCTGGGAGTTGAAATCCACCCATCTTCAAGGATGAGAAACTCCTGCCTTAAGGTCCCAGGCCAGGAGGCCTATTGAGACCCCCTCAATTGGACAGCCACCTCCTACGCAGAAGACTTCCTTGTCCCTAAACAAAATCAACTTCACGAAGCAACTCTCTCTGGTACCCCACCCCTCACCTTTCAGGTCCCCTTGCCTTCACGCGGCTGGCAGTTTCCGGCAGCACCCCATTCCTCAACCCCTTCGCTCTCACTCTGGCTTTGCTGGCGTCTGGCCTTCCTCCATCTCAGCTCATTCTCTTACGGCTGCTTCCGCTGCCTCTCTCGCTGCCTCTCTCTCAGCCCTGCCTGGTTACGCCTCGATTTCTACACGGGAAACCACAGGCTTCCTGTTCTGGCTTGCTGCTCGGCTCCAGACAGCCATCGGATCATCTCTCGTGCCTCCCTATTTACCCCACCCCCACCCCCACCCTCTCCTGGCTGGCTAGTGCAGCAAAGGAAAGAGACAGGTGCGTAGATGGTTTTCGCCCCTTGACTTGCTCAACCTTCAGTTTCTGCAACCACTTCCCCTGTCGCAGACACTTGGGGGGAAGATGGCTAGCGAGAGTCTACATCCTTCCTACGGCATATCTGCAAGATGCTGGATCTGCAAGATGCTTTGTTTTTTCTTTCTCCGGGCCTCCCCTTTTAATACAGAGTTCGCTTTTATGGATCTGATGGACAATCAGCCACCTTCTACCCACTTGTGGACTTTCTATCAACGATACGATAGCAGTGTTCCAATATTTGAGGGTCTGCCACAAAGAAGGGGGGTTCAGCCTGTTCTCCAAAGCACCTGAAGGCAGGACAAGAAGCAATGGGTGGAAATTAGGGTTGTACTATAGGGTCTCCTGCTTGAGCAGGGGGCTGGACTAGAACAGGGCTTTTCACCCTTTTCACCCATTGTACCACTTTTAGGATATGTCAATATCCAAGTACTACCAGTCGCCTAGCAAGGTCTCAAAAACTTGATGACCCAAAAAAAAATGGGGAAAAAGTAATGAAGTACTGGTAGTCCTCGACTTACAACAGTTCGCTTAGTGACTGTTCGAAGTTACAATGGTACTGAAAAAAGTGCTGAGCAAGACACCTGCCTGCCGACCCGGCGACACTCTTCCTCCTGTCCGAGGTTTTCATTGTTGTGAGCATTTCTGTTGAGGATTGGCAGTGGGGGTGGTGTGGGTTGATGTTTGGTTTTTATTCCCCCTGTCTGCTGGGTGGTTGCAGCAGGTTTTGGTCACTTCACATTACCCTGGGACAATGTGACCGTCATAAATATGAATCAGTTGCCAAGCATCTGAATGTAAATCACAAGACCCTGGAGATGCTGCAACATTCCAGCTGATTGGCGCTTCTTCTGGGCTCAGCAGAAGCGCCAGGATCAGTGCCAAGCTCCAGCTGGAGCCTGGCACTGACCCTGGCGCTTCCACTGAGCCCTGACAGCCCCGAAGCGCCGTTCAACTGGAAAGCGGCACTGATCCTGGCGCATCCGCTGAGCCCTGACAGCCCTGCAGCTCCAGCCATCTCTCGCTCAGGCTTGTGCGGTGCTGCCACCGGTTCAGCTCATTTTCCCTCCCCCGCTACCACTTTTCTAGGAAGGTCGCGTACCACCTGCCAGGTGCCAATGTACCACAGGTGGTACCCGTACCACTGGTTGAAAAGCCTTGGACTAGAAGACCTCCAAGGTCCCTTCCAATTCTATTCTATTCTATTCTATTCTATTCTATTCTATTCTATTCTACCAGCTTGCCTTCAAACGTTGTGGGTGCTTCATCACTGGAGGTTTTTAAGAAAAGACTGGGCAGTCATTTGTCTGAAATGGCATAGAGCAGTGGTGGCAAACCTATGGCACGCATGCCAGAGGCGGCACTCAAAGTCCTCTTTGTTGGCACGCGTGCCCCCGCTGCCAGCAGCAGGTCCATCAGGCCGCCACCGACGCCCGGAGCAGGAGCCCTGCGCAGCACAAAGGAGGCAAAGCGGCCGACTAGCAAGCTTGAGTACAGATGGTAGAGCAGAGGTCACCAGCCATTGTCGATTGGTGAACTGGAAGAAAAGGGAGGGAAAAGCATTTTACATGCGTGCATGCGCGCACGGGGCCGCGAGCATGCATGTACTGCAAATGGGGCGGGGCTAGCATCTGTGTGATACTCACTAGCCCCGCCCCATTCTTGCGTGGTACAGCGCCTTGTATCTGCACCCTGTGGTGCGGCGGCGGCCATTTTGCGCCTTGTAGCACAGTGGCCCATTTTTGGGTTTTGCGTGCCAGAGGTGGCCCTCAGAGGCGCCTCCCTGCCCCCCGCTGAGAACACCACAAAGCTGATACGGCCCTGGCACTTTACGATAAATAAGTGGGTTTTGGGTTGCAGTTTGGGCACTCGGTTTCTAAAAGGTTCGCCATCACTGGTATAGAGTCTCCTGCTTGAGCAGGGGGTTGGACTACAAGACCTCCAAGGTCCCTTCCAGCTCTATTCTGATTACATATGCAAAGGAAAAAAACTCTGAATTTTAAAGTATAGCTCCCACTCCAAAGATGGGCCAGAAAACAGCCCATCTGCTTCCATTAGGCAAGCCTGATTAATTATCTGGAGTAGTATTTCTCAATTTTGTCAACTTTAAGGTGGGTGGACTTCAATTCCCAGAATTCCCCAGCCAACCATGCTCGCTGGGGAATGCTGGGAGTTGAAGTCCACCTATCCTAAAGTTGGCAAGGTTTAGAAAGTCTGATCTGGGGGGGGGGGAACCTTTCAGCTAAAGCTGGGGTAGTTAACCTTGGCTCTTTTATGACTCGTGGACTTCAACTCCCAGAATTCCTGAGTCAGCTAAGCTGGCTCATGAATTCTGGGAGTTGAAGTCCACGAGTCATAAAAGAGCCAAGGTTGACTACCCCTGAGCTAAAGATATAGTATCAAAAGAGAAAACAGCCAAGCAAAACACAGAAGTGTATCAGAAGAGAAAACAAAAAAAACAAAGGTCAAAGAGGAAACTTTCTTAGTCACTTCTATTGCTAAGCTCTTTCCATGCTCATGACATTTGCCTACAGGGTGATCTCTGCTATTTCTTGTTATTTCAGGAAGTAAGAAAAAAAATAGATGTTTACTCTGATTCTCTGCCATTAGTCATTCAATACTAAGCTGCTTCATTAATATCAGTCCTATAAATCGGTGCTGTGACTTGATTTATTCATTTATATATGCTGCCCAGTTCACCAAAGGCAACTCTGGGCAGTTTACAAACATTGGTGAAAATGCACTACAGGTAGTCCTCAAGTTACAAGCATTCGTTTAGCGACTGTTCAAAATTACAACGGCACTGAAAAAAGGGACTCATGGCCATTTTTCACACTTACGACCGTTGTAACATCCCCAGGATCGTCTGATCAAAATTCAGAGGCTTGGAATTGACTCATATTTATGTCCCGGGGTCATGCAGCCACCTGACAAGCCAAGTCAATGAATCCCCAGTTTTGCTCCTGAAGGAGCTACAGCCTCATCTGAAGTTCATAAAAGCAGGAGGAGGGGCTCTTCATTAAATATCTGTATTAGCGCTTTAAATTCATTGAATACTCTCAAACTCCAGCTAGCACATTTACTCCCAGTTATCCACATTCCCTCACACATCACTTGAGGTCTTTAAAATACTTCATGTGAAGTATTAATACCACTTTACAATGCCTTGGTAAGGCCACACTTGGAATACTGCATCCAGTTTTGGTCACCACGATGTAAGAAAGATGTTGAGACTCTAGAAAGAGTACAGAGAAGAGCAACAAAGATGATTAGGGGACTGGAGGCTAAAACATATAAGGAACGGTTGCTGGAATTGGGTATGTCTAGTTTAATGAAGAGAAGGACGAGGGGGGACATGATAGCAGTGTTCCAATATCTCAGGGGCTGCCACAAAGAAGAGAGAATCAAGCTATTTTCCAAGGCGCCTGAAGGCAGGACAAGAAGCAACGGATGGATACTAATCAAGGAGAGAAGCAACCTAGAACTAAGGAGAAACTTCCTGACAGTGAGAACAATTAACCAGTGGAACAACCTGCCTCCAGAAGCGGTGAATGCTCCAACACTGGAAGTTTTTAAGAAGAGACTGGACAGCCATTTGTCTGAAATGGTACAGAATTTCCTGCCTGAGCAGGGGGTTGGACTAGATGACCTCCAAGGTCCCTTCCAACTTTATTATTATTATTATTATTATTATTATTATTATTATTATTATTATTATTATTATTATTATTATTATTATTATTATTATTATTATTATTTAGATGGGAGCAAAATAAACCCACCCTCAGACACACATTCACGCACTCTTATTTATTTTTGAGGTATACTTGAAGCGCAAAGTAGTGCAGTAGGAACCCTTCTGTCTCCTCCTGGTCTCAACCAAGATATGTAACTGTCAAAGTAGTAACCTTTCCTCCCCCCCGCCTCCTCCTCCTCCTCCTCCTCCTCCTCCTCCTCCTCCTCCTGTTTTTCTTGCAAAGACATCCTCAAATGAACTTAGGAATGGGTGTAGGGACCCCAGCAAGCTCCTAGTCCAATTCATCGTCACCCTGCACTGGCTCTGGGGCTGAAGATAGCAATGACAGTTAGAACAATTAACCAGTGGAACAACCTGCCTCCAGAAACTGTGAATACTCCAACACTGGAAGTTTTTAAAAAGAGACTGGACAGCCATTTGTCTGAAATAGTATATAGGGTTTCCTGCCTGAGCAGGGGGTTGGACTAGATGACCTCCAAGTTCCCTTCCAACTTTACTACTACTACTACTACTACTACTACTACTACTACTACTACTACT
>NW_015386280.1:109833-112269 GCF_001527695.2 Protobothrops mucrosquamatus
GGGGGGGTAGAGGTCAAAAGCCGGCCAGGTGCCCCCTTTTCTCTCTTGGTGGCCCTCTTGTCCTTTTCCCCTTAAGGAACAGATGCAAAATTCCTTCAGACCCACAACGAAGCGTGCAATCTCTTTTCTTTAGCCCCGTGCAAAATTTTCAAAACTCCCCGTAAAGTTGGCAGAACAGAGATGAAGCTGGAGGACGCCCAGGACTTGAGCCAGCCTCCTGGGGGACCGAGGTCTCCAGACCCTCCTCGTGGTTCAGAATCGATACGGTCCCTGTTGCAGCTCCAATCCAGCCAAAGCTTCATGGTCCAGTTTTGGGGTGCTGCCAGGTCTGGGGTTGACGAGAGGGCAATTCCAGGCAATGGTAGAGGAAGCCTGAAGCCATGCCGAGGCTTAGTGGCTTGGCCCACCCAGACACCCCTCAGTTTCTTGCGTTGGGAGGGCTTGTGGGAGGCAAAGCGTCTGGCCTGAGATCTGCTGGTTCCTTTTTTTTTTTTTTTTTTGAAAAGCCGACATCTGTGGGTGATATTTTCCGTCAGGGCCTGAAACCGGTTCCTGCCTTTGTCCTATTGTGAAAAGCCACCACGGTTCGCAAGGCCCTGTCTCTCACTGGTGACGCCCTGCCATGCCATTTCGCACCTCCCTCTCCTTCACACCCAAATATCTCGGCCTGAGGGGGGCTCTCTCCCCCCCAGAACGCCCTGCCACCCCCTCCCCGAGCCCCCAAGTCCCCCGAGCGTGACAATGGGCCCATGTGTTCCGTGGGGGGGTGAGGAATTCAAAGGGGGCGGAGGGGACAATGGGGCCCTGTTTGGGCCACTAGCCTCCTCGGCGGGACCAGGGTCGGAGGGCCGTGACTCATGCCAGAGGATGAAATGCCAGGGGGCACGGGGGCTTTGCCATGCTGCAGGGGTGTGTGGAAGCCATCCAAGAGAGGTGGGGACTTGGCAGCTCCAGATCTCACATCCCCCCCCCCCCAGCCACCATCCAAGCCAGCGCGAGCCGACAACTTCACTGCAATCAGCAACTTCTGCTCTGGAGTCTCCAGGCTGGCTGAGGATACAGAGAGCCACGGAAACAGGTAGCCGGCGCAAGAGGGTCTGTGAGCATGCGTGAGCTGCTGGGCAGGCTTTTAGGACACGGATCCTGATCACGCATGTATACTGCACTGGGAAGAGGGCAGAAAAATTGTAATCTGTAGGAGCTGCTCCTGTTTTAGGGATCTGAGTTGCAAATCTCTGGATCGCCAGCGGGGGCAGCAACTTTGGAGTGCTCTCCCTGGCTGTGGCGCCCTCTAGGGGCCATCCAGAGCCTTGCAGCTCAGCCCTAACTATTTTCCTGCCCTCTCAGCTGTTCTGCCTTTAATGGGAGCTCGAGAGCTTAAAATGGGAGCTTCTTCTCGGCTGCAGAAGGAAGACCCTTTGCTCTTTGTGTGTGTGTGTGTGTGTGTGTGTGTGTGTGCGTGCGTGTGCGTGCATGCGCATACATGTTGTCAGCATTTGGGTCATAGATGGCAAAACCTTTGTCTATGCAGTAGCATGGGAAAATCTGTGAATTTTGAGTAAGATCCTGCAGAGGATGCTCCGTGTTGTCATCGAATTTCCTGGGTGTGTTTTGCAAATTGTGACACACACACACACCTCCCCCCCACTGCAGAGCTGTGGTTTCTGGAGAAGCCAAGGGATGACTGGGAGGCCCTTCTGAATGGAGGGGTGAGGATTCCAGGGGAACCCCTTTCGGCTGGCCAAGCATTAGGAGGGGTCCAAAGAGACAGGGAATACATATTTCCTCCCCACCCCCACGTTGGTTTTATTGTATTTTATTGTTGCCTTGCTTAACATTTCTTCTTCGCTCCCACAGGTCCTGGTTTCTGGAGGCTTTCCTGTGCGCTGGGAAATGGGGAAGCTAGCCACCGTTCCCATTGTCCTGCTTTGTGGGAAATTCCTTGTAATTTTCCTTCTCAAAGAAACGCTCAGCCAGAGCAAGCAACGAGAGGGGTAAGGCGATTTAGAAAGAAGGGAACAAAATGGTGAACAATATAGAGCTCCTACCGCAGTCAGAAGGTTCAAGCACTGAGCAGTTCCTCTTTATTGTTCTTGGGAAGCATCTGAAAAATTGAGTCATGCCTTGAAAACAATCCACAGACCTGTTTGCGTAAAAACACCAAGCCTGGATTGAATTAAGCACTGTGGCTGGCTACTGTTGAACTCGGTGCGCTGGGCTAACTCAGCGAATGAGAGTGTCTTGAGACCGTTATTTGGGAGGAGTTTGACTCTGTGACTCCCGATGACGTGGACAGCGTCCTGGGGAGACTGAGTGCAGCCACATGTTTGCTGGATCCGTGCCCCTCCTGGCTGGTGCTGGCGGCCCGGGAGGGTACACGAGCCTGGCTTCAGGGAATTATCAACGCTTCTTTGGGGGAGGGTGCCTTTCCCACGG
>NW_015386280.1:114485-152294 GCF_001527695.2 Protobothrops mucrosquamatus
CCAGCAAGCGGGACTGGCCTAGGGGATTTTATAGGGGTTTTAATTACTTTTAAATTTGACATTCTTAAATATTTCATTTTAATCAAATTTTAAATTAGGTGTAATATGTTAGCTTTTTATCATTTGTCAGCCGCCCTGAGTCCGAAAGGAGAAGGGCGGGATATAAATACAATTAATAAATAAATAAATAAATAAATAAGATGCAAAAAAAAAAAAAAAAAAAAAGGAAGTCCCGTGCTTTTGACAGGAACTAGTGCGGTATCTGTGGAACTCATTGCCACAAGAATATCCTGAGGATTGCGGCTGTTTATTTTATTTTATTTTTTAAAAAAGATTCATCAACTAGGAGAACTACTGATAATTCCTAGTTGTTCTTTTTTCTTCGCGTGGCGCAGCTCTTGCTAAATTCTGCAGCTTTTTGAATATAGGTAGTCCTCAAATTATGCAGATATTTGAACTTCTGATGGACCTAGCTGGAGGTTACTTAAAACCCAGATTTGAAGTTCTTATGACTAACCCCGCCTGCAGTCATGTGCTCACACTTCGGGTGCACAGCCACCAGCCTCCGTTTACGGCTATTTGCAGTGTCCGACAGTGACGTAATCATGTTTGACGACAGTTTTGACAAAAATTGGCTTTTACTTCTGATTTTGGCAAATTCACACCCAGAGCAAACCATTAGTCTGCTTAAGGACTGCGTTGTTTGCTTAACGACCGGGGTGATTTGCATTGCGACCATCGCAAAAAAAGGTCATAAAATCAGGTCAGTTATTTGTCTGCTTTACAATTGTCATGAGTTACGACCTTGATGGGTCCATTACGGTCATAACTTGAGGACTACCTGTAGTAGTGATCATTGTTAATATTACAATCCATGGATTGTGTTCTTGGAAAGTTTTTTTGAAAGTGGTTTGCCCTTGCCTTCTTCCTCCAGTTGAAAGAGTGACTGGCCCTAAGTCAGTCAGGTGACTTTGTGCCTAAGGCAGGACTTGAATTCACAAACCGCCACTGTTCAATCTAGCAACTTGGACCAACGCTGTACACCCTTACGGCTCTCATAATAGTGGTAATTTTTAAAATTAATGATTTGATTCTGTGCCATCAAATCAGTGTCAGCTCTTGGTGGCCTCCCTAGATAGACCTTTTCTCAGAAACCCGGATAATCCTCGACTTACGACCATGATTGAGCCCAAAATTATTTGTTAAGTAAACTTTGCCCCATTTTACGACCTTTTTTGCCACAGCTGTTAAGTGAATCGCTGAAGTTGTTAAATTAGTAACATGATTGTTAAGTGAATCTGGCTTCCCCCATTGACTTTGCTTGTCAGAAGGGACACGGTAACCGTCATAAATATGAGTCGGTTGCCAAGCATCTGAATTTTGTTCACGGGACCATGGGGATGCTGCAAAGGTCGTAAGTGTGAAAAATGGTCATAAGTCACTTTTTTCAGTGCTATTGTAACATTGAACGGTCACTAAATGAACTGTTGTAAGTCAAGGACTACCTGGGGTAATGATACCCATGGAAACTGGGAGTCAAGCTATTTTCCAAAGCGGCTTAGGGCAGACAAGAAGCAATGGATGGAAACTAATCAAGGAGAGAAGCAACCTAGAACTAAGGAGAAACTTCCTGACAGAACAATTAACCAGTGGAACAACCTGCCTCCAGAAGTTGTAAATGCTCCAACACTNTTATTATTATTATTATTATTATTATTATTATTATTATTATTATTATTATTATTATTATTATTATTATTATTATTATTATTATTTGCTCCCCAGCAGGCAACTATTTAAAGGTAGAAAAAAAAATCTGCTTGAAAAAAATGTTAGTTCTCTGTTGACTATTGCCCACGACTACTAATTTGTCTTCATATGAGCACATCTGATGCTCATAGAGTAACAGTAATATTTATTTCTTTGTTATGGGTTTATCAAAACAGAAGTAGTTGGAAGTACATAAATTGCAAATTGCTATGAAAAAGTTGAATCAAAGCAACTGGATATTAAAAAAAGAACACCTCAGATTGAGACAGTTGGTTTGCCTAAAGCTGAAAACGGATTTTTTTTTCCTCTTCAAGAGACTTTGATAAACATTATGTGTAGTAAATAATCATTTCTATTCAGCTTTATTTCATATGCGGCAAATCGAAGTACTGTCCCAAAGGTGCTTTTTCAGGAGGCAACTGGATTTCTTGTTTTCCTTTGAAGACGTTTCGCTTCTCATCCAAGAAGCTTCTTCGGCTCTGACTGGGTGTTGGGGAAATGGAAGGATCCAGTCAGGGCTGAAGAAGCTTCTTGGTGAAACGTCTTCAAAGAAAAATAAGGAAGTCCAGTTGCCTCCTGAAAAAAAGCACCTTTGGGACAACCATGACCTGGATGACTGAGAATCTCCAGACACATTTAGAAGTACTGTATTTTCTATTTACCTCATCTACCTATGAACTGGACCTTTTAAAACTGTTGGACTGAATACGATCAGAAGAACAATACGCCTGAAGGCAGGACAAGAAGCAATGGATGGAAACTAATCAAGGAGAGAAGCAACCTAGAACTAAGGAGAAACTTCCTGACAGAACAATTAACCAGTGGAACAACCTGCCTCCAGAGATTGTGGATGTTTCAGCACTGGAGGTTTTTAAGAAGAGACTGGACAGCCATTTGTCTGAAATGGTATAGGGTTTCCTGCCTGAGTAGGGGATTGGACTCGATGACCTCCAAGGTCCCTTCCAACTTTTTATTTTTATTATTATTATTATTATTATTATTATTATTATTATTATTATTATTATTATTATTATTATTATTATTACTACTATTACTATTACTATTACTATTACTATTATTACTATTATGCAAAACCTTTCTCAGATTCAACCACAATTTCTCGAGATATCATTGACTCTTACCTGCCAGAGCAAAGGGGCTTCATGCCACCGGAGGTTGTCAAGACGAGACAGCCATTTGTCTAGAATGGCACAGGTTTTCCTGCCTGAGCAAGGGGTTGGACTAGAAGACCTCCAGGGTCCCTTCCAATGCTGTTATTCAGTATTATTCTATTATGGACCCGTGGATTTAACCACCATTGGAAAAATGTTCTCAGTCAACCACGTCATGGCTGTCTCAAAGGTGCTTTTTCAAAAGGCAACTGGATTTTCTCTGGTTTTCCTTGAAGTCATTTCGCTTCTCATCCAAGAAGCTTCTTCAGTTCAATCTAGATCAGTGATGGTGAACCTTTTAAAGACCGAGTGCCCAAACTGCAACCCAAAACCCACTTATGCATCGTCGAATGCTGGGTGGGTGCGGCCCATTGGCTGGGTGTGGCCCATTGGGTGGGTGTGGCTGTGGTGGTAACGGCAGACTGGGTGGGACTAAAAAGTTCAATCAATCAATTCCAACTTTGCAATATCTTTTTTTTCCCCGCGAGAAGTTGAAATTGACTGATTGATTGAACCTTTTTTTTTTTTTGCACACAGCAGCGGAGACCTAAAGCGAAAAGGTTTTATAAAACCCAGCTGAGGGCCTAGGACTGGGGTGACGGCGCGCGTGCCCACAGAGAGGGCTCTGAGTGCCGCCTCTGGCACCCGTGCCATAGGTTCACCACCACTGATCTAGATGGTGGTGATGGGGGGAAATGGAAGGATTATACCTGTAAGTGCTGCACACAGGTATGATGGTGGGGGGGGAGGATCCTTCCATTCCCCCCCCCCAACCATCCAGTCAGAACTGAGAAGCTTTGTGGGTTAGAAGCGAAACATCTTCAAGGGAAAAAAACAGTCCACTTGCCTTTTCAAAAAGCACCTTTGAGGCCCCATTGGAAAAAGACTCATGATAGAGGAATGGGAGATATAACAAAATAACAGAGTTAGAAGGAACCTTGGAGATCTTCTAGTCCAGGGATAGACAACCTTGGCTCTTTTATGACTCATGGACTTCAACTCCCAGAATTCCTGAGCCAGCAGAAAGTTGAAGTCCATGAGTCATAAAAGAGCCAAGGTTGCCTACCCCTGTTCTAGTCCCACCCCCTGCTCAAGCAGGAATCCCTACCATTTCAGACAAATGGCTGTCCAGTCTCTTCTTAAAAACGTCCAGTGTTGGAGCACCTACAACTTCTGGAGGCAAGTCGTTCCACTGATTAATTGTTCTGTCAGGAAGTTTCTCCTTAGTTCTAGGTTGCTTCTCTCCTTGATTGGCCACCATCCGTTGCTTCTTGACCTGCCTTCAGGCGCTTTGGAGAATAGGTTGATCCCGTCTTTTTTTATGGCAAACTTTATTCCTCTTTCTGTACCTGTTTTCCTCTGCTCCAAACCACTCCCCTGGGTTCAGTGTCCCCCTTATCCTGCTGATGTGGGAAACAGAAGATGAATTGCTACAGGGAGAGAATTTAGAGGAGAGGGTGGGTGAGTTTTGTTTGTTTCTAGGTTGACTCTGGAGATTGTGTGCACCAGTCCCTGCGGTTTTCTTGGTAAGGTTTCATTAAGTGGTATGCCCATGCCTCCTCCTTCCTAGGGCAGGGGTAGGCAACCTTGGCTCTTTTATGACTCATGGACTTCAACTCCCAGAATTCCTGAGCCAGCATGGCTCAGCTTGGAAACCTCTTCCTTTCTTCTCAGCATGGTTGGCTCAGGAATTCTGGTAGTTGAAGTCCACAAGTCATAAAAGAGCCAAGGTTGCCTACCCCTGTCCTAGGGCTAAGAAGGACTGACTGGCCCAAGGTCACCCAGCTGGCATTGTGCCCAAGGCAGGACTAGAACTCACAGTCTCAGAGTTTCCTGGTTTCTAGGCCTGTGCCTTCACCGCTATATCAGACTGGTTGCATAACAGAAATTAGCCAAGGATAAAACCAACTCCTGCTACTCTAGGCTTTTTCTGATCAATTCTGTATGGATTAGAGGAGACAATTTTGCTTTTTCAGTTTCCTTCCATTTCCACCCACAGCCATGTGTGTGCCCGAAATACGTTGAGGATCCCCCTAGCCTACAATGAGACGTACGCCAAGCCCCAACACCATCCATATTTGACGTTGTGCCCAGGACCTCGAGTGTGCAGTACTTACAGGTATGAATGATCAAAGTTTTGGTCTGACAAAGAGCCAGAAGGATTTGCGAGTCCTAAATCTGTGGCCGAGGAGAGGGAGAATGACAACGCGGCATTCCTATTTAATGCAATTTTATTTTTAGATCAACTCCCCCAATGCTTGTCAAGTCTAGGCGTTTGTCGTCTACCGTTCCCAAGTAATATTTCCAATTATAAATGGGTTTCAGGTGTTTCAAGAGGGAGCAGTCTAAAGCAGTACCCAATGGCATGCAAGGACTGTGCAACATTTTGGATCTGAAGTGAAAAGACGTTTTGGAGTGTGCAGGGCCTGTTTCAGATTGCCAAGGAAGGCAGTCTTATCAAGCAAGCTCTGTTGCTGTTTTGTGTCTGACATAATAATTGCAGCCTCTTTTTCAAATATTATCTTTTTAGAGACATACAGGGAGTCCCTGACTTACGATCACAGTTGAGCCCATACTGTGGCAAAGTGAGACAGCTGTGAAGTGAACTTTGCCCCATCGTACGACCTTTCTTGCCACAGTTGTTCAGTGAATCACTGCAGTTGTTAACTTGGTGACCCGGTTGCTGAGTGCCTCTGGCTTCCCCATTGACTTCGCTTGTTCAGAAGGTCACCATAGGGCAGGGGTAGGCAACCTTGTCTCTTTTATGACTCGTGGACTTCAACTCCCAGAATTCCTGAGCCAGCCATGCTGAGGGGAAAGGGAGAGGTTTCCAAGCTGAGCCATGCTGGCTCAGGAATTCTGGGAGTTGAAGTCCACGAGTCATAAAAGAGCCAAGGTTGCCTACCCCTGCCATAGGGGATCACGTGGCCCAGGGATGCTGCAAACATCATCAATAGGAAGCAGTTGCCAAGCATTTGAATTTTGATCATGTGACTGAGGGCGTGCTGCAAAGGTCGTAAGTGTGAAAAAGCTTAGGAGCTGTGGTGGCGCACTGGTTAGAATGCAGCATTGCAGGCAAACTCTGCTGACTGCCAGGAATTCGATCCTGACCGAACTCCATCTTTCCATCAAGTCAATAAAATGAGGACCCAGATTGTTCGGGGAGCAATATGCTGACTCTGTAAACCGCTTTAGAGAGAGCTGTGAAGCGGTATATAAGTCTAAGTGCTGTTGCTATGGCTCTGTCTATTCTGCTCAGGAGAATGAACATGGCTTCTCTTCCGTAGGACGACCTACCGGATAGCCACACGACAGGTGCGGAAAGAGATCCTACAGGCCAACATCATTTGCTGCCCAGGATGGAAGAAACGTCACCTGGGGGACACGAAGTGCGAGGAAGGTGAGCGATCAAATCCCAGAGAACAATTTCCAGTGGACTTTCTAGGTGCTAAATACAACAAGAGATGGTTAACAGAGGGATTTGAAGATTAGTGGAATGTTTAGCTTAACGCCAGGGTTAGGCAACCTTGGCTTAACCTGTTGACTGTTCTTTCTTCTTGTATGTAAAAGGGGAGAATTTATTGCTTTTTCTTTTTTTCAGCATCTAGCCAGGGCGGATTCTATACTGTATGTTAAATTTTAAATTTTTTTTTGGTATTTGGATCACCGTTTTTCTCTTTTTTTGTACACCAATTTTGTTGTTATCGTTGTTGTTAACACAGGACGTATCTTTTTGTTTTGTTTTGTTTGTTTACTTTTCTGGTTTGCATTTTACCTTTTATGATAAAACGAAGTAAATACACTTAAAAACACAAAAGAACAATTTCCAATGTACCATTAGGGAGGAAGAAAGACACCCCTTCTGTGCTGGCTGATCGGAGCTATCCAAGCTTTCAACAGTGGGTACGCCCAGCTAAATAAAAAGAGAATATTTGTAGCTCCTGGTTGAAATCGGGGGTCCTTGGTGCTCTCTGAGCCTGGTTGTTTTCTTGCAGACGTTTCGTTATCCAAACTAGGTAACGCCATCCGTGCTAGAAGAGAACGGCTGAGGGTTTTCTTGTCAGTTCCTTGATTAAG
The DNA here is from genome assembly GCF_001527695.2 of Protobothrops mucrosquamatus. Lineage (NCBI taxonomy): Eukaryota > Metazoa > Chordata > Lepidosauria > Squamata > Viperidae > Protobothrops > Protobothrops mucrosquamatus. Next base: position 121,505 of record NW_015386280.1, read on the forward strand.
CTTAGCAACGCAAATGTCGGGCTCCATTGGGGTCATAAATCAAGGATTATCTGTACTGCAGCATCTCTCCACATAGGAACACAAAGCAACATCTCTTTTGAGACTAATGAATATGCTTGGTGCACTAAAAGTGTGGATACACGCGGTGAGCCTTCCCCTCTCCTTTCTCCCACCAGCCACTTGCCACAAGTCATGCCAGAATGGAGGTAGCTGCATCCAACCAAATAAGTGCCAGTGTCCGCCCGGCTGGGGTGGACTGTATTGCCAGATTGGTGAGTGGAAGGCAGGAGTCGGTGTGTGTGTGTGTGTTTGGTTTCTGGTCCTGCTTCTTCTCTTTGCTCAGATTTTTCTGGGTCTCCTTCTCATACCAGGCTGATAGGCAGGGTTTCTAGTTTCATGTGGGCAAAAATCTGACAAGTGAGCACTGGATTAAAACATAAAAAAGGTTTCTAGTCCTTATGAGGGTTGAGGGTTTGTGATTGGAAAATACAACCAGTGTGCATAGAAGGGATCAAGATGGCTCGACTACAGTCCTTAATGCAGTGCTTCCCCAACCAGGGTAAATTACCCCAAATTGAATAAAAGTGTGTTGAAGGAAAAAACTTCATCAGGGTCCAGTCCAAGCCGGGAATAGACAACGTGGAGACTGCTTTAGAAAGAAGGTTGTAGCTTATTGAAAAGGAGAGACAGACAGAAAGATGGCTCTAGAAAAAGAGATCACATGGGCTTTTATACCTTCTGGGGCTCTTGAGGTTGTTTCCTGATCCTGTTTGAGGCTTTGTATTTCCTGTGTCATGTACTTTGACCTGAGTTTGAGTGTGCCCTTGTGGTATTCTGATGGTGGTGGGCTAATCCTATTATGTCCCAAAGGTCATATCCTGCTTCCCTGGGGCTGTGGCTGATGGCTGTTGGATTATTTGGTGTGAGGGATTCTTGATTCTACGGATCTTTCTTTCTAATCCCAGCTTCCTGACTCCAATCTTTCTGACAAGATTATCACATCTGCATTTCTGCAGACCTGGTTTCTGTCTGGGGTGGAGAGACTTGGGTGTGTGTGTGTTGGTTTCTGCCTTTAAAATACTTTGGGGAAATATATTCTGTCTTTTTAATATTTTCCAAAATATTTCTTTCTCTGGATTCTTCCCACAAGTGGTTTTTGTTTGAGTAATGACATACAAACTCTTTACCCATCACAACAAGGTTTTTTTTTTTCCTGCAGTCAAAACAGATATTATGAAGTGTTTTCTTTTCAATCAGTTACATTTTTCAAGCCACTACTTGTCTATGTTTCTGGATAATTACAGGTAGTCCTCGACTTATGTCTAGAATTGAGCCCGTTTCTGTTGCTAAACAAGACAATTATTGCTTTTGCCCTCTTTTATGATCTTTCTTGCCACAGTTGTTAAAGTTAGTCACATGGCTGTGAAGTGAATCCGGCTTCCCCATTCACTTTGCTTGTCAGAAAGTCGCAAGAGAGGGGATCACAGGACCCCCGGGACACTGCGACCGTTATAAATGTGAGTCAGTTGCCAAGGTTCCGAATTTTGATCATGTGACCCTGGGGAGGCTGCAATGGTGGTGTGAAAAATGGTTGTCACTTTTCTTCGGTGTAACTTCGAACGGTCACTAAGTCGAGGACTGCCTGTAACAAGGGTTAAAAACAGTACAGTTGTTAAAACAAGGGCATTCTAGGGATGGGGGGGTGTATCTGGTGAAGGCCCCTTAATGCCGTAGCCAGGGGTAGGCAACCTTGGTTCCTTTATGACTTGTTGACTTCAATACACAGAATTCCTCAACCAGCCATGCTGACTCAGGAATTCTGGGAGTTGAAGTCCACAAGTCATAAAAGGGCCAAGGTTGTCTAACCCTGCAGGGCCTCTAGCCAAATACAATGGTTACCACTCTTGGTCAGAATGGTGCATGTATCAGGAAGGATATCGTTCCAGAGGCAAAGATTTAGCCAAGATTTGACCAGATATGGATATTCCAATCAAAACTCACTGTTCTGATCACTTTTTAATTTGTGGCTTCGGTTTGTTTAGATGTGGACGAGTGTGTCACGCCGCTTGCTCGCTGCGCACAAGACTGTCTTAACACTGCTGGCAGCTACAAGTGCCAGTGTCGGGCTGGGTACGCCCTGGAGCCAGATGGCAAGAGCTGTCGTCTGCTTCCCACCGGCCAGGCGGTCCCTCTGCTCGGCACCAAAGGTGGGTATTACGACGACCGAGAGCTTGCAGTGTGAAAAGGCAATGGATGGAAATGAACCAAGGAGAGAACCAACCTAGAATTAAGGAGAAATTTCCTGACAGTGAGAACAATTAACCAGTAGAACAGCTTTGCCTTCAGAAGTTGTGGCTGCTCCAACACTGGAGGTTTTTATTATATAGTTATTATAGAATAGAGCTGGAAGGGACCTTGGAGGTCTTCTAGTCCAGCCTCAAGCAGGAGACTTGTCTATACCATTTTAGACAGTTGGCTGTCCAGTTTCTTCTTAAAAACCTCCTGTGATGAAGCTCCCACAACATCTGAAGGCAAAGCTGTTCCACTGGTTAATAGATCTCCCTGTTAGGAAGTTTCTCCTTAATTCCAAGTTGCTTCTCTCCTTGATTAGTTTCCATCCATTGTTTCTTGTCCTGCCTTTTGGTGTTTTGGAAAAAATAAGTTGACCCCCTCTTCTTTGTGGCAGCTCCTCAAATACTGGAATACTGCTATCATGTCACCCCTAGTCCTTCTTTTCTCTAGACTGGCCAAACCCAATTCCTGCAACCGTTCTTCATATGTTTTTGTCTCTTAATCATCTTAATTGTTCTTCTTTGCTCGTTTTCTAAAATCTCAACATCTCTTTTGTAGTGTGGCGACCAAAACTGGATGCAGTATTCCAGTATATAATAATAATAATAATAATAATAATAATAATAATAATAATAATAATAATAATAATAATAATAATAATAATAATAAGTAGTAGTAGTAGTAGTAGTAGTAGTAGTAGTAGTAGTAGTAGTAGTAGTAGTAGTAGTTGGAAGGGACCTTGGAGGTCATCTAGTTCAACCCCCTGCTCAGGCAGGAAACCCTATATGGCTGTCCAGTCTCTTCTTAAAAACTTCCAGTGTTGGAGCATTCGCTGCTTCTGGAGGCAGGTTGTTCCACTGGTTAATTGTTCTAACTGTCAGGAAGTTTCTCCTTAGTTCTAGGTTGCTTCTCTCCTTGATTAGTTTCCATCCGTTGCTTCTTGTTCTGCCTTCAGGTGCTTTGGAGAATAGCTTGACTCCCTCTTCTTTGTGGCAGCCCCTGAGATATTGGAACACTGCTATCATGTCCCCCCTCGCCCTTCTCTTCATTATTTTAAGAAGAGATTCGACAGCCATTTGTCAGAAATCGTATAGGGTCTCCTGCTTGAGCAGGGGGCTGGACTAGAAGACCTCCAAGGTCCCTTCCAACTCTGTTATTTGGTTACTCTGTTAAAGGAAGGCAGAGATGACCTTGGGGAAGAGACCAATGAAACTCTTAAAGGAGGAGAAAAGATTACAGATTAATCCTCAGTTTCACAACTGGTTGCTTAGTAACCATTGAAAGTTACGATGGCCCCCCAAAAAGGTACTTACGGCCCAGATTTGAAATTGCAATGGCTGCCCTTCTCCCCCACAGCCACACCATCATATTTTTTTTGTTCTTGGCAACCGGTCTGCATTTATGGCTCTTTGCAGCATTCCATTCACAGGAATGCAATTTATGGTATTTTTGGCCAGAAACTGGTCTTTACTTCTGATCTCCTGCAAAAAATGCCCAGGGTGAACAATGGGTTCACAACAACCGCCACAAAGAAGGTTGCAAAATCAGGCACGGTCACAGGATGACCTGTTTAACAGCTGACACAATCATAGTTTTAGGCTCAATTTCAGTTGTTCAGTTGAGGACTACTCAGTCCTGGGAAAGTGGGAAAAGTGAGAAACTCAGAATAACCCAGTCTTGATCGTATTTGATATAAGAGGGGGGGAGGCACAGGAAAACCCCCAAGAGGCTTTCTGTTCTTATATCCTACAATACAAAAGTAGCATTCCTAGAATAGGTGTGTGTGTTTCCCATTTGAGTGACCTCAAAGTGACAATATGGCCCTGAAATATAAAATCGGCTACACGCAGGGGGGGGGGTGTCTCCAAATTTGGCCACTTTAAGACTTGTGGACTTCAATTCCCAGAATTCCTTATGCTGCCTAGGAAATTTTGGGAGTTGAAATCCACAAGTGGCCAAGTTTGGAGAGCCCTGTGCTACAGCATTCCCTTGAAAAATATTAATTTTCTGCATCTAGGCAGGACACACATCACCCTGGAATTAATTAGGCATTAGATCCCAGTTTGAGTCCTTGAAACGGGTGCTACAAATGAGGGAGCAAATTGGTTTTCAAGGTATAGGACAGTGATGGCGAACCTTTTAGAGACTGAGTGCCCAAACTGCAACCCAAAACCCACTTATGCATCGTCGGGTGCCGGGTGGGTGTGGCCCATTGGGTGGGTGTGGCCCATTGGGTGGGTGTGGCCCATTGGGTGGGCGTGGCTGCGGTGGTAACAGCAGACTGGGTGGGACTAAAAAGTTCAATCAATCAATTCCAACTTTGCAAGACCTTTTTTTTCCCCGCGAGAAGTTGAAATTGATTGATTGATTGAACCTTTTTTTTTTGTATACGGTGGCGGAGGCCAAAAGTGAAAAGGTTTTATAAAACCCAGCTGAAGGCCTAGGACTGGGGCGACGGCGTGCGTGCCCACAGAGAGGGCTCTGAGTGCCGCCTCTGGCACCCGTGCCATAGGTTCGTCACCACTGGTATAGGATTTGAGCCAATGAGATAATAAAGAAACCAGTTGCTGTTAAAATACCTGATTTTCCACAGCTGCAGTGGGCAGGACACCAGCACATAAAAAAGCTTCCTATTCTGTGTTATTATGATTAGCAGAATAGTGGTGATGTCATTGCTTGTATGCTACTTGTATGCTGCTTGTATGCTGGCTAGCAAAATCCTACATGTAGTTACTCAGAAGTATGTCCTGTAGCATTCACTGGGACTTCTTTTCGGGGTTTAATATAGCTCAAATTTAGCTAAATGTTGGCACATCGGAGAATATTTTTTCAGTGGTCTTGAAGCTGGAGTGAAAAAGAGAATGAGATTAACCAGAGACAATAAGGATTTGGATTAGAACAGGCTTCCTCAGCCTGGGCATAGAATCAAGATCACGTGAAGTATTAATACCACTTTACAATGCCTTAGTAAGGCCACACTTGGAATACTGCATCCAGTTTTGGTCACCACGATATAAAAAAGATGCTGAGACTCTAGAAAGAGTACAGAGAAGAGCAACAAAGATGATTAGGGGACTGGAGGCTAAAACATATAAGGAACAGTGGCTGGAATTGGGTATGTCTAGTTTAATGAAGAGAAGGATGAGGGGGGACATGATAGCAGTGTTCCAATATCTCAGGGGCTGCCACAAAGAAGAGGGAGTCAAGCTATTCTCCAAAGCGCCTGAAGGCAGGACAAGAAGCAACAGGTGGAAACTAACCAAAGAGAGAAGCAACCTAGAACTAAGGAGAAACTTCCTGACAGTTAGAATAATTAACCAGTGAAACAACCTGCCTCCAGAAGCGGTTAATGCTCCAACACTGGAAGTTTTTAAAAAGAGACTGGACAGCCATTTGTCTGAAATGGTGTAGGGTTCCTGCCTGAGCAGGGGGTTGGACTAGATGACCTCCAAGATCCCTTCCAGCTTTATTATTATTATTATTATTATTATTATTATTATTATTATTATTATTATTATTATTATTATTATTATTATTATTATTATTATTATTATTAGTAGTAGTAGTAGTAGTAGTAGTAGTAGTAGTAGTAGTAGTCTGGGGACTCCATCTTACAGAATTTCCTAGCCAGCTGTGGCTAGAGTGCTGTGTAAATCCACAGGGGGAGGGGCAGCACACAAATTCTGGGGAGGGGCAGCACACAAATTGGGCAAATGGGAGAAGGAGAAAAAGAGGATGAGAAAGAGGAGCAATGTACAGGTAGTCCTCAACTTACGACCATAAACTAAGAGGATCACATGACCCCTGGGACAGTGCAGCCATCATAAATATGAACCAGTTGCCAAGCACCTGAATTTGGATCACATGACCATGGGGATGCTACTATGAAAAATGGTCATAAGTCCCTTTTTTCAGTACTTATGAATGGTTTTCAACTTTGAATGGTCACTAAACGAACTGCTGTAAATCAAGGACTACCTGTACTGGATCACTTGAAATTTGCAAAGCCAACAAACTCTAGCCTAGAGAAACTTCCTTTAGAGCAGGGGTCTTCAAACTTGGCCCTTTTATGACACTTTGCTTGTCAGAAAGTCACAAGAGAGGGGATCACAGGACCCCCGGGACACTGCGACCGTCATAAATGTGAGTCAGTTGCCAAGGTTCCGAATTTTGATCATGTGACCCTGGGGGAGGCTGCAATGTTGGTAAGTGTGAAAAATGGTTGTAAGTCACTTTTTTCGGTGTAACTTCGAACGGTCACTAAACGAACGGCTGTAAGTCGAGGACTGCCTGTAACAAGGGTTAAAAACAGTACAGTTGTTAAAACAAGGGCATTCTAGGGATGGGGGAGGGTATCTGGTGAAGGCCCTAGTCAGGGGTAGGCAACCTTGGCTCCTTTATGACTTGTGGACTTCAATACCCAGAATTCCTGAACCAGCCATGCTGACTCAGGAATTCTGGGAGTTGAAGTCCACAAGTTTTTCACCCCCGTTCTAGAGTCTCAACATTTTTTTTAATAATGTGGTGACCAAAACTACAGTAGATGCAATATTCTAGGTGTGGTCTTACTAAGGCTTTATAGAGTGGTATTAGTACCTCACGTGATCTTGATTCAATGCCTCTGCTAATTATTAATGTTAATCATTCCCGATGGCTGAAATAAAACTTCTGTTGCCTGCCCAACCGGATGGCTTCTGTCCATCCATTCTGTATATCTTGACCTTTGCTTTAGGACAGAGGTAGGCAACCTTGGCTCTTTTATGACTCGTGGACTTCAACTCCCAGAATTCCTGAGCCAGCATGGCTCAGGAATTCTGGGAGTTGAAGTCCACGAGTCATAAAAGAACCAAGGTTGACTACCCCTGCTTTAGGAGAACCATCTCGTGTGGGCCATCAACAGCCAGCTGGTAACCTTGGGAATGTATTTTGAATTCCTTTTCTGCATGGCTGAAGTGTTAGTGAAACTCCGAAGCGGCTGACAGTTGCTTAGCAGTGCGTGTTTCATATTTCTACCAACTTTCACATCCTCATCTCACGACAGAGCAGAACCTCGCCCAACAGCTGAGACTTTCCTTTGGACTCAGCAAACAGCTTCTGGTTGATGTATGACACAGGAGGAAATGGCAGAAACACCCAGCGCTATCATGGAGCTGCACAAGAGAGAATCTCAAAGGGCACCGAATGCCATGCTTTAGCACAGGTTCCGCAGCAAACAGTCTCAGGAATAGAATAGAACTGGGACCTTGTGTTCTGTCCCAGCCTATGTGAATCCTTGTTAACTCACAAGGATAAACCCCTCTTTTAACAAGTAGGCTGGAAATGCAGGAAAAACAAACCCCTTTTATCAATTAAGTACAGGCCTGCAAAATGTCGCAAAAGCAAAGGCAAAGAAAACACGCAAACGGAGAATTGTCCCAAGGCAAACAGAACACAATTCAAACGGAGAATTGTTCACAGGCAATTCAAACAAAACATGAAACTTGTGTCCTTTGCAAATGGTTGCCTTCAGCAACCAGCACCGCCCACACCTTCCCTTTTTATTATGCAGCCCCAAGGCATGGGTTCTCAATGCCTTCTCCTCCTCCCTTGGAGTCATCCCATTGCCTCCCTCTGTCCTGCTCTTGTTGCCTGTCTGCATTTGCGAGCGTCTATGATGTCTTCCAGCTGTGAGTCCTCAGAGCCTGACTCAGCTGCCCAGTACAGCTGGGTCTCAGCCTGAGCACGAGTGGAGGGGCCAGGCTCGTCATCAGATTATAAGTCCTGGAGCTCATCAGAGCCTTCCTCCAACTCTGATGGCTCTCCAGGCCCCTCCTCCTCCTTCTCCTCTGATTTTCCGGACTCAGTTGCCGGGTCCGTCCACTGGCTGGCACGGAATCACAACACTTTGGAGGTCTTCTAGTCCAACTCCCTGCTCAAGCAGGAGAACCTGTCCTATACCATCTCAGACAAGTGACTGTCTGGCCTCTTCTTAAAAATCTCCAGTGATGGAGCTCCCACGGTTTCTGGAGACAAGCCATTCCACTGGTTAATTGTCCTCGCTGTCAAGAAGTTTCTCCTTAATTCTAGGTTGCTTCTCTCTTTGTTCAGTTTCCAACCATTGTTTCTTGTCCTGCCCTCTGGTGCTTTGGTGAATAACGTGACCCCCCTCTTCTTTGTGGCAGCCTCTCAAATACTGGAATACTGCTATCATGTCACCCCTATTTCTTCTTTAGACTAGCCAAACCTGCAGCCATTGGATCATCTTAATTGCTCTTCTCTGAACTTTTTCCAAGGTCTCAACATCTTTTTTGTAGTATGGTGACCAAAATTGGTTGCAGTATTCCAGGTGTGGTCTCACTAGGGTTTATAAAGCGGTATTAATACTGCGCATGATCTTGATTCTATGCCTCTGTTTATACAACCCAGAATTGTATTAGCTTTTTTGGCTGCTGCTGCACATTGCTGGCTGATAGCAAGTGATCGTCCACTAGGACTCCACGGTCCCTCTCACAGTTACTCTTTTTGAGCCAGGTCTCGCCTAATCTGTACTTATACCTTTGACTTTTCCTGCCTAAATGTAAAACTTTGCTTTTCTCCACATTAAAACTCATTTTGTTGGATGGGGCCCATTGTTCCAATTTGTCAAGATCTTTTTGAATCCTGAGCTTGTCTTCTGGGGTGTTGGCTATTCCTGCCAGTTTAGTGTCATCTGCAAATTTGTTGAGTTCCCCTTCAATTCCCTCATTTAAGTCATTGATGAAGATATTGAAGAGTATACTGGGTCTAAGACGGAACCTTGTGATACCCCACTGCTTACTTCTCTCCATGTGGATGTAGTACCATTGAGGACTACTCATTGAGTACGGTTTGTCAGCCAGCTACAAAGCCATCTGGTGGTGAGGTTGTCTATTCCACCTTTTTCTAGCTTACCAAGCAGTAGATCGTGGTCTACTATGTTGAATGCTTTTCTGAAATCTAGGCACACTATGTCCACAGCGTTTCGCTGGTCTATTAATTTAGTCCCTTTATCAAAGAATGAAATAAGATTAGTTTGGCATGATCTGTTTACGCTGTTTGGCATTCCAATGTCCAGTTCAATGGCTTGCTGGGTCGGGGTTTACCCCCCCCCCCCGCCTCGTTTTTGAAAGCTCCGGGATCTGCAAGGCGATTTTTGCGAAGGATGGGATAAACTGGCGGTAGAAATTTGCGAACCCTAGAAAGCTTTGCAACTGTGCTTTCAGTAGTGCTGAAGTGATGTACTCAATAAAATTTTACATTAAGAGATCAAAATGTCTCAAATGTATTTGCTTGGTTGGGTTCGTCAATTGGAACCTTGACACTGCAGGCATCACCTTGTTCTTGTTTTAAACACTCTGGTCTGTGTCATTTAGCTGCACAACAAGAGTTATGACAACCCAGGCTGCATCTGTTGCTTAATAATAATAATAATAATAATAATGATAATAATAATAATAATAATAATAATAATAATAATGATGATAATAATAATAATATTTGGAAGAATATCTGAAGGACAATGATGAAGATGCACTGAAATTAATATATCAGGAAGGCTTACTGACTACTGGAGAGACCAAACTGGCCTACAAGAAAGACCAAATGAAGAACAGAATAGAGACATGGGAAGACAAAGCACTACATGGCCAGTACATAAAAAAAATAGCTGGGAAAGCAGATAATAACAAGACCTGGCAATGGCTAAGAGCAGGAAAATTGAAGAAAGAGACCGAGGGTCTAATTCTGGCTGCACAAGACCAAGCCTTAAGGACAAATGCATACAAAGTCAAAATTGAGAAGACAGCAACAAACAGTAAGTGCCGCCTGTGCAAAGAAGCTGAAGAAACAGTGGACCACCTGGTAAGCTGCTGCAAGAAGATTGCACAGACTGACTACAAGCAGCGGCATGACAAAGTAGCAACAATGGTGCATTGGAAGATCTGCAAGAAATATCATTTGCCTGTAAGCAAAAACTGGTGGGATCATAAAATAGAGAAAGTCATAGAAAANTTCGCTATTAGTCAATTGCAAAAGGCGGCCTTACTAGGAACTGCTTCCATCCTGCGACGATATCTGTAATACCATCAAACATCCACATCTGCCTATCCCAGGTCCTGGGAAAGGACTCGATAGGTAGACAAAATGCCAAATCCAGTCTGAACATCTGGCTGACTGTGCGATGATCCATAATAATAATAATAATAATAATCCCAGGTCCTGGGAAAGGACTCGATAGGTAGACAAAATGCCAAATCCAGTCTGAACATCTGGCTGACTGTGCGATGATCCATAATAATAATAATAATAATAATAATAATAATAATAATAATAATAATAATAATAATAATAATATAATGCTACAAAAACTGTGCTACTCAGAACATCTTACATTTTAAGGAGTACCTGGTTGATACCTAGGATGCTGGCAGCAACTGGTGTCAACCATCAGTGCCAGTCAATTTGAATGTTCAGTTGACTGAGGTTCATGTCTAAATAATAATAATAATAATAATAATAATAATAATAATAATAATAATAATAATAATAATAATAATAATAGAGTTGGAAAAGACCTTGGAGGTCTTCTAGTCCAACCCCCTGCTCAGGCAGGAAACTCTATACCATTTCAGACAAATGGCTGTCCAGTCTCTTCTTAAAAACCTCCAGTGTTGGAGCATTCACCGCTTCTGGAGGCAGGTTGTTCCCCTGGTTAATTGTTCTAACTGTCAGGAAGTTTCTCCTTAGTTCTAGGTTGCTTCTCTTCTTGGTTAGTTTCCATCTGTTGCTTCTTGTCCTGCCTTCAGGCGCTTTGGAGAATAGCTTGACTCCCTCTTCTTTGTGGCAGCCCCTGAGATATACTGTATTGGAGCACTGCTATCATGTCTCCCCTGGTCCTTCTCTTCATTAAACTAGACATACCCAATTCTTCTTTGGTTGCACTGAGGTGCAGATGAGGGCCGAAATGTGGTGAGAAGGTGATGCATTCAGTTTCACAACTTTTCTCCATACAAAAAGGAAACGCTCTTTGCCAGCAATAGAGTTGAGAGTTTCACATTACAGTTGGATATTGTTAGACTTGTGTAATTTGCAACTGCTCCATAAATAAGGTTGACTGGGTGTTGAGCGTAGTAGTTGAAGAACCTGTTTTCTTTTGCGGAAACAAGTTTCTAGCCCCTAAGATTTCACAAAGCTTGTGTATACATTATTGTTTTGTTAAGTTTCCTAGTCTGCTTTTCCTCCAGAGGCTTTTGATTCTCAGAAGGAAGTGAGGGCGCCGCTTGGTCATAAAAATGACAGAGAAATCAAATTGCTTTGCCAAAAAAAATCGAAGCAATTCTAAATATATTTGCAAGAAAATGGAGCACTCGAGTCTGAGGTTTGATAAAACTCACATGGGATCAGCGAGTCTGAGGTTTGATAAAACTCACACTTGCGGGGTCCTGAAACCAGGTTAAGAACTGTCAACTCTCCATAGATAAAAACAATCCATGTACCTGTTTTGATACAGCTCAACTCACATTTTCTTCATGTTTCTCTTGCAGTGCAAACTTTAGGGATTCAGGAGACAATTCCCAATGAGATCCAGGAACTCCAAGCAAAAGTAGAACAGCTGGAAGAGGTGAGTCCCATTCTCTAAAATCTTTGTATTACTGTCTGGAGCAGCGTTTCTCAGCTTTGAGAAGTTTAAGAAGTGCTGACCTCTCCTCCCAGAATCCTCCCAGCCAGCATGGAGTTGAAGCCCACACAATCTTGAAGACACCAAGATGGAACAATATTGCTCTAAACTGGGGATGTCCAATTTTGGTGACTTTAAGACCTGTGGACTTCAATTCCCAGAATTCCCCAGCCAGCCACAGGAATTAAAGTTGCCAAGCTTGGCTCTAAAACTCTCAGACTTTATTTCTTTTCCAGATAAATAGAGGCAGTCCTTGACCTATGACCAAAATTGGAATCAGAAGGTCCATTTGTAAGCAAGGCAGTTGTCACATGAGTTGAACCCGATTTTACAACCTTTTTGGTCGTGGTTGCTAAGCGAATCACCGCAATTGTTAAGTAAATTCTGTGGTGCTGAAGCGAATCCAGCTTCCCCCATTGACTTCGCTTGTCGACAGCCAACTGGGAAGGTTGTAAATGGCGATCACATGACCACTGGATGCTGTAAGCGTTACAATGTATGTGCCGGTTGCCAAGGGACCAAATTTCAATCCTGGACCAGGGGTGATGGTGATAAGTGCAAGGACCGATGGAAGTCACTCCTACACAGGTAGTTTTCAACTTATGACCATAATGGAGCCCTGCCCATCATGGTTAGTAAGTGGTGGTGGTTGCAAAATTTTATGACCTTTTTTGGGGTGGTTAAACGAATGCGGCGGTTGTTCCTGTTTTGCTATGGGCTTGGCTTGGCTGAAAACTGTAAGTAAACTGGAAGTAAATGCTGGGGTTTTTTTGGGGGGGGGAAATCATCATAGAATATGGTCGGGGGGGTGAGGGGATGGCAACCATTGCAGATTTGAATCTAAGTTGTAAGTAGTCCCAAGGTAAATCTGTTGTAACCTTGGTCGCTAAGCAACTGGTCATAAGCCAAGGTCTACTGCAGGAGTCTTCAAACCTGGCCCTTTTATGACTTGTTGACTTCAACTCCCAGAATTCTGAGGAATTCTGGGAGTTGAAGTCCACAAGTCATAAAAAGGGCCAAGTTTGAAGACCCTGGTCTACTGTATGGCAGAACTGCCTCTGCTGCTAAGAACCAGCCTATTTTAATTGGTAGGAGAGGCATTAATGATAAGCATTAATGATATGCATTAATGAGGCATTAATGATAAGCATTAATGATATGAGGGAAAGGATCTTCAGTGGGTCTCAGGTGTGGCACAGGCTCCTACAGGTATTGTCCTTTCCTGGTATTAGGAAGAGAGTAACAACACATCTTTCCCCTAGAACCAAATCATCTTTGGTGAACATTCATGTCCATTTTTCACCCCACCCCCCCGTTTGCCTGGAGGAATATATAGCCCACTATTAGTTTGTTTGATCCTTAGTACTTTTCATTGTTGGAAGCTGTTTTAAGTGTTGAAAAAGACGAAAGGGTAGGTATAAATGCATTTTTTTTTTAAAAAAGTGGTAGAACTTCAGGGTGAGAATTATGCATTTCCAAGATGGACAGTGTGTGTAGTGGCTAAGGTACCCCTGTACAAGCAAGGATCTACTCTCTATTTATTATTTTATTTATGTGTTAAATTTATATGCTGTCCATCTCCTTATCCAAAGGAACTCTGAGGGACTTTGAAGCAGTCCCCCCATTTCTCTTTCACCCCAGAACCAGTATGGTGAAATAGTGAAGGGGTTGAGCTAGAAGTAAGAAGATGCAGGTTGTAGACCAGGGGTGGGGAACTATGGTCCCTTTATGACTTGTGGACTTCAACTCCCAGAATTCTTGAGTCAGCCATGCTGGCTCAAGAATTCTGGGAGTTGAAGTCCACAAACCATAAAGGGGGCCACAGTGCCCCAGCTCTGTTCTAGACCAATCCTAAGCCATGGTAACTCTCTAAATCCGGCACCATATTCTCAACTCACCCTATCTACTCCATAGGTGGAGTTGCAGGTGGAAAAAAAAAATCAGAGGAACAGTTCTGAAAGTTACTTGGAGCTTCTCAAGCCAAGGTAGTACCTGATTCTTAATAAGTGACTTGGGCCTTTCCCCTTTCTCAGCGCCTGGAGCTTGCCATCTCTATCTTGCCAACCTCTGTGGAGCCCACCCAGATCAAGGAGATGTGGAATCGTCTTCGTTATTTAGACCACGTGGAATCCCTCAGCGAGCAGCTCCTTTTTCTGGAGGAGAAACTGGGAGACTGTGAGTATTGAAAAACCCTTGTTGTTGTTGTTGTTAATTGCGAAGTCATGTCTGACCCATCACGACCCCATGGACAACGTTCCTCCAGGCCTTCCTGTCCTCTACCATCTTCTGGAGTTGATTTAAGCTCACGCCTACTGCTTCGGTGACTCCATCCAGCCACCTCATTCTCTGTCGTCCCCTTCTTCTATTGCCCTCAGTGTTTCCCAGCGTTAGGCTCTTCTCCAGTGAGTCCTTCCTTCTCATTAGGTGGCCAAAGTACTTGAGTTTCAACTTCAGGATCTGGCCTTCTAAAGAGCAGTCAGGGTTGATCTCCTCTAGGACTGACTGGTTTGAACGCCTTGCAGTCCAGGGGACTCGCAGGAGTCTTCTCCAGCACCATAGTTCAAAGGCCTCAATTCTTTGTCGCTCAACCTTTCTTATGGTCCAACTTTCACATCCATACATTGCAACTGGAAAAACCCTACCCACAAATAATTGCAGACAGTTCTCGACTTAACAATCACTCGTTTAGTGACCATTCAAAGTTACAATGGCGCTGAAAAAAACACGATAGTCTTCAGATTTATTTACCATTTGCAGTGTCCCCGTGGCTCTATGAGCAAAATTAGGGCACTCGGCAACCGTCGTGTATTGAGGATGGCTGCAGCATATCGGGGCCACCTGACCGTCATTTCTGACTCTACGGCTGGTTTTTGACAAGTAAAGTGAACGGGGGAAGCTGGATTCATTTAATAGTGCAGTGACTTACCTAATGAGCAAAATAGGTCATAAAATTGAGCACGACTCGCTTAATGACTATCTTGCTTAGTGACGGTAGAACCAGTCCCGATTGTGGTTGTTAAGTCGAGGACAACCTACGTTAGCTGCCTTGTGGGTTGGCAATTTTGTGAGAGAATCCAAGCCTTAAACACACACCCAGTCCCTGGTTCAGGCCTTACTACTTTCTGGTTTGGGTTTGGAGGGAAAGTTACAATAATTCAGCTGATGTTAGACTCCTGACTCTCATTGCCTTGACCGTTGGTCACAGGGCTAGCAATCCTAGGAGAGATAGACTGTTGTAAGTTGAGGACTATGTATACCAGACATGTCAAAGACAAGGCCGGGGGCCGGATGCAGCCCGCGAAGTGTGTTTCATGTGGCCCGTGAAGCCATCCTGGAATCAGTGAGGGAACGGCCCCCTCTGCCTCGGCCCTGGCCCAGGCCAGCCGGGAGCCAATGTACAATTTTGTGGTGGCCATCTATGCTGAAACGCATTCACTCTTAGCTCCATAAGCCCCCCCCCCGCATGGCCTGAGAGGAACAGTGAGGCTCCTCCAGTGGACCATGCCTTGGCGCTTGCCCTGGTCCCACCCCCTTCTGCCAGAGACCCTCAGATCTGTCCCACTCCTGCCCAGGCCCCCACAGGCACCCTTGACGCGAACTATGTAGAGCTGGCCACACCCACCCAGTAGGCCACACCCACCCCATCCACGCCCACCCAGTAGGCCGCACCCATCCTGGCCACACCACCCGGCCCTGAGGGCAACCACAATGCTGATGCGTCCCTCAATGAAATTGAGTTTGACACCCCTGACATATACTGCTATTACTAGCGGAAGACTCACTTGAAATTGCGTGGGTCAACCTGTCCTATCCAATTGCTCGCTTCACCTTAGATTGGCTGATGAAGGCAAACATTTCATCTGCCTGGTGAAGTCCATTCTGGTTCATCAAAAGATTACTTGCCTTTCAGAAACCACAGCTTTGAGTGGCTTTATTAAACAATTGGGAGTCATTTCACTACAGTATTGCGTTAATAGTAGCTCCGGTGCAGGCACAGCCCGGGCGCAGATCAAATCCCTCTCCAAAATAAAGCTTGGTTTGGTTTCATTCTTAAGCTAATATTTTCAGTTCCTAGGCCTCATTGTTTCCTTTGGTGTCTTTACACGCAGGTGCCTGTCAAAATGATAAAAATGGCTTTGGCTACGATCTCACCCGGTGATGCCCGAATCTTGGGACTCAAAACTGGATCGGCAGAAAACCAGCGTTATCTTTTCCCTCCTAACTCCGCGCTGGTGCTCCTTGTCGTTCGAAGCTCAAATTAATTTCCTTTATTTATGCTAGTGGGCATGGCTTATTAATTGAAAACCAAGCACAGTGGGCTGCAACTCTGCTGGATTAATTACAGAACAAAGGCTGCCTTCAAATCCCATCGAAACCTCCAGATGGTCCCCCCCACCCCCGTGACAGGCCGTGGCGTCCATCCAGAGTTAAGCCTTTTTGGCTGCTTTAGTGGGAGAAAGAAACATTGTTTTAAAGACTTTGGCAAGTTTAACCTCAGGATGGGATGGGAAATTGGCGATTTGGTATATTCTACAAGCCCGGCTCCTTGGGTTCTGATGGAGCTCCAAAATGGATTCAAGAAATCAGGTTAAGCCAACAGAGTTTTGATACCTCTTTAATTTTTTTCTCCTCATTACATTTCCTTACTGAAATGTACATGCCATTCACGTGAGGGATCCGTGCCTCTTTGTCATGTTTTTCAACTTCCTTTCTGGTGAGTTGTGTAAACAGGCCACTTTGTGCTAACAGACCTCTGCCCTCCTCAATCCCTTCCAGAAAGTGGGATTACAATTCCCCAAAATCCCCAGCCAGCCTGCAGAAAGTTACTCTAAAGCAGGGGTAGTCAACCTTGGCTCTTTTATGACTCGTGGACTTCAATTCCCAGAATTCCTGAGCCAGCTTAGCTGGCTCAGGAATTCTGGGAATTGAAGTCCACGAGTCATAAAAGAGCCAAGGTTGACTACCCCTGCTCTAAAGGAATTGCTTGTGTGTCTAAACTTCTTCTTTGGGTTTGAAAGGACTTAATTCTCGCGAAGATCTATCTTTTTTGCATATTTTTATTTGGTTACTGAACACTGAATTTTAATCAGGAAGTTTCCCTGCTGTTCCTGTTCTTCCCAGTCACACTAGAATTCATCGATACTAGTTTTTTTAGACTTACTAAATCAAGTTTTTTTTTTTTAAAAAAAAAGACCCAACAAGTCAATTGAATTATGATGGCAAACAACTTTTGAGTTGTGATGGGCTTGTTACCTTGGTGGGCTGTTTTTGTTCTTCTTTTAACTTCTTGTTTTTAACTCTTTTAAACTGCCTAAAGCCAAGTGTGGGTGAGCAGCCATAAAAAAATGGAAATTAGAAATGCAAGTAAATAAATAAAATTGCTGGATTTAACAACGTACGATGGCATAATTCATGTTATTATTAACCACAGAACCGTTATGGCTGGGTTTGTTCAAAATTCTTGAAGTTGTAGTCCTAATATTTAAACCACCAGATTAAAGCCTATTTTAGAGAGTGACTTGCAACTGATCTCTTCAGCTGCAGGCAATTGTCTTCTACATTACTGATTATCCTCAAGATGTACCTTTTTTAGAATAGAATAGAGCTGGAAGGGAACTTGGGAGGTCTTTTAGTCCAGCCCGCTGTTCAAGCAGGAGAACCTATACCAGTGGTGGCGAACCTATGGCACGGGTGCCAGAGGCGGCACTCGGAGCCCTCTCAGTGGGCACACGTGCCGTTGCCCCAGCCTTGCCTCCCCCCGTGACCCCCTCCTCACCAGCAGCCCCCCGGAGGAGAGTCGCCCCCGAGTGTGGCCCACGTGGAGCAGTGCAGCCAAGGACATGGCAGCCAGCAGCGTAGACAAGACTTTGCCCTCACGCCCCATCACGTAGTTGATGCTGCGGAGCGCGGGCAGAGGGCATGGCCATGGCACTGCTGGGCGATCTGTGGCAGGCCCTGGAGGCGGTGAGTGGCCCTACGGGCAGGCGGGGTAGGGGTGGAGCAGGGGCGGGGCAGGAGGTGGAGCAGGGGCGGGGCCAGTTTTTGGGCACTCGGTCTCTAAAAGGTTCGCCATCACTGACCTATACCATCTCAGACAGGTGATTGTCTAGCCTCTTCTTAAAAATCTTCAGTTAATGGAGCGCCCACGATTTCTGGAGGCAAGCCGTTCCACTGGTTAATTGTCCTCACTATCAGGAAGTTTTGCCTTAATTCCAGGTTGCTTCTCTCTTTGTTCAGTTTCCAACCATTGTTTCTTGTCCTGCCCTCTGGTGCTTTGGTGAATAACGTGACCCCCTCTTCTTTGTGGCAGCCCCTGAAGTACTGGAACACTGCTATCACGGCTCCCCTATTTCTTCTTTTCTTTAGATTAGCCAGATCCAAGTCCTGCAGTCGTTCTTTGCAGTGCTTTTTTTTCTAAAAAAAAAAGGTGCCGGAACTTACACGTCATACAACCCGCCTTGCCTACCCTATAAGGTTCCATCCAAAAAAGGTGCCGGAACTCCGTTCTGGGCGTTCTATGGGAAAAAAAGCCCTGGTTCTTTGTATGTTTCAGTCTCCAGGCCTTTCATCATCTTAGTTGCTCTTCTCTGAATTTTTTCCCAAACTCTCAAAAAAAAAATTTGTGATATGGTGACCAAAATTGGCTGCAGTATTCCAGGTGTGGTCTTATTAGAGTTTTATATAATACTAATACTTCACATGATCTTGATTCTATGCCTCTGTTTATGTAACCCAGGATTGTATTAGCTTTTTTGGCTGCTGCTGCACACTGCTGGCTTTTGGTGTGTAAGACTTCAACTCCCATAATCCAACAGGATGTCTTGGCTAATGCTGCATCTGGCACAAACATTGGTCACATATAGCATATAAACAGCCTAAGATAGAGGCTGTATTCACACAATACATTAAACCAGAAAGCACAGTTAACAAACCACAATAACTGCATTTGTGTTATGTGTTAAGTCAAATCAAGTGCATAATGTGCTGGCTATCTTAAAATCTAATGAAATTTACTTGATTTGGGCTTTTTCACTATAGTTTGTAAACCAGTGTTTCTCAACCTTGACAATTTTAAGGCATGTGGACTTCAACTCCCAGAATTCCACAGCCAGAAATGCTGGCTGTGGAATTCTGGGAGTTGAAGTCCACATGCCTTAAAATTGTCAAGGTTGAGAAACACTGTTGTAAACTATGAGTTATGATATACTCAAGCAGTTCCCAAATTTTCTATATTTACATTACAAAGGTGGCACAGTGGTTAGAATGCAGTACTGCAGGCTAACTCCCACGACTACCAGCAGTTCAATCCTGACCAGCTCAAAGTTGACTCGGCCTTCCATCCTTCTGAGGTCGGTAAAATGAGGAGCCAGATTGTTGAGGGCAATATGCTGACTCTGAGGAAACAAAACAGGACTCTAAAATTATTATTTTTTTCTAAATGTAATGACCGAATCTTGTAGGATCATCAAATTTCAAGAGGTTTTAGTGTTCCAATCAAAATCTCTTGCAATTTTGGAAAGAAAACAATCTTGTGAGATTTTGGCCTCTTTCATTCATCTTTTTTATTTTAGTGCCCACCCTAGGACCATTTGCAATGTCTTCATGGATCATCAATGGTCCTCAAATCACAGATTTAGTTATACTAGCTATACTGCTCCTGAACAGGAAGTTTTAAAGGATAAGTTTTTTCCACCTCAACAAAAGGAATCTAGTGGGAAAAGATCACCTTCAATTAGGACAAAATCTCAGGAGGCCTTAGTTCTGTTGAATCCAAATCATGCCTTTCTTCAAAATATTATTTGGAATATTCCAAGTTATGGATTGACAAACTGCAAGTGCCCGTGTATCGTCGGATCATCCCAAGAAAAACACACACACGTCTGATTTATTGTAGTTTGCTATCTGTTCCCAAAATTTAATTTTATTTTATTGTACTAAATTGTGTCTGACTGCAACTGCAATTGAGCTTGCAATTACGGTTGTTAAGTTGTGATGGTCGTTAAGGAGGTTATCATGTGACCACATCCAAGTTCATGACCTTGTTTTTGACAATTAAACGGAAATGCAGCAGTCGTTAAGCGAACACTGGTTGTTAAACAAGCTCATTGTTCACCAGGGAGGATTTTTATTTATTTATTTTGGCCAGAAACTGGAAGTACACACCAGTTTTGAGGTAAAAAACATTGTAATAATAATACGTCCTGTGGACTTCAACTCCCAGAATTCCCTGGCTGGATTACAAGACTTTAAAAGTTGCCAAATTTGAAAAACAATGCTCTAAAGCAGGGCTTTTCAACCAGTGGTACGGGTACCACCTGTGGTACCTAGAAAAGTGGTAGTGGGGGAGGGGAATGAGCTGAACTGGTGACAGCACCGCACAAGCCTGAGCGAGAGACGGCTGGAGCTGAAGGGCTGTCAGGGCTCAGCGGAAGCGCCAGGATCAGTGCCAGGCTCCAGCTAGAGCTCGGCGCTGATCCTGGCACTTCCGCTGAGCCCAGAAGAAGCGCCGATCAGCTGGAATGTTGCAGCCTCTCCAGGGTCTTGTGATTTACATTCAGATGCTTGGCAACTGATTCATATTTATGACGGTCAGTGTCCCAGGGTCATGTGAAGTGACCAAAACCTGCTGCAACCACCCAGCAGACGGGGGGAATAAAAACTGAACACCCCCCACCCCCGCTGCCAATCCTCAACAGAAATACTCACAACAATGAAAACCTCGGACAGGAGGAAGAGCGCCGCCGGGCGGGCAGGCGTCTTGCTCGGCTGTGGCTTGGGGGGGGGCACTTTTTTCAGTGCCGGTGTAACTTCGAACAGTCACTAAGCGAACTGTTGTAAGTCGAGGACTAGCTGTACTTTATCACTTTTTTCCTTTTTTTTTTTTTGGGTCATCAAGTTTTTGACACCTTGCTAGGTGATTGGTGGTACTCAGATGTTGCCATATCCTAAAAGTGGTACAATGGGTGAAAAGATTGAAAAGCCCTGCCCTAAATAGCTCCCGACAGGGCAGACATGATAGTGCAGACACACACACACTCCTTGCCAATCAGTTACAAAGACTGAGGAAAAGACAAGCACCTGTGAGGGAGATTAATTTTCGAGGGTTTTTATTAAAAGCAGGAAGGTCTTGGGAACACGGACTTTGATAATAACGTCTCTTCACTCTTCAGCCCTCCCCAGATGGAAACTCTTTTTTTCTCCTCCCCCAAGAAGGAGCGTCTGGAAAGAGGAAAGAAAGCCCCCCCCCTCCCCCCGGGGTCACCCACCATTTGAGGGAGAGGACAGAAACCTTCATGGAAAATCCGAAGGCAGAAGAGAAGTACACGGAATATTTCAAGGAACTGCAAAGCTCACCACCCCACGAAAATCAGTCTAGTCGTCCCTGATTCAGCACCTCTGTATCTCTTGATCTCTCGTCCCGGAAGGGGCAACAATTTCCTCTTCTTCCTGGTTTCCTCTTCTCCCCAAAAGGCCCGGTCGCAAACACCCTCCCCGGTTGCTCTCAGGATGCCAATGCTCCCCCTCAAGCTTTATCAGATATGCAGGAGGCACCCCACCCCTCCCTGTGTTAATTCCATCCCGTCCCATAATACCTGGCCCAGAGGCCCCAGCCTGAGGCCGGAAACCCCCCCCCCTGCTTTTTGCAACCCTCGCTGCTTAATTTGGCCTGGGGACAAGCCCTGCCTGCTCACCCTGCCCTTTCCTTCCCTACTCAAGGCTTCCTGCCCTTTCCATCGGGAGACCGATGCCAGCTCCCCTGATTAGGCCATCTTTCACCTTGGAGAGGAGGGTTTAAGGTGTTCTCCCAACACTGAATTGGGGGGGGGGGGAACAGCCCTTCCAAGCATGGCAGGCAAGCAACCCGGAGCCCCCACATCCTACTCTCTGCCCGTTCCCCGCCCAAATCCATCCTTTTTCCTCCCCTCTCCATCTTCCACCCAAACCCACAAACAACCAAGCGGATCTCACTCTACTTTTGTCTCCTAGAAGATCCCTTCGGCTCCTTTTTCACCTGTCGGGTGGAAGTAAAAGAGGGAGATTTTCCCCTTCTTTTCTCCTTCCCTTCCCCTCCCTGGAAGGAAATAGTCCGGTCCATGATTGAGACTGAGTCAGGCTGAGCAGCCCAGGCCCTTTGCTATTGTTCTGATGGGTTGGTTAGCAATTTCCTCCCCGGAGTGGCTCCCTCTCTTTTTCTCCTTCCCCAGGCGATGGCGGGTCCAGAGTTCTCAGCACACAGAGGCCCCACCAACAGCTGGGGCATCGCCAGCCCACGGCATTGCTCTGAGTTTGAAGTTCACCAAAATTCCCCTGGTGGTCCTTGAAGCAAGCCAGGGTAAAACCTGGTCCGTGGCTCCCTCTGCAGGCTCCCAGGGGTGGCTCAGTTGCTGTGGGGTCCGTGGTTCAGCCCGGGGGAAAAACTTCCCGGAATGGGGAGCGAGCGGCACCGGCCAAGTTCAAGAAACTTAAATGGAACAGTCCACATGAACAAAACGGGGGGAGCAAGGAGGAGATGGAGGCTGGGATAGGACTGTACCATCTACCGGGGGAGTCAGAACTCTGGTCCAGAAGTGAAGAGGGCAATGAGGGTGGCTGGGATCAACTCCGCTCCCAGGTCTCCTTGCACATGCGGCTGAAGCCAGCCCCCTCCCCACCCATTTCAAGCCCCCCTCCTTTGCTGCAAGGTGCTGCGCCCATCACTTCTCTGCCAGAACCGGTTCCGATTCCTCTTCCCCCCCCTCCCCTCCGAGCGCTGCCCTCTTCTGTCTTGGTCCCGTTATCTTCAGGTTGATGGCCTGTGGGTGCCAGCTGCTCCCAGTCGCACCCCGCAGTGCTCCTGGGCCAGACCTTGGGGGGAAGCGGCGGTGGAGGTCACTGCGGGGAACCCAGCTCTGCGGAAAGCCCCTCAAAAGCAACCAACATGGCTTGGCGCACCCGATCCGTCAGGGCCGGCACGTCGTCGGCTCGCAGCCCCTTTGTGGGCACGGAGGACAAGATCTGGACAATGCAGCGTCCTGCATGAGGAGAGAAAGACGGGGCTTTTGAAAAAAGCAAGATAAACTAGAAGGTCCCACCAGAGTGTAAGCGAAGGCATTTCCCACTTCAGCAAATGTGTAAAGAGGGACATGTAGTCCAGGGGTGGAGAACTATGGCCCCGTTGTGACTTGTGGACTTCAATTCCCAGAATTCCTGTCATTGTAACTTCGAATGGTGATTAAACGAATGGTTGTAAGTCAAGGACTACACCAGAGGGGGAGAACTATGGCCCCGTTATGACTTGGGACTTTAATTCCCAGAATTCCTGAGCCAGGAAGTCCCAAATCATAACGGGGCCATAGTTCTCCACCTCTGCTATAGTCCTTGACTTACAACCATTCATTTAATCACCAAAGTTACAATGGCATTGAAAAAAAGCAACTTATGACTGTTTTTCACACCTATGACCACTGCAGCATGGTCACCTGATCAAAATTTGGACACTTGACAACCGACTCATATTTATGACAGCTGCAGTGACCTGGAGGGGTCATGTGATCCCCTTTTGCAGCCTCCTAACAAGCAAAGTCAATGAGGGAGCCAGATCCACTTAACCCTGTTACTAACTTAACAACTGCAGCAATTCGCTTAACGACCTGGGTAAGAAAGGTTGTAAAACGGGACAAAATTCACTTAACAAACGACTGGCTCGCTTAGCAACAGAAATTTTGGGCTTAATTGTGGTTGCAAACTGAGGACTACCTCTCTCTTTTGACAAACCGGATTGTTGACTGACGTTTCAGTACCAAGTTTTGTTTTTAACTTGTCACATTTCGATTATTTTTAAACTGTTTCCTGGAATCCTTGAGAAGCAGCTGGATTAGAAAGGTCACAGACAGTCCAAATAAATCTTCATTTATTTTTTTTTTTAAGCTTCACTGAATCGCCTTCTCTTTCTAGAGAAATTCTGGGCTCAACTGTGGTCATTAAGCCGAGGGCTACTTGTATAGTCTCCATTATGCCTGTGGGTATAATAACCTTGAGGTAAAAGCCACGATGGAAAGTACCAGAAAACAGCCAGGCTCACTGGTATCAGTGGGAGGTCGTTCTGCTCCCCACAAACGAACAAGAAATCAGAAATGGGGTTACCTGTAGTGAAACGCCTATCCTTCTTACTGTAGAAATCTCTATACGATGAGATTACAACAGGGATGAGAGGAACCTTGTGAGAAGAGAGAAGAAAGTAAATAGAGAGGGCTGTAAGCAGCTGGAAATTGCTCAATATATGTCAACCATTTTGCCCCTGAAAGAGAGGCTGGGCTGGGACTAGCCACCGCCAGCTGCCATTAAAGGCGGAAAACCACCTCCAAATCACTTTGTATTTTTAATGCACATCCAGCAAAATATTTCTAAAGACACTGTCTCTGCCTACCCATTTTGCACAGGGTTCAAGCCGCTTGTTTTATTGCTCAGCTGTAAACACATTTATAACACAGGTTATTTCAACAGATCTCAGGGTGTGATGCAACTGTTTAAAACAAAACAAAACAATGCTTAAGTTCCTGTATTTTTGTTTTTTAAAGGAAGGCGGTGAAGACAAGAGCTTTTTTTCCTTCATTCTGTATCTAATTGAAGGTAAAACTCTCTTTTATATTACGCGCAGTTGTTTTTTAATTTTAAACAAACATTATCAGATCAAGCAAATCTGCTTTGGATTCCTTGATGCCTAGTTGGGTAATGAAATGGTCTGCAAGCAAACAGCCAAGCTCAGAGAGCGTCACAGTTCCAACTCTTGAGTTACAAATAATCTCTTCTGTCGGTACCACACAGGGGTGTCAAACGCTTCGCAAACCTGCTTCGTCCAATTTATTTTAGCTCTGATAAAAATGGGAAGAATGTAGGGTGCGAAAACCCTCCTTTCCTAGGTAACAGTAAGGCTATTTTACTCTGTGTTGTCATCTGCTACTGTCTGCCACTGTCTTTTAGGAAGTATCTACTCCCTTTTCAGCTCATCTGGGAATTTCAGCTCTGGAGGACTTAAGTTTGCCTTCAGGGTAAAACTATTTTTTATTTTTTTTTTACAATGGCGATTAAAATTCTCCCCACGCTAAGAATTTCAAAAACCATTTCTTTTACTTGTTCTTCCTCCATCTTTAAATTTAACAGGAAAGGAACTAAGAAAAAATCAAGATGGTCCTTGAATAAATCTATATTGGAAGAAAAAGAATTCTTACAACTAGCGACAAAGGAAATGGAATTTTTCGTCAAAATAAACAAGACAGAGAAACATTGCTTCAAAATGTGTGGGGCCCGGCTAAAGCATATTTCAAAAACCATTTCTCGGGTGGGCTTCTAATGGCAGGGACATTCTTCTCTATAGGACCCCCCCCTAAATGAAGACAGATTTCCACCTTGTTGCAAAGTCACATACGCACATACCACACACATAGACATAGAATAGTCGCAGCTATCTAAACCCTCAGTTCCTGCTCTGAGCTTGCAAAAGCCTGACTAACCAGGATAATCAGTGCAATGGTCGGGCCACAGGAGAGGCCTAACCGGGTTAAACCAAATACAAGGTAATCAAACACAATGGTTGTGTTGACATAATATATAACAGTCCAAAGGCTCAGTGGGATAGTCTGGTTCATATCAAGAAGGGACTAGGGCCTTCTTCATTTGCAGCCATTCAGCCAGGCAAGGCAAGATGAAATTTCATATTAACTCTAATGCATTTCACACAAATTTTTCCAAATTTCAATAGTGCATAAATAAATCTGTTTCCAGGCTGAAGGCCTGACTGTAGTGCAATCCATGTCTTTCACCTAATATGGCTGGTTTTTCTCATTATTTGTCTGAAGCATAGTGGATTATCTTGTGTAATCAGTGCTATGTTGTCTGTTGGAATCAACTTTTCTTTTTTTTTATTAACTTCTAGGAAGTCACCATTGAAGAAATGGACATAAATCAATCCTTCTCAACTTTGAATTTAAAATGAAAGAAAGGGGGCTCATGGGCTCAAATAGCAATGAAGCCCAATCCCCCCCCCCAATATTTTAGCCTTGCTGGGTGCATCTGGCAAAGAGCTGCCAGCCATCCCTTGGAGGAGGGGGAGAGAAGGTGAGTTCACAGGGCACCCCCTTACCTGGGTTTGCACCGCCAAGTGGAAGGCGCCCCGTTTGAAGGGCAGCATGGAGCCGTTGTGATTCCTGGTACCCTCGGGGAACACCCAGACCCGAACCTGCAAAGGGAGCCCAAGGAAAGGAAGAACTGAGTCCCTTTCATCGAAGATCTCTGGCTTCACATGAAGATGCACAAGGGTTAACCCAGGGGTAGGCAAAGAGTCCCATGAGAAATGGGTGTTTTGAGAGCGGGTCCCATCAGTCGCTCGAGGTAGTCCAGTCAAGTAACGCCAACCATGAATACTAACACTACCCTTATTGTAAGGTTACAGTAACACAGTCTTGCAAGCTCTCTCCCCTCCCTTCCTTTTACTCTTGTGAAAACCAGAGATGGCTCCTTCTGGGATACTTTCTCCATCCTCGCTCTTCCTTCCGACTCAGATTTCATTTATCAGGCCATCGACTAGGCCAGGGGTCCCCAACCCCCAGTCTGTGGACTGGCACCAGCCCATGGCATGCCAGAGACCGGGCCACACAAACAAGCGAAGCCCCATCTAAGTCAGAGGTCCCCAACCATTTGGGCACCAGGGACCAGTTTCATGGAGAAAGGTTTTTCCACAGACCCGAGAGTGTGTGGTTTTGTGTGCTGCCTGCATCCAACGGATGGGGCTTTGCTTTTTCTGCACACCGGTTGCTGGCATGCCATGGACTGGGAGTTGGGGACCCCTGATCTAAGGGATACAGGCAGCACACGAAACCACGTCCCCTTCTGGTCCGTAGAAAAAACCATCTATCCACAGAACCGGTCCCTGATGCCCGAAAGGTTGGGGGCTGACAGACTAGGCCAGTGTTTCTCAACCTTGACAATTTTAAGGCATGTGGACTTCAACTCCCAGAATTCCACATGCCTTAAAATTGTCAAGGTTGAGAAACACTGGACTAGGCCGCAGCTTTCTTCCACTAGTCTCCCAAGGTCATTCTCACAGACCATTACAGCTACAGGTAGTCCTCGACTTACGACCGCAACTGAGCCCACAATTCGTGTTGCCGAGACAGTTGTTAAGCGACTCCATTTTGGCCTCCATTTTTGGCGACCCATCTTGCCACCTTTAACTGAATCACTGCAGTTGTTCAGTTAGCAACGACAGTTGTAAAGTGAATCTAAACCATTCGTTTAGTAACGGTTCGAAGTTACAATGGCAATGAAAAAAGTGACTTATGACCGTTTTTCACACTTATACAACCATTGTGGCATCCCCACGGTCAAAAGTGATCAAAATTCAGATGCTTGGCAACTGACTCATATTTATGACGGTTGCAGTGCACCGGGGTCATGTCGTCACCGATTGGAACCTTCTGACAAGCCAAGTCAATTTTTATTTATTTATGCGGTGTATGGCATTTATAGAGGTCATGCAATCTCTGATATACAAATGTAGTTTAATTAAAGCATCAATAAACATTTATATGCCTCTGTGTGTGTTTGTGTGTGTGTACATACAAACACACACACACAATGGAGATAAAGTATTAAATTAAGATAAGAAATAATACGGAGCCAGATGGGATAGATGATATAACTCGTTATCTAAGGAAGCTAACCATCTAACTCAGGGGTCTTCAAACGTGGCCCTTTAATGACTTGTGGACTTCAACTCCCAGAATTCCTCAGCCAGCATGCCTAGCTGAGGAATTCTGGGAGTTGAAGTCCACAAGTCATAAAAGGGCCAAGTTTGAAGACCCCTAATCTAACTGCTTTTGGTGTAGCTGAGGTGAGATCATCGCAGATGCCTTGAAATTTCCTGAGGGGATATTCTTGAACTATATGTGCTATAGTTTGGTTGCCATGCTCCACAGTTGCATTGCATGCAGGCTCTTGGCCAATAAGGAAGCCAGATTCACTCAACAACTGTGTTGCTAACTCAACAACTGCAGTTTGTTTTACAACTGTGGCAGGAAAGGTCGTAAAATGGGGCAAAATTCACTTAACAACTGTCTCGCATAGCAACAGACATTTGGGGCTTAATTGGGGTCATAAATCAAGGACTCCTTGTATGTTACTCCACAGAAGAGAAAACTGAAGGGAGATACCGTAGCAGACTTCACGTACTTGAAGATGTCAAATGGAGGACAGAACAAAGGGTTGAAACTCCTGAGGAACACATTTAAGCTTAGTTTTTTAGGGGGAAGAATGTCCCGAGATGTGGAATTGTCAAGCAGCAGAACCAGTTGCTCGTGATGAGGTATGGCCCCTTTCACTGGAGGTCCTGATAGCAATTATGTGACACGTTTCAGTAGATTCTGCACCAAGCAGGGGACTGGACTGGGTGAATGGGTACCTGGCTCAATAGTAATAACTGTGAGAGGGATCTCAGAGTCCTAGTGGACAATCACTTAAATATGAGCCAGCCATGTGCTGCAGCTGCCAAAAAAGCCAACACAGTGCTAGGCGGCATTAACAGAGGGCCAGAATCAAGATCACATGAAGTGTTAATACCACTTTATAATGCCTTGGTAAGGCCACACTTGGAATACTGCATCCAGTTTTGGTCACCACGATGTAAAAAAGATGTCGAGAATCTAGAAAGAGTACACAGAAGAGCAACAAAGATGATTAGGGGACTGGAGGCTAAAACATATAAGGAACGGTTGCTGGAATTGGATATGTCTAGTCCAGGGGTGTCAAACTGCCGGCCCGCGGGCCAGTTTCATCATACCGGAGCCACGCCCACCCCATTGCTGGCAACGGCGAAAAAGATCCGATACGTTGCGCGACGTCACGTGACGTCGCGAATTTGACATGTCTGGTCTAGTCTAATGAATAGAAGGACGAGGGGGGACATGATAGCAGTCTTCCAATATCTCAGGGGCTGCCACAAAGAAGAGGGAGTCAAGCTATTCTCCAAAGCCCCTGAAGTCAGGACAGGAAACAATGGATGGAAACTAACCAAAGAGAGAAGCAACCTAGAACTAAGGAGAAATTTCCTGACAGTTAGAACAATTAACCAGTGGAACAACCTGCCTCCAGAAGTTGTGAATGCTCCAACACTGGAAGTCTTTAAGAAGAGACCGGACAGCCATTTGTCTGAAATGGTATAGTGTTTCCTGCCTGAGCAAGGGGTTTGACTAGAAGATCTCCAAGGTCCCTTCCAACTGTTATTCTGTTACTTCTGAGGTCTTGTCCAATTCTGCTTCTATGAATTATGCAACGAACATTTGGCCGCGAGTAAACAGGCAGTACAGAAATTCAACCCAGTTTCCCAAAATAGCCCGTCCTGTGAAAGAGACCTTCCGCCAGAATTTGCTGCCTCATTGCAATGACTAATGGCAGAAATTGAGCCATTCGTAGATTCAGCCTTGGAGTTTCCAGCCAATACAGGTAGTCCTCGACATACGAGCCCAATTGAGCCCAAAGTTTCTGTTGCTAAGGGAGACATCTGTTAAGTGAATTTCGCCCCATCTTACAATCTTTCTTGCCACAGTTGTTAAGTGAATCGATACAGCTCTTCAGTTAGCAACAAGGCTGTTAAGTGAATTTGGCTTCCCTCATTGGCTTTGCCTGTCAGAAGATTGCAAAATGTGATCACAGGACTTCGGGACACAGCAACGGTCACAAGTGTGAACCAATTGCCAAGCATCTGAATCTGGATCACATCATCATGGGGATGCCGCAACGGTCCTTAAGTGTGAAAAACGGTCGTAAGTCACTTTTTTCAGGGGCCTTGTAACTTTGAACAATCACTGAACGAACTGTTGTATGTCGAGGGTTACCTGTATTCAGCCTGAAACTGACTGGGATCTGCTCGGCAAAACAGTCCACAGAGGTGTAATCCGGTGTTTCTCAACCTTGGCCATTTTAAGATGGGTGGACTTCA
The DNA here is from genome assembly GCF_001527695.2 of Protobothrops mucrosquamatus. Taxonomy (NCBI): domain Eukaryota; kingdom Metazoa; phylum Chordata; class Lepidosauria; order Squamata; family Viperidae; genus Protobothrops; species Protobothrops mucrosquamatus. Next base: position 151,441 of record NW_015386280.1, read on the forward strand.
ACTCCCAGAATTCCCCAGCCAGCAAGAGGAACTATATCTGACTTTTCCCTCAGGAACTCAAGCCAGGTTAATGGGAATCTTATTTCATTTTGACCACACGACGACACCCCTGTGGGGTAGGCAGAAAGAGAGGGGCTCCTGTGACTGAAGGTAGACTAGAAGCTGGTCTGAGTCTAATCCAGCATTTCACTGCTATCCCACATTGGCTGTGGGGATGAGAGGGAAGCACTGGCCTAATATCCACCAGTTGTGGCCAGGGGGCGTTGGGGGGAGGCATCGTTTTAACATATTCACTACAGGTAGTCCTCATTCTACGGCCACAGTTGAATCCAAAATTTCCTTTGCCGAGTGAGACAGTTAAGAGAGCTTTCCCCCATTTTTATAGCCTTGATTGCCACAGTTGTTAAGTGACTCACTGCCGTTGATAGTAGCACAGTTGTAATGTGAATCTGGCTGCTCTATTGACTTTGCTGATCAAAAGGTCAAAAAAGGTGATCACACAACTCAGGGGACATTGCAACCGTCATAAATATGAACCAGCTGCCAAGTGTCCAGATTCTGTCATGTGGCCCACGGAACGCAGCGATGGTTGTAAGGGTGAAAAACGTCCATCAGTCACTTTTTTTCCAGTGCCACTGTAACTTTGAACAGTCACTAAACCAGGGGTGTCCAAACTTTTTTCAAAGAGGGCCAGATTGGATGAAGTGAACGTGCTGGAGGGCCGAACATTTTTCCGAACATTCTTTGAACCATTACAATTAAATGCAAATGAATTATTTTATGCCTCTTTCCTCTCCCTCTCTTTCCTCTTTCTCTCTCTCTCTCTCTCTTTCCTTTCCCTTTCCTCTCCCCTC
>NW_015386280.1:153981-213027 GCF_001527695.2 Protobothrops mucrosquamatus
CACGGCCTTTTGTGCCAGTCCTTGAACAAGCAGCTGCTAGAATGTACTATAACCAATACAAAATGGCCAAGTGTGGGAGGGCCGCTGGACAAGTGTGGGAGGGCTGCATTTAAATAGAGCAGGGAGGGCTCTTAGCGGGCCGGATTAAACCGGTCCGCGGGCCGCAAATGGCCCGCGGGCCGGACTTTGGACATGGCTGCACTAAACCAACGGTTGTAAGCTGAAGACTATCTGTACATAAAACACACTTGGTAATTCACACTCTCAATAAGGGGGGGGGAAACCCAAGTCGAACCTTATAAGAATGTGGCAAACGTGTCTCAAATTCAGTTTCAGAATAGAGCTGGAAGGGACCTTGGAGGTCTTTTAGTCCAACCCTCTGCTCAAGCAGGAGACCTTATACCAGGGGTGTCAAACTCAATTTCATTGAGGGCTGCATCAGCATTGTGGTTGCCCTCAGGGGGCTGGGTGGGTGTGGCCAGGGTGTGGCCTACTGGGTGGGCGTGGATGGAGTGGGTGTGGCCTACTGGGTGGGCATGGCCAGCTCTACATTGTTCGCGTCAAGGGGGCCTGTGGGGGCCTAGGCAGGAGTGGGACAGATCTGAGGGTCTCTGGCAGAAGAGGGTGGGACTGGGGCAAGTGCCAAGGCATGGTCCATTGGAGGAGCCTCACTGTTCCTCTCAGGCCATGTGTGGGGTGGGGGGCTTATGGAGCTAAGACTGAATGCGTTTCAGCATAGATGGCCACCACAAAATTGTACATTGGCTCCTGGCTGGCCTGGGCCAGGGCCAAGGCAGAGGGGGCCATTCCCTCACTGTTTCCAGGATGGCTTCACGGGCCACATGAAACCACTTCGCGGGCTGCCTTATACCCTTCCAGACAAGTGACTGTCCAGTCTCTTCTCAAAAGCCTCCAGTGATGGACCACTCACAACCTCTGGAGGCAAAGCTGTTCCACTGGTTAATTGTCCTCACTGTCAGGAAGTTTCTCCTTAATTCCAGGTTGCTTCTCTTCTTGATTAATTTCCATCTATTGCTTCTTGTCCTGCCCTCTGGAGCTTTGTAAAATAAGTTGACCCCCTCTTCTTTGTGGCAGCCCGTCAAATACTGGAATACTGCTATCATGTCCCTCCTAGTCCTTCTTTTCTTTACCCAATTCCTGCAACCGTTCTTCCTATGTTTTATCCAGGCCTTTAATCATCTTAGTTGCTCTTCTCTGCCCTTTCTCCAATCTCTCCTTCCCCACTCCTCAATCCAAATTCACCACGCTCAATGCCATCTGGATATGGCATCGCCCTAGCTCAGGGGTAGGCAACCTTGGCTCTTTTATGACTCGTGGACTTCAACTCCCAGAATTCCTGAGCCAGCCATGCTGAGGGGAAAGGGAGAGATTTCCACGCTGAGCCATGCCGGCTCAGGAATTCTGGGAGTTGAAGTCCACGAGTCATAAAAGAGTCAAGGTTGCCTACCCGTGCCCTAGCTCGAACGCAACTCCATCCCACCAGACTCCCCACTCCATTTCATCACAGTTCTGCAGTCCCCTTTCCAAAATAAAAAAAACAACCCTCACGTCTTGGCTCAGCATAGTTTGGGCAGCCTCAGACATAACACTGATGGCATCGTTGGTTTTCTTGCGGTTGATAAAAATGATGCCCCCCAGCCAGCAAGCCAACCCCACCGTGCCCATATACATCAGCTCCTTCTTGGCAATTGGCACACACCGATCTGGCAACACCTCCATTAAACCTGTGCAGGGAAAAAAAAAAAAAGGATTAGCTATGCTACTCCAGAAGTCACACACCGGGGGTGGGCAACCACGGCCCCTTTACGACCTGTGGACTTCAACTCCCAGAATTCCTGAGTCACGGTCATAAAAGGGCCGTAGTTGCTCGTCCCTGTCATAGATAAAAATATTTGCCTTGAACCAGACAGCCACGGCTTCAAGGGAAGGAACCACAAAGTGGAGACAGAATACAGGTAGTCCCCGACTTACAACAGTTCGTTTAGTGACCATTCAAAGTTACAACGGCACTGAAAAATGTCACTTAGGACTGTTTTTCACAGTTACCATCTTTGCAGCATCCCCCCCATGGTCATGTGATCAAAATTCAGACGCTTGGCCACTGGTTCACATTTATGACCTTTGCTGTGTCCCGGGGATCACGTGATCCCCTTCTGCGACCTTCTGACAAGCAAAGTCAACGGGGAAGTCAGATTCACTTAACAATCGGGTAACTAACTTATCAACTGCAGTGGTTCACTGAACAACTGTGGCAAGAAAAGTCTTAAAAGGGAGCAAAACTCACTTAACAAATGTCTCACTTAACAACATAAATTTTGGGCTCAATTGTGGTCGTACGTCGAGGACTACCTGCATATCTTTTTTTAATTACCTAGATTAAGTTGGGCAATTTTCAGTTTAGGAAGTGGTGGAAAACCAACTTTTTATTAACTAATGCTTATTAGAGGAGTTGTAAACAAAAGAAACAGTAGGAAAAATGCCAGACTATCTATCTATCTATCTATCTATCTATCTATCTATCTATCTATCTATCTATCTATTATCTATCTATCTATCTATCATCTATCTATCTATCTATCTCTATCTATCATCTCTCTATCCTCTATCTCTATCTATCTATCTATCTATCTATCTATCTATCTATCTATCCTCTATCTATCTATCTATCTATCTATCTATCTATCTATCTATCTATCTATCTATCTATCATCTATCTATCTATCTATCTATCTATCTATCTATCTATCTATCTATCTATCTATCTATCTATCTATCTATCTATCTAATGTATCTATCTATCTATCTAATGTATCTATCCTCTACCTACCTACCTACCTATCTACTCTATCATCTCTATCTCTGTATCATCTCTCTCTCTCTCTCTCTCTCTCTCTCTATCTATCTATCTATCTATCTATCTCTATCATCTATCTTTTATCTATCATCTCTCTCTCTCTCTCTCTAATCTATCATCTACCTTTTATCTCTCTATCCTCTATCCTCTATCCATCGTCTGTCTGTCTGTCTGTCCGTCCATCCATCCATCCATCCATCTATCTGTGAGCCATGATGGCGCAGTGGTTAGAATGCAGCACTGCATTCGAGTTCAAGTCTCACTAGCTCAAGGTTGACTCAGCCTTCCATCCTTCCCAGGTCGGTAAAATGAGGACCCAGATTGTTGGGGGGGGGGGCGATATGCTGACTCTATAAACCGCTTAAGAGAGGGCAGTAAAGCACCAAGAAGCGGTATATAAGTATAACCGCTACTGCTATCTATCATCCATCCATCCGTCCATCCATCCAATTCATTTGCTGCCCGTCCTGTAATGCAATGCTTCTGGGCAGCTTCCACTCGCAAACTACATTGCAACATCTATTTTTTTTAAAAAAAACAACAACAACTTAACAACAAGAAATGAACCGGCAGAGCCCAGAACAAATTCTTAAGTTCCTTCCCATCCTCCCCACCTTCTTCTGGTCATACCAAGCAAGTCAAGGGAGCTCTGGTGGTTGGACACCACCACGTACGGCTCCTTGATGTTGAAGTTCTCGGCCCCTCGCACGTCAATCTTGATCCCGTAGAGATATTTTATGTGGACTAACATTAATCGCAATATCCTGGAAGGGTAAGGAAAAGAGAAAGCACATCAGGTTTGAATTGGACAACATTTAAGCGTGAATGTCTGTGGATATGTCAGGTTTTGGGGGATCCGGTCCCTCCAAACGCTCGGAGGCTGCCTTTTACCACCAACGTAACTTGGAGAACAAGCTGTCTCAAGGAAAGTGATCGCATGGGGGACAAAAGAAGCGATACACAGACACGCTGAAAGCATCTCTCAAGTCCCTGGATACCGACACCATCTCTTGGGAATTTTTGGCGCGTGATCGACCGACATGGCGTACCCTGGTTTACCAGGGGTGCCAGACATATGAACACAGGAGGACAATCTTGGCACAAGAGAAGCGAGCACTCCGTAAAGCCAGAGCTGCAAATGCTGAAGCAACAGTGTCCACATTTCTCTGTTCAGTATGTGGCAGAACATTCCGTGCTAACATCGGTCTAATCCAGTGGTTCTCAACCTGTGGGTCGGGACCCCATTTGGGGCCGATCGACCATTTCATGGGGGTCGCCAAGCAAGGCTGTCTGCCATTTTTTTTGTCCGCCATTTTTTTTGTCCGCCATTTTTTTCCCCTTTTCCGGCGGGTGTCTTACCTCCCTTGGGCTGGGCCAGCTGGTGGTCGGCCTGCTCCGTCTCTGCCGCTTGCCAGCTACACCTTGGCCGGCGCAGGGGGCGGAACCACGCATGCGCGGTGCTCCCGGGCAGGGAAAGTCCTCGACTTACGACCGGTTGGGTAGTCCTCAACTTACGACTGCTTTAGTCCTCGACTTACGACCGCTTTAGTCCTCGACTTACGACCGGCTTAGTCCTCGACTTACGACCGGTTGGGGTCGCGGCATTATAAAGGTTGAGAACCACTGGTCTAATCAGCCATCTACGGACACACCGTTGATGGCCCACAATCCACAAGATGTCAAGGTCTTCATCGAAATCGATGGACGAACAACACACAACTTGGAGAACAATAACTTCACCATGTGTATGGCTGGTATGGATTGAGTTAGAAGAGGGATCTCCAAACTTGGCAGCTTTAAGGACTTGTGGAAGCTGGCTGGGAGTTGAAGTCCACAAATCGTTAAGGCTGCCAAGCTTGGAGGCCCCTGAGCTAGAACACCCTGCCGAAAGCAAGCTTCAGCGTTTTTCCAAAAGGAAGGAGGAAAACCATGCATCCCCAAAGGGTGCAATTATTACTCCCACGTGTTCCCACCGAGCTTCATTGAGATATTAGGCCAGAAAAGGCTGGCTTGGGAAGACATTTGACAGGAAGACGCCATTGTTTCAAAGGGCTTTTGCCTTGAGTTTAGATGTGATCTTCTTTCTTCTTCGTTTTTAACTGCTTCGTTTTTGTTGTGAAAGACCTTTGGTATTTCTTACTTTCTGTTTCTTTTCCCAAAGGTGCTTTTGCAAAAGGCAACTGGACTTGTTTTTGTTTTTCCTTGAAGACGTTTCACTTCTCGTCCAAGCAGCTTTTTCAGTTCAAGTTGGTAAGGCCACACCTGGAATACTGCATCCAGTTTTGGTCACCACGATGTAAAAAAGATGTTGAGACTCTAGAAAGAGTGCAGAGAAGAGCAACAAAGATGATTAGGGGACTGGAGGCTAAAGCATATAAGGAACGGTTGCTGGAATTGGGTATGTCTAGTTTAATGAAGAGAAGGCCGAGGGGGGACATGATAGCAGTGTTCCAGTATCTCAGGGGCTGCCACAAAGAAGAGGGAGTCAAGCTATTCTCCAAAGCACCTGAAGGCAGGACAAGAAGCAATGGATGGAAACTCATCAAGGAGAGAAGCAGCCTAGAACTAAGGAGAAACTTCCTGACAGTTAGAACAATTAACCAATGGAACAACCTGCCTATAGAAGCGGTGAATGCTCCAACACTGGAAGTTTTTAAGAAGAGACTGGACAGCCATTTGTCTGAAATGGTATAGGGTTTCCTGCCTGAGCAGGGGGGTGGACTAGATGACCTCCAAATTTTTAAGAAGAGACTGGGCAGCCATTTGTCAGAAATGGTATAGGGTTTCCTGCCTGAGCAAGGGGTTGGACTAGATGACCTCCCCTAAGGTCCCTTCCAACTTTTATTATTATTATTGTTGTTGTTGTTGCTGTTGTTGTTGTTGTTGTTCAGTTCAAGCTTCTTGGATGAGAAGCAAAACGTCTTCAAAGAAAAAACCAAAAAAAATACAGTTGCCTTTGAAAAAGTACCTCCCTATGTTGAGAGAGGACATATGTCAAAATTAAACAGCCTTCCCTCAACCGAGGGGGAGGGATACGACATCATCCATCTCCCAGTCTACAACACAGTCCTTTCAGCAGTTCCAAGAAGGCTCCACACCCATTTGCACTGCTCAGGTGACCCTAAGGGCACAGATAAGCCTCCAGGTGGCCTCAATGACCCTCTGAAAGAATGCAAATGACCGGCTGTCTGCAAGGAGTATAAAAATCCTTCCATCCCCCAACATCCAGTCAGAGCTGAAGAAGCTTCTTGAATGAGAAGTGAAATGCCTTCAAAGAAAAACAAGAAAATCCAGTTGCTTCTTGAAAAAACAGCTTTGGGACAACCATGACCCGGATGACTGAGAATCTCCAGAGACAATATGACCCTGGATATTCAACAAAGTTCTACTTATATTCTGGTTAAGTCAGCAAGAGTCATTTGGATCGCAGTGGAGCAGAAATGTTTTAAATAAAGATGTAACATAATGTGGCTGGTTGGTTTGTGGCTTACCACAATACTGTTTACTAATATAGCTGGCAAAACAGGTTTTGCAGCTTGCAGTGGCACAAACCTATCCTAATAGTGATTTATTCAAGAAATCATGAGCCAGCAATGTAAAAATCTAGACCAGACGCTCCAATGCATAAAATAAATATTTCTTATTTTTCATTTCTGGGCAAAGCACAATCTCTCTCCCTTCAAGTCTGTTCTTTTCCTCCTTTTTTCCATTTCAAGGTGACATTGGACATCTCTTCTTAAAACAGGTACCCAGGTATAACCAGGCTGCAAGGACATACATTCTCCCCCTTGCTGCGTAGATTCCACTCTCATGGAGCATCCTGTATTGGTCAGCATCCCATCCAGACCAGCAATCTGCAGTCTTTGACGGCAGGAGGGGCAGGGTGGTTAAGCCGCCAAAGCCCATTTTTTGGGACCCTTCCCTATCAACAGCAAAGGTTCCTCAAACTTGACAACTTTGAATACGTGTGAACTTCAACTCCCAGAATTCCCCAGCCAGCCACGCTGGGGAATTCCCATGCTGGCTGGGGAATTATGAGAGTTGAAATCCACACATATTCAAAGTTATGGACCATCCCCAGTTTTCCGGCTGGTTGAGTTGAGTTAAACTACATTTCCCATTTTCCACCAGCTACTTTAGCTGAAGGTGGGAGCTGTGTCCAATACATCAGGAAGATGGATATCTAACCAGCTGTGATCAGGTATAGGCCTATGTCCGATGAAGGCTTTCTCCTAGCCCAGGGGTAGGCAACCTTGGCGCTCTTTTATGACTCGTGGACTTCAACTCCCAGAATTCCTGAGCCAGCCATGCTGAGGGGAAAGGGAGAGGTTTCCAAGCTGAGCCATGCTGGCTCAGGAATTCTGGGAGTTGAAGTCCACGAGTCATAAAAGAGCCAAGGTTGCCTACCCCTGTCCTAGCCCAAGAGGTATGGACCCCGCTAGCACACACCTAAACAGACTCACTTCATATTTTCCACGTCGCGCCCACGGACTGCACAGATGGGGATGGCAATGATAGCCAGGAAGAGGATGTAGCTGTTGTAGAACGCCATCTTGCAGAAATACTTGAAGGTGGCACTCCATTCATACAGAAGCGGGACAGCCACAAGGATGAGGATGAGGAGCCACTGGCCCAGCGAGATCTCCATTTTCTCTGAACAAAGGGAACAGGAAGAAGCTGAGTTTATTTCTGACGCATTCCTAGAAACCAAAAGTAAACAGAGCCTTGCAAACAATTGTCGCTGACTCTCCCCTAGGCTTGTGCTCTTCAGAGGTATCGGGAGGACACGTTGGCTGGAGACAACTGGTAGTTGTGGTTCTAAGACAGGGCTTTCCAACCTTTTCACCCATTGTACTACTTTTAGGAGATGGCAACATCCGAGTACCACCAGTCGCCTAGCAAGGTGTCAAAAACTTGATGACCCCCCCCCCCAAAAAAGGAAAAAAGTGATAAAGTACAGGTAGTCCTCGACTTACAACAGTTCGCTTAGTGACTGTTCGAAGTTACAATGGCACTGAAAAAAGTGACCCCCAAAGCCACAGCCGAGCAAGACACCTGCCTGCCCACCCACCAGCGCTCTTCCTCCTGTCTGAAGTTTTCATTGTTGTGAGCATTTCTGTTGAGGATTGGCAGCGGGGGTGGGAGTGGGGGGGGTGTTTGGTTTTTATTCCCCCCGTCTGCTGGGTGGTTGCAGCAGGTTTTGGTCACTTCACATGACCCTGGGACACTGAGACCGTCCTAAATATGAATCAGTTGCCAAGCATCTGAATGTAAATCACAAGACCCTGGAGATGCTGCAACATTCCAGCTGATCGGCGCTTCTTCAGGGCTCAGCAGAAGCACCAGGATCAGCGCCGAGCTCCAGCTGGAGCCTGGCGCTGATCCTGGCACTTCCACTGAGCCCTGACAGTCCCAAAGAAGTGCCGATCAGCTGGAAAGCGGCACTGATCCTGGTGCTTCTGCTGAGCCCTGACAGCCCTGCAGCTCCAGCCATCTCTCGCTCAGGCTTGTGTGGTGCTGCCACCGGTTCAGCTCATTCCCCTCCCCTGCTACCACTTTTCTAGAATGGTTGCGTACCACCTGCCAGGTGCCAATGTACCACAGGTGGTACCCGTACCACTGGTTGAAAAGCCCTACTCTAATACACCTGGAGGTCACCTGACTGGAAAAGCTATAGAGGTAGTCCTCAACTTGTGACAGCTTCTGGAAGATCACTGAGGGATCCGCTGAATGTCCTGAAGGTGCTTTCTTCCAAAAGGCAACCGGACTTTGTTTTTCCTTGAAGACCTTTCGCTTCTCATCCGAGAAGCTTCTTCAGTTCTGACTGAAGGGTGGAGAATGGAAGGGTTTATATTTCTTGCTGTCATCTGTTTGAATGGTACAGGAGGATGAAGGGATTTCCAGAAAAAAATTGCAGACTACGGGATTCAGGTGACCCTGAGGGCACAGATAATCCTCCAAGTGGCCTCAACGCCTCTCAGAAAGAGTACTAACGGCCAGATGACTGCAAGGAATATAAATCTTTCCATTCTCCACTATCCAGCCAGAACTGAAGAAACTTCTTGGATGAGAGGCAAAAATGTCTTCAAGCCAAACAAGAAAGTTCGGTTGAAAGAAAGCACTTTTGGGGCAACCATGATTTGGATGACTGAGAATCTTAATAATAATAATAATAATAATAATAATAATAATAATAATAATAATAATAATAATAATAATAATAATAATAATAATAATAATAATAATAATAAAGTTGGAAGGGACCTTGGAGGTCATCTAGTCCAACCCCCTGTTCAGGCAGGAAACCCTATACCATTTCAGACAAATGGCTGTCCAGTTTCTTCTTAAAAACTTCCAGTGTTGGCGCGTTCACAGAGGTTCACTGAATGCTTTCAGGAACCACTTATGGCTTTGAACCATTTGGTTACAGCCCCTTGCTCCAGGGCTGTTTTGTTCAACCTTAGCAACTTTCAGTTGTATGGACTTCAGTTCCCAGAATTCCTCAGCCAGCAGTCAGTCGTCAGTCAGTTAGTTAGTTATTAAATTTATATGCCACCATCTCACTGTCAAGCAACTCTGGACAGCTTATAAAAACAGATCATAAAAACAAAAATACTGGGAATTCTGGGAGTTGACGTTGAAGTTGAACTCCACACATCATCAAGTTGCCAAGGTTGAGATACACTGCTTTAGAGCATACTAAATTTTCATTTTTCAAAATGAAATAGAGATGACATGATAGCAATATTCCAGTATTTGAGGGGCTGCCACAAAGAAGAGGGGGTCCAATTATTCTCCAAAGCACCAGAGGGCAGGACAAGAAACAATGGATGGAAACTGATCAAAGAGAGAAGCAACCTGGAATTAAGGAGAAACGTACTGACAGTGAGGACAATTAACCAGTGGAACAACCTGCCTCCAGAAGCGGTGAATGCGCCAACACTGGAAGTTTTTAAGAAGAGCCACTGGACAGCCATTTGTCCGAAATGGTGTAAGGTTTCCTGCCTGAGCAGGGGGTTGGACTCGATGACCTCCAAGGTCCCTTCCGACTTTTTTATTACTATTACTATTACTACTACTACTACTACTACTACTTCTTCTTTTGGGGCAACCATGATTTGGATGACTGAGAATCTTCACAGAGATTCACTGAATGCTTTCAGGAGCCACTTACGGCTTTGAAGCATTTGGTTACAGGCCCTGGCTCCATGGCAGTTTTGTTCAACTTTAGCAACTTTTAAATTGTATGGACTCCAGTTCCCAGAATTCCTCAGCCAGCATGCTGACTGGCTGGACTTCTGGAAGTTGAAATCCACACATCCTAAAGTCGTCAAAGTTGAGAAACACACTTCTCTAGGGAACCAGCCTCACCACTGACCTTCTCCGACACTCAACCAAAACTTATTCTCCGGTAACTTCAACCTATGCAAGTTAGTCCCCACTTTTGAGGTTAGTTCAGCAGGGAACCGGTCACTTCCCAATTCTATGGCTGCAGCTTTTCCAAGATTTAATCTACCAATCCTGCTCATAGGCATTTTAAATAAAGCACTTTAACAGTACAATCCCTCGGAGAGCTGTCAAGGTCCCAAAGTTAAAAACATTTAGTAGCCTTTGATCTAATGTTTCTCTGCCATTATTGACTTTTTCAATTTAAATCCGTGCGAGGGGAGCCAAGAGGCCCCGTGCAGATTATAAACACAATTTCTGTCCCAGAACCTTGCGCAACACACAGGGCCTTTGTGATAGACACACTAGCTTGTCTCTGCCCAGAAAGACATATAATAGGATCTTCTCCCAGACCCATCGGCAGCTGCCTGAACCGGAATATTCTTGAAATATTTTTTTCTTCTTCTTACAGAATTCTTTTAGATAGATTGAGGTGAATGGGGTGTGAATAGAAGTAATTCTCAATTTACAAAATTCATTTAGTGACCGTTCAAAGTTACAGTGGCACAAAAAAGGGGCTGTGATGACCATTTTCCACACATTTGTCCGAAATGGTATAGGGTTTCCTGCCTGAGCAGGGGGTTGGACTAGATGACCTCCAAGGTCCCTTCCAACTTTATTATTATTATTATTATTATTATTATTATTATTATTATTATTATTATTATTATTATTATTATTATTATTATTATTATTATTATTATTATTATTATATGACCGTTGTAGCATCTCCCGTGGTAATCAAGTAATCAAAATTCAGATGCTTGGCAACTGATTCATATTTACGACGGCTGCAATGTCCCAAGGTCACGGGGTCATCGCCTTTTGCAACTTTCTGAATAGCAAAGTCAATGGGGGAACCAGATTCACTTAACTTCATTACTAACTTAACAACTGCAATAGTTCACCTAACAACTGTGGCAAGAAAGGTCGTAAAAGGGGGCAAAATTCACTTAACAAACGCCTCGCTCAACACCAGAAATTTCGGGGCTCAATTGTGGTCGTAAGTCAAGGACTACCTTACAAGGATGGGGAAACCTACAGCCCTCTGCCCGTTGCTAAACTACAACTCCCAGCATCCCTCACTCCGGCTGGTAAGAATTCAGCCTAATTTTCCACAATTTTCGGTCTCTTCTTTCCTTATCACAATTTAGGGCAGGGGTAGGGAACCTTGGCTCTTTTATAACTTGTGGACTTCAATACCCAGAATTCCTGAGCCAGCCATGCTGAGGGGAAAGGGAGAGGTTTCCAAGCTGAGCCATGCTGGCTCAGGAATTCTGGGAGTTGGAGTCCACGAGTCATAAAAGAGCCAAGGTTGCCTACCTCTGAGCTGGAGGGTTACAGTAGTCTAGCTTTAGTTGGCAAGATTCGGTCTGCATGGTGTGAGCAAATAAAGGAGTGAACCTCAGCTAGATTGTTTTATGTCCTTCTTGGGTTGGGCCTAACAGCCCCTGAGCTCTTAGCCATGAACTGGCTTAATAGCTAGGGCAGAGGTAGGCAACCTTGGCTCTTTTATGAGTCGTGGACTTCAACTCCCAGAATTCCTGAGCCAGTCATGCTGAGGGGAAAGGGAGAGGTTTCCAAGCTGAGCCATGCTGGCTCAGGAATTCTGGGAGTTGAAGTCCACGAGTCATGAAAGAGCCGAGGTTGCCTACCCCTGAGCTAGGGTTTATGGTTGAGCTTTTCCAGTAGTACAACTGGCCTGCACAATCCTTGACTTACGACCATTCAAAGTTACAACAGACCTCCCCGGAGGTACTTACAACCTGGTTCCGAAGTTCCAACAGCTGCCCCCCCTCCCACGATCATGTGACCACATGTCAAGCATTCAGCAACTGAACTGCACTTATAGTTGTATGCAGCATCCCGTTTTTGCTGGGGGAAAAAACCAGCCTTTTCTTCTAGTTTTTGGCAACTGCTTGGTCGACCGCCACAAAAAAGGTCATAAAATCAGGTTGATCATTGTGAATGACCCATTTTATAACCTTCACAGTTTAGGACCCTAAGGGGTAGGCTCCATTATCGTCGTAAGTCGAAGGCTACCTGTACACTGTGAACCATTTCTTCCTTTTTACTATCTCCTTTTAACCAAATATACTTTGAGCAGCTAATAACCATACATATATAATCCAGTATAATCAAACTAAACTGCAGTATAGCTCAAAACACACCAATATCAGAAAAACAATGGAAGAAGGGCACAAAATGTCACATTTCCCGTGACGACGTTTCTTTTTTAGGAAAATCCACATCACTGTCAATCACTCTTCATCTTGACAGGGTCANAAGTCCAGTTGAAAGAAAGTTTAATGAAGAGAAGGCTGAGGGGGGACATGATAGCAGTGTTCCTATATCTCAGGGGTTGCCACAAAGAAGAGGGAGTCAAGCTATTCTCCAAAGCGCCTGAAGGCAGGACAAGAAGCAACGGGTGGAAACTAATCAAGGAGAGAAGCAACCTAGAACTAAGGAGAAACTTCCTGACAGTCAGAACAATTAACCAGTGGAACAACCTGCCTCCAGAAGCGGTGAATGGTCCAACACTGGAGGTTTTTAAGAAGAGACTGGACAGCCATTTGTCGGAAATGGAGTAGGGCAGTGGTGGCGAACCTATGGCACAGGTGCCAGAGGCGGCACTCAGAGCCTTCTCTGTGGGCACGAGTGCCGTCGCCCCAGTCCTGGGCCTTCAGCTGGGTTTTATAAAACCTTTTCACTTTAGACCACCCAGTCTGCCGTTACCACTGCAGCCACACCCACCCAATTGGCCACACTCACCCAATGGGCCACACCCACCCAATGAGCCACATCCACCCGGCACTCGACGATCCATGTGGGTTTTGGGTTGCAGTTTGGGCACTCAGTCTCTAAAAGGCTCGCCATCACTGACCTAGAACTAAGGAGAAACTTCCTGACAGTTAGAACAATTAACCAGTGGAACAACCTGCCTCCAGAAGCGGGGAATGCTCCAACACTGAAAGTTTTTAAGAAGAGACTGGACAGCCATTTGTCCGAAATGGTGTAGGGTTTCCTGCCTGAGCAGGAGGTTGGACTCGATGACCTCCAAGGTCCCTTCCAACTTTTTTTTTATTATTACTATTACTACTACTACTAATACTACTACTACTACTTTTGGGGCAACCATGATTTGGATGACTGAGAATCTTCACAGAGATTCACTGAATGCTTTCAGGGGCCACTTACGGCTTTGAAGCATTTGGTTACAGCCCCTGGCTCCATGGCAGTTTTGTTCAACTTTAGCAACTTTTAAATTGTATGGACTCCAGTTCCCAGAATTCCTCAGCCAGCATGCTGACTGGCTGGACTTCTGGAAGTTGAAATCCACACATCTTAAAGTCGTCAAAGTTGAGAAACACACTTCTCTAGGGAACCAGCTTCACCATTGACCTTCTCCGGCATGCAACCAAAACTTATTCTCCAGTAACTTCAATCTAGTCCCCACTTTTGAGGTTAGTTCAGCAGGGAACCTGTCACTTCCCAATTCTGTGGCTGCAGCTTTTCCAGGATTTAATCTACCAATCCTGCTCAAAGGCATTTTAAAGAAAGCACTTTAACAGTACAATCCCTCGGAGAGCTGTCAAGATCCCAAAGTTAAAAAACATTTAGTAGCCTTTGATCTAATGTTTCTCTGCCATTATTGACTTTTTCAATGGGTGAATTTAAATCCGTGCGAGGGGAGCCAAGAGGCCCCGTGCAGATTATAAACACAATTTCTGCCCCAGAACCTTGCGCAACACACAGGGCCTTTGTGATAGACACACTAGCTTGTCTCTGCCCAGAAAGACATATAGTAGGATCTTCTCCCAGACCCATCGACAGCTGCCTGAACCGGAATATTCTTGAAATATTTTTTTCTTCTTCTTATAGAATTCTTTTAGATAGATTGAGGTGAATGGGGTGTGAATAGAAGTAATTCTCAATTTACAAAATTCATTTAGTGACCGTTCAAAGTTACAGTGGCACAAAAAAGGGGATGTGATGACCATTTTCCACACATTTGTCCGAAATGGTATAGGGTTTCCTGCCTGAGCAGGGGGTTGGACTAGATGACCTCCAAGGTCCCTTCCAACTTTATTATTATTATTATTATTATTATTATTATTATTATTATTATTATTATTATTATTATTATTATTATTATATGACCGTTGCAGCATCTCCCGTGGTAATCAAGTAATCAAAATTCAGATGCTCGGCAACTGATTCATATTTACGACGGTTGCAATGTCCCAAGGTCACGGGATCATCGCCTTTTGCAACCTTCTGAATAGCGAAGTCAATGGGGGAGCCAGATTCACTTAACAACTTCATTACTAACTTAACAACTGCAATAGTTCACCTAACAACTGTGGCAAGAAAGGTCGTAAAAGGGGGCAAAATTCACTTAACAAACGCCTTGCTCAACACCAGAAATTTCGGGGCTCAATTGTGGTCGTAAGTCAAGGACTACTTTACAAGGATGGGGAAACCTACAGCCCTCTGCCTGTTGCTAAACTACAACTCCCAGCATCCCTCACTCCGGCTGGTAAGAATTCAGCCTAATTTGGAAGTCCACAATTTTCGGTCTCTTCTTTCCTTATCACAGTTTAGAGCAGGGGTAAGGGCTTGGCTCTTTTAAGACTCGTGGACTTCAACTCCCAGAATTCCTGAGCCAGCCATGCTGAGGGGAAAGGGAGAGGTTTCCAAGCTGAGGCATGCTGGCTCAGGAATTCTGGGAGTTGGAGTCCACGAGTCATAAAAGAGCCAAGGTTGCCTACCCCTGAGCTGGAGGGTTACAGTAGTCTAGCTTTAGTTGGCAAGATTCGGTCTGCATGGTGTGAGCAAATAAAGGAGTGAACCTCGGCTAGATTGTTTTATGTCCTTCTTGGGTTGGGCCTAACAGCCCCTGAGCTCTTAGCCATGAACTGGCTTAATAGCTAGGGCAGAGGTAGGCAACCTTGGCTCTTTTATGACTCGTGGACTTCAATTCCCAGAATTCCTGAGTCAGCTATGCTGACTCAGGAATTCTGGGAGTTGAAGTCCACGAGTCATAAAAGAGCCAAGGTTGCCTACCCCTGAGCTAGGGTTTATGGTTGAGGTTTTCCAGTAGTACAACTGGCCTGCACAATCCTTGACTTACGACCATTCAAAGTTACAACAGACCTCCCCGGAGGTACTGACAACCTGGTTCCGAAGTTCCAACAGCTGCCCCCCCTCCCACGATCACGAACCGCATTTATAGTTGTATGCAGCATCCCGTTTTTGTTGGGGAAAAAACCAGCCTTTTCTTCTAGTTTTTGGCAACTGCTTGGTCGACCGCCACAAAAAAGGTCATAAAATCAGGTTGGTCATGTGGATGACCCATTTTATAACCTTCACAACTTAGGACCCTAAGGGGTAGGCTCCATTATCGTCATAAGTTGAAGGCTACCTGTACACTGTGAACCATTTCTTCCTTTTTACTATCTCCTTTCAACCAAATATACTTTGAGCAGCTAATAACCATACATATATAATCCAGTATAATCAAACTAAACTGCAGTATAGCTCAAAACACACCAATATCAGAAAAACAATGGAAGAAGGGCACAAAATGTCACATTTCCCGTGACGACGTTTCTTTTTTAGGAAAATCCACATCACTGTCAATCACTCTTCATCTTGACAGGGTCATAATATTGGGAAAGAGAGCAAGTTTCTCTCCCAGACCAGTAATAGCATTGCTGTTGTTTATCTCTGGATAAGTAAATCCTTTGCAAGTTACCCTCTATTTCCACTTTTCAGGTTGTTGTTGTGCATCTCAAGAAACCCATAAGAGGTGTCTAAGCTCCTTTAAGACATTCCTTGATTGTACTGGGAGATTATGTGATTTATGAACCTTATGAAAGTTATGATATATTTAGCCACGATTTATAGAGTATGCCATAGCTGGCTAGGTTCATTCAGGATGAAACATCTTGAATCTTCAGAACAGCAGCTCCAGCAACCGACCAGCCAGCAAACAGTTATCTTGCTATCTACAAAGGTCCTTACTTCCAATAGTTTTATTTAATTCTTTTAATTATAGAATAGAATAGAATAGAATAGAATAGAATAGAATAGAATAGAAGCTGGAAGGGACCTTGGAGGTCTTCTAGTCCAGGACTTTTCAGCCTTTTCACCCATTGTACCACTTTTAGGATATGGCAACATCCGAGTACCACCAGTCGCCTAGCAAGGAGTCAAAAACTTGATCACCCCCCCCAAAAGAAAAAAAGTGATAAAGTACAGGTAGTCCTCGACTTACAACAGTTTGCTTAGTGACTGTTTGAAGTTACAATGGCACTGAAAAAAGTGCCCCCCAAGCCACAGCCGAGCAAGACACCTGCCTGCCCGCCCGGCCGCGCTCTTCCTCCTGTCCGAGGTTTTCATTGTTGTGAGCATTTCTGTTGAGGATTGGCAGCGGGGGTGGGGTGGGGGGGTGTTTGGTTTTTATTTCCCCCCGTCTGCTGGGTGGTTGCAGCAGGTTTTGGTCACTTCACATGACCCTGGGACACTGTGACCGTCATAAATATGAATCAGTTGCCAAGCATCTGAATGTAAATCACAAGACCCTGGAGATGCTGCAATGTTCCAGCTGATCGGCGCTTCTTCTGGGCTCAGCAGAAGCGCCAGGATCAGTGCTGCTTTCCGGCTGATTGGTGCTTCTTCGGGGCTCAGCAGAAGCACCAGGATCACTGCCGCTGAGCCCTGACAGCCCTGCAGCTCCAGCCGTCTCTCGCTCAGGCTTGTGCGGTGCTGCCACCGGTTCAGCTCATTCCCCTCCCCCGCTACCACTTTTCAAGGATGGTCGCGTACCACCTGCCAGGTGCAACAGTACCTATCCCATTTCAGACAAGTGATTGTCTAGTCTCTTCTTAGAAACCTCCAGTAATGGAGCGCCCACGATTTCTGAAGGCAAGCTGTTCCACTGGTTAATTGTCCTCACTGTCAGTAAGTTTCTCCTTAATTCCAGGTTATTTCTCTCTTTGATCAGTTTCCATCCATTGTTTCTTGTCCTGCCCTCTGGTACTTTGGAGAATAATTGGACCCCCTCTTCTTTGTGGCAGCCCCTCAAATACTGGAATATTGCTATCATGTCTCCCCTATTTCATTTTGAAAAATGAAAATGTAGTATGCTCTAAAGCAGGGTATCTCAACCTTGGCAGCTTGAAGATGTGTGGAGTTCAACTTCAACGTCAACTCCCAGAATTCCCAGTATTTTTGTTTTTATGATCTGTTCTTATAAGCTGTCCAGAGTTGCTTGACAGTGAGATGGTGGCATATAAATTTAATAAACTAACTAACTGACTGACTGACTGACTGACTAAATCTATTCCTAACAACCAGGGCAGCAATTGGCAACCTTAGAAGAAGTATGCTAAGGACAAGTCTCTAATCCTGGTAAGCAATCCTATAAA
This sequence comes from Protobothrops mucrosquamatus, assembly GCF_001527695.2. Taxonomy (NCBI): domain Eukaryota; kingdom Metazoa; phylum Chordata; class Lepidosauria; order Squamata; family Viperidae; genus Protobothrops; species Protobothrops mucrosquamatus. The sequence continues at coordinate 171,736 of NW_015386280.1, forward strand.
CTCAATTTATGCTAAGTCATAATGCACTTTGTTTGGCTAAGAATGTTATGTATACCCAGAAATTCCAGTCGCTCCATCGTATTTGAGGGATTAATGAACCCAAACAATTGTGGATTAGTCAAATGAAGTGAAGAGGGGAAAAAAATGGCTCAGGGATGTGTGAATCTAATCTGTGTGTGTCCTCTTGGTGCCCACGGAGTTTCTGAGATTAAACTGGCTCGCGTCCATTAGCAACAAAAGACATGTCAAACTGAGATATGCGAGACTGAGTCACAAGCAGATGACCTGGGAGAAGAACCCAGACTTCAGACTGTCTGCCAAGGAGCTGAGGAATGTCACACTGGCACAACTAGGATCATAAGTAATTGTTTTCCAAGCACAACATGCTCCCAGTGACACAATTGAAGTGGGAGGGGAATTGCCAAGGTCTAATCCCCTTTCTCTGATGCTCTCCTGCACATTGGTGATGTGTTGTCCAGCTGAACAAGGTCTAAGGTTATGTTCTCATGTTAGTATCAGTTTGCACCAGAGCTTCACCTTAGCAAACTAACAGACAAAATATATATATATATAAAAAAAAAACACCAAGCACAAAGCGAGCAGCCTGAAAATGAAAACTCTGGAATTTTTTAAAAGGTCAGTACAATGCTGACTCTGTGCCTCAAGGGAAAAAAACTCCTCTCTAGCCACATTTCAAGAACATTCCAACTATTTGCTCAAGTGTAAATATTTTTTATAAAAATCAACAGGAAATGGGCCACTGCTGGACAATATAAAGCAGGGTTCCATCGCTTGACACTGGAGAGCTTCAGTAGAAAACTAACTAATTTAATAGAGGTTAACCTATTAATGGCCACCTTCTGCGTTGGACACTTTTACATCTCTATCCTTCCTTTGTGAGTCTTCGTGAAGGGCAACTGGTTATTAAAATGATCTGCAGTCTGACTAGTCAGAGCACGCCTGATGACAGCAAGCAACAATTTAAACATGACACTTCCCATTTGAAGAGATGTTTTGAAATCAGTGAAATCTAAAGAAATTCTTTCAAGGAAGCCTAGAGCTAAGGAGAAACTTCCTGGCAGTTAGAACAATTAACCAGTGGAACAACCTGCCTCCAGGAGCGGTGAATGCTCCAACACTGGAAGTTTTTAAGAAGAGACTGGACAGCCATTTGTCCGAAATGGTATAGGGTCTCCTGCCTGAGCAGGGGGTTGGACTAGATGACCTCCAAGGTCCCTTCCAACTTTACTATTATTATTATTATTATTATTATTATTATTATTATTATTATTATTCATTAGACATGAACCTCAGTCAACTAAATATTCAAATTGGCTGGCGCTGATGGTTGACACGGGTTGCTACCAGCATCTTAGGTATCAATCAGGTATTATTATTAATATTATTAATATTATTATTAATAACAATAACAATAATAATAATAATATATTATTATTAATATAATTAATATAATTAATAATATATTATTAATTATTATTAATTATTATCATTAAATAGGAAACATAAGACATTTGGTAGCTTACATGCACAGATCAGGAAAGCTATCCCCCCAAAATGAATAAATAAAATAAGGCCACAAATGAAGCTGCTTACAGGGATACCTTGACTTACACCAGTTCGTTTTGTGATCGTTCAAAGTTACAGCACTGAAAATTGTGACTTATAACAGTTTTTCAGTTACGACCTTTGCAGCATCCCCGTGATCACGTGATCAAAATTTAGACTGGTTCATATTTATGATCGCTGCTGTGTGCCAAGGTCATGTGATCCCCCGACAAGCAAAGTGAAAGGGGAAGCCAGATTCACTTAACAACCAGGTTACTAACTTGTCAATAGCAGTGATTCGCTTAACAACGGTGGCAAGAAAAGTCATAAAATGGGGCAAGACTCACTTAACAAATGTCTCACTTAACCACAGAAACTTTGGGCTCAATTGTGGTCATAAGTTGAGGACTACTCGTACTTGTATGGGGTTTACTGTACCAATCTAACTTATGAGTAAAATCACTCTTTGTTACAGGTGACGTTTAAAAATGAGCAAATATGTAACCAATCAAGCCACTATACATATTACATTTCACATCCAAAAGTTGGCCCTGAAAGCATTCTATCGGTAGTCCTCGACTTATGACCAAAATGTCTGTGGCTAAGCAAGGCAGTTGTTAACTGAGTCGTGCCTGATTTTATGACTTTTTTGGCCTTGGCTGCTAAGCAAATCACTGCAATCGTTAAATGAATTATGAGATTTTTTAAGTGAATCCTGCTTTCTAGATCGATTTTGCTCGTCGGAAACCGCTGGGAATGTTACAAATGGTATCACATGATCCCAGGACGATGCAACCGTCATAATTACACACTGATTGCCAAGCATCCAAATTTTGATCACATTTAACTGCAAGGAAGCTACAACAGTTATAAGTGTGAGGATGGGTGGCAAGCCACTGTTTTCAGCGATGTAACTTTGAAGGGTTGCTAAATGAATTGTTCTACCTGTATTTTCCTTGTAGGCATAAGCAATACAGAGGAACACTGACAGGAAAACCATCTCCAAGGTATCTCCAATGTATTCTAAATAAATCTCGCGGGTCCCTTAAACTTCAAAACCCACCAGAGATGTAATGATTTGATCCATCATCACAGATTTTATCTTCCTGGGCTCCAAGATCACCACAGATGGGAACTGCAGCCAAGAAATTAAAAGACGCTTGCTCCTGGGGAGGAAAGCTATGGCAAATCTAGACAGCATACTAAAAAGCAGAGACATCCCCCTGCCAACAAAAGTACGTATAGTCAAAGCCATGGTTTTCCCAGTTGCAATGTATGGCTGTGAAAGTTGGACCATAAGAAAGGCTGGGTGCCAAAGAATTGAGGCCTTTGAACTATGGTGCTGGAGAAGACTCCTGCGAGTCCCCTGGACTGCAAGGCGATCAAACCGGTCAGTCCTAGAGGAGATCAACCCTGACTGCTCTTTAGAAGGCCAGGTCCTGAAGTTGAAACTCAAGTACTTTGGCCCCCTAATGAGAAGGAAGGACTCACTGGAGAAGAGCCTAATGCTGGGAAAGATTGAGGGCAATAGAAGAAGGGGACGACAGAGAATGAGGTGGCTGGATGGAGTCACTGAAGCAGTAGGTGTGAGCTTAAAGGGACTCCAGAAGATGGTAGAGGACAGGAAGGCCTGGAGGAACATTATCCATGGGGTCACGATGGGTCAGATACGACTTGGCCACTAACTATAAATACATCATCAAGTTAGAAAGAGTCTTCTATGTCAGTTAGTCAACCTCCTGCTTAAGGTAAGGGGTCTAGGACAAATCACCGTGGCCAATTCGCCACAACCAACTCGCTGCGGGACAACTCAACCTGGCTAACTCGCCACGGGACAATTTGTCACAGAACAAGAGTGGCACTAATATTGAAGAAATGGTGGAACAGAGTCATTAAAGAAAGGATGCCGAAGGAGGGACAAAATGAAATGTGAATGACAAAAAGTGAAATTATATTTTTTAGTTATTTTAAATAATTAAACTGAAGTGTTGAATTGTCCTGCTGCGACTTGGCCATGGGGAGTTAGGAGAAGCTTCTAACAGTGCGGACAATTAACCAGTGGAACAGCTGCTTGGCCTTCAGAAGCTGTAGGTGCTCCATCACTGGACGTTTTTAAGAAAAGACTAGACCAGGGGTAGGCAACCTTGGCTCTTTTATGACTCGTGGACTGTCCACGAGTCATAAAAGAGTCAAGGTTCCCTACCCCTGGACTAGACAGTCACTTATCTGAAATAGTATAGGGCTTCCTGCTTGAACAAGGGGTTGGACTAGAAGACCTCCAAGGTCCCTTCCAGCTCTAGTCCGATTGAGTTGGCCATGGCAAGATGGCCCTGCCGAATTGTCCCATTCCGTAATGTAGGCAATTCAAGAGACGAATCTGCCAACTCATCTTTCAGGCAATCCATTTAGGCCACCCAAACAGATACAGGGTGAGTCTAGTTCTTTAGCAGCCTCAAGTGAGAATTGCCGGCAGACTTTGTGCCAGTCAAAACCCGTGTGAGGATAATATTAAGCATGCAGAAAAGGCCACAAATATTTCATCGGGCAAGGAGAGGTTTGCTCCTCGGCACATCCCTGGATATCGTGTCTCGTTCTTTGCCCGGAAGGAATGATTGAGTCCCCCTTTCAGACGAGCATAAAAAAAATGGAAGCCCTGAGAAACAGGCCTAGTAGCAAAGAGGAATGACAGTTGCTCAGATCGATCAGAGAGAGAGTGTGTTAGAGAGAGAGGGAGAAAGAGGGAGAGAGAGAAAGAAAGAAAGAGAGAGAGAGAGAGAGAGAGAGAGAGAGAGAGAGAGAGAGAGAGAGAGAGAGAGAGAGAGAGAGAGAGAGAGAGAGAGAGAGAGAGAGAGAGAGAGAGAGAGTAGGGGAGGTCAACAAAGATGCTTTGATTGCAAAACGGCTGAGTGAGTTCACCACAGCGGGAAGGTCACTGCCTAATTCTGGTGTGACAGACTTGTTTGACAAGGCAGGGAGAGGGATCTGCTGCTTCCTGATCCCTCTTGTGTGGAACTTGTCCCAGCAGATCCTTCCTCAGAGGTTAAAGAGAGAAGGGGGGGGGGGGGAGGAAGAGAAAAAAATGAAGTTTTCTCTCAGATTTGGCTGGAAGGTGAAAAAGGGGAGCTTGCTTTACTTCAATGCCCCATCTCTAACCAACGCGACATAAAGCATCAATAAGTTCTGGAAGAGAAGGACACAACATTGCCTACTGGCAAAATTTAACATCCACAGCTGGGTTCATTGACTCATTGTGTGGCATGTTTGTTTGTCATTTAGCAAAATGGGGACACAACCATTAGAATTTGTAAAGCAGGGTTCAGGGCAGGGATGGGGAACCTTGGCTCTTTTATGACTCGTGGACTTCAACTCCCAGAATTCCTGAGCCAGCCATGCTGAGGGGAAAGGGAGAGGTTTCCAAGCTGAGCCATGCTGGTTCAGGAATTCTGGGAGTTGAAGTCCACGAGTCATAAAAGAGCCAAGGTTGCCTACCCCTGGTTTAGGGCTTAGCTTGGGGTGCGAACCAAGCCACTCTCTGTCGAATAAGCCATGTTGCAGCAAACGCGGTTACAACAGAACAAAACTGGCAGTCCTCCACTTACCATCAGAGCTGAGCCCAAAATTTCTGCTAAGGGAGACATTGGTTAAATGTCTTTTCTTGCCACGGTTCTTAAGCGAATCACCGCAGTTGATAAGTTAGTAAACCGCTTGTTAAATGAATTGGGCTTCCCCACTGACTTTGCTTGTCAGAAAGCGGGAAAAGGGGATCCCATGACCTTGGGACACAGCAGTGGTCATAAGTATGAACCAGTTGCCAACCAGCATCTGAGTTTTGAACACATGATCCTGGGACTGCTGCAAAGGTCGTAACTGTGAAAAACGGTCATAAGTCACTTCATTCAGTGCCCACTGTAACTTTGAACAGTCAGTAAACAAATTGCTGTAACTTTAAACAGTCACTAAATGGACTGTTGTAAGTCGACCTGCAATTATTTCTTGAATAAGGTACGTTACAGCAAACCAGGTTATGACAGAACAATACTACACCACGGGAACTAAGCCAGTGAAGGCCGAGCTACAGGCAGACATTTTCATTTGAGGAATCCAATTAATTCAGATTTATGGAAAGGGTAGCGATAGATCAGGTTGCTTGAAGTTGGGTGACACCATGATTTATTATACAGCGGGAAGGAAAATAAAACCCTCAATTCTCATAATACTCAGCAGAGGGGAGGGAGGGATTGTGGGAGTTCCAATCTTACACCTGTAAAGACACCTGGTTGGGGGAGGCTGAATTAACATAACAAGCACATTTTGGCACACAACATTAGATTGCTGGTTCCTTGAATCCTGCAATATGCAGCAAAATCAACCCGCAGGTGCAAGGCCCAGATGGAGGGGGTGGCTTAGAAAAATGTGCTGAAGGAGCAGAGATATGAATTCACAGCCTTCTGCATTACACCTACACACCTGTGCCAGCTTTCTTGTTGCCACTCATGTCACTTGGACAACTTCTGCGGCAGCTGAGTGACCAAGGATGGGCCCTTGGTCTTCGGTCTTCCCAGATGGATTAAGTTCTCCAAAGTTACAACTCAGCCCTGGCATCGCCACGGCCTCTCCCTATTGTTAACAAGTACAGATAGTCCTCATTTGGCATCTGTCTTGTTTAGCAACAGTTTGCAATTATGATGATGATGATGATGATGAAAAACTAACTCGACAACCAGCTCTCGCATTTACAACTTTCCAGAATCGTAAAGCAAAGGAAAGATGAAACGAGATGGTAAGCACAGCTGCAGTTTCACTTACGCCATGCTTTGCTTAGTGACAGATCTGCCGGTCCCAGTCGTGGTTGTTAAATGAGGACTATCTATACTAAGGAGGAAGGTACAGGTAATCCTCGACTCACAACCGTTTGTGAGTTACAAGGGCGCTGAAAAAAGTGACGTATGACCGTTTTTCACACTTGCGATCGTTGCGGCATCCCCAGGGTCACGTGATCAAAATTCAGACGCTTTGGCAACTGGCTCGTGGCAGTTGCAGTGTCCCGGGAGGGTCATGTGATCCCCTTTTGTGACCGTCTGACAAGCAAAATCAACGGGGAAGCCAGATTCACTTAACAACTGTGTTTCTAACTTCACGACTGCAGCGATTCACTTAACGCGGCAAGAAAAGTTGTAAACGGGGGCAAAACTCGCTTAACAAATGCTTCACTCAGCAACAGAAATTTTGGGCTCAATTGTGGTCGTTAAGTCGAGGACCATTTTTATTGCCTCCTACCCTAAAAGATCAGACATGTCAAACACAAGGCCCAGGGGCCGGATGCGGCCCGCGAAGTGGTTTCATGTGGCTCGCGAAGCCATCCTGGAAACAGTGAGGGAACGGCCCCCGCTGCCTTGGCCCTGGCCCAGGCCAGCCGGGAGCCAATGTACAATTTTGTGGTGGCCATCTATGTTGAAACACATTCAGTCTTAGCTCCACAAGGCCGTCCGGAAACAGTGAGGAACCAGCCCCTGCCGTGTCGGCCCCGCCCCCTGGGTGCATGCTGGGGAGGTGTCCCCTTTGTGAGGAATGAAGAAATGGACCATGCCTTGGCGTTTGCCCCGGTCCCACCCCCTTCTGCCAGAGACCCTCAGATCTGTCCCACTCCTGCCCAGGCCCCCACAGGCACCCTTGACGCGAACGATGTAGAGCTGGCCATTCCCACCCAGTAGGCCACACCCACTCCATCCACGCCCACCCAGTAGGCCGCACCCACCCTGACCACACACACCCCCAGGGCAACCACATTGCTGATGCGGCCCTCAATGAAATTGAGTTTGACGCCCCTGTCTTAGATGAAGTGAAAAAAAGAGAGAAAGCCAGGCAGTTACAACCTTCTCCTGGGCTGGCCCAGCCTAAAGCTAAATCAAAGGCCCTCTGAATTCTTCTCTCCTGGAACCTAGTAAGTCAGGAACTGAAAGGATTCCGTGGAATCGGGAGATCCCATTCGCAGGGAAGCAACATTTGCAGGCCTCCATGTCCTTCATCTCAGGAAAAGGAAATCAATCAATCAATCAATCAGAATAGAGCTAGAAGGGACCTTGGAGGTCTTCTAGTCCAGCCCTCTGCTCAAGCAGGAGACCCTATTCCAGTGGTGGCGAACCTATGGCACGGGTGCCAGAGGCGGCACTCAGAGCCCTCTCTGTGGGCACGCATGCCGTCGCCCCAGTCCTAGGCCTTCAGCTGGGTTTTATAAAACCTTTTCGCTTTAGACCTCCGCCGCCATGTACAAAAAAAAAAGATTCAATCAATCAGTCAATTTCAACTTCTCGCGGGGAAAAAAAAGAACTTGCAAAGTTGGAATTGATTGATTGAACTTTTTAGTCCCACCCAGTCTGCTGTTATCACCGCAGCCACGCCCACCCAATGGGCCACATCCACCCAATGGGCCACACCCACCCAATGGGCCACACCCACCCGGCACCCAACGATGCATAAGTGGGTTTTGGGTTGCAGTTTGGGCACTCAGTCTCTAAAAGGTTCGCCATCACTGTCCTGGGCGCTTCAAATCAGGTGGGTCAAAAATAAAGCACGGGAAACGGTCTTCGAGCTATTTTAGTGCCAAGTCAGGCTGAGCTTTGACTTTCACATAATCAGGAAACGTTCTTCTTTTAATGCTGGACTTCTAGACGTCCCCGCTGCAACCTAGTCTGAGCAGCGCAACCGTTTCCCCCTTTATAACTTGGATTAGAACCAAAACACAATTCCTCCGAATATTGGAACCGGTATCCTTTTCCAGTATTCTTGGCCGGAGGAGATGAGATTTGCAACTGCAATCGTCGTGAAAGTCACGGGGGTAGAAAGGCTGATGTATCTGCTTGCCAGAGAGCTGGTCTTATTGCAAATAATATACAGTATTTGCAGCGTTGACAGGGACACACTTTTAAGCCGAAATAGCGACAACTGCACTGCACCGAATTACCTTAAGATACTGAAGGGAACATACTTACAGCCCCCTCATTATCAGCACTTAAGCATATATTGGTTCATAAATAAAATAGTATAGAAAGGTTACAAGATGACCACAGCTTTTGATTCTCAAAACTGGGAATTTCATAGCCATTAATAGATCAGACAAAGCAAGACTCCAACCCCTTGGCTTCTCTTCTCCCCATGCTGATAGTCCTTGACTTACGATCACAACTGAGCCCAAAATTTCCGCCGCTAAGCGAGGCAGTTTGTTCAGTGAGTATTGCCCCATTTTACGACCTTCCTCGCTATAGTTCAGTGATTGCGAACCTTTTAGAGACTGAGTGCCCAAACTGCAACCCAAAACCCACTTATGTATTGTCACGGGATCTCTTTTTGCGACCTTCTGACAAGTAAAGTCAATGGAGAAGCCAGATTATCTTAATAACCAGGTTACTAACTTAACAACTGCAGTGATTCACTTAGCAACTATAGCAGTGACATGGGTGGGCGCCTTGGGTGGGCGTGGCTGCAGTGGTAACGGCAGACTGGGTGGGACTAAAAAGTTCAATCAATCAATTCCAACTTTGCAAGATCTTTTTTTTCCCCGCGAGATGTTGAAATTGACTGATTGAACCTTTTTTTTTTTTTTTTTTGCACACGGAGGTGGAGGCCTAAAGTGAAAAGGTTTTATAAAACCGAGCTGAAGGCCTAGGACTGGGGCGACGGCGCACATGCCCACAGAGAGGCTCTGAGTGCTGCCTCTGGCACCCGTGCCATAGGTTCGCCATCACTGCTATAGTTGCTAAGTGAATCACTGCAGTTGTTAAGTTAGTAACCTGGTTATTAAGATAATCTGGCTTCTCCATTGACTTTGCTTGTCAGAAGGTCGCAAAAAGAGATCCCGTGACAGTCCCCCGCCCCTCAGGAGACTGCAAATGTCAAAAGCATACGCCAGTTGCCAAGTGTCCAAATTGTGATCCTCTTTCCACAGGTATGCTGCAACGTAATTGTGAAAAATGGGCATCAGTAAATTTTTTCAGTGTCATTGTAACTTCGGGCAGTCACTAAATGAATGATTGTTAAGTCGAGGACTACCTGTACACTGTTTCCAAAAATGGTCTTTTTCTTGACCTGTCAATGCTCAGGTTCCTCTTTTTTCTCTTCTGCTCTGGGTTGTGAATCCCCAGTTCAGCTGAAGCTTGAATGGAGTAACAAGTCCTCTGAGAACATGACAGTTGTGTCAATCAATCAATCAATGAACCAATCAATCAATCAGAATAGAGCTGGAAAGGACCTTGGTGGTCTTCTAGTCCAACCCCCTGCTCAAGCAGGAGACTCTGTACCATTTCGGATCGGTGCCTCTCCATCTTTTCTTTCCACGGGGACAGAGAAATCAAAAAGAGATTTCATCTCAGTGATGAACAGAAAAGGGAGTGAGAAAGGACAGCTAGTCATTCAATGTAAATGTCATTTACATCAATGAAACATTAATATTACTCCCTACGTATGGGATAAATTATATCTTTGGGTCACATTAACAATTAAAATAAGACAATAACTCCTGGAGAAATTCTGGGGGTTGCACCCATAATTTTTAGGGCTTGTATGAAACCAGTCACCTAGAATGCCCTTCTAACTCAGGATTTTAGATTACCAAGTAGAAAACAAGTGATGTGCAAGTAGACCTCCTTCTATAAGCATTCGTTTAGCGACCGTTGAATAGAATAGAATAGAATAGAATAGAATAGAAAACAATAGGAAAGAATTAGAATAGAATAGAAATAACAATAGAATAGAATAGAAATAACAATAGGAAAGAATTAGAATAGAATAGAAATAACAATAGAATAGAATAGAATAGAATAGAATAGAATAGAAATAATAGGAAAGAATTAGAATAGAATAGAATAGAATAGAATAGAATAGAATAGAATAGAATAGAATAGAATAGAATAGAATAGAATAGAAATAACAATAGGAAAGAATTAGAATAGAATAGAATAGAATAGAATAGAATAGAATAGAATAGAATAGAATAGAATAGAATAGGAGCTGGAAGGGACCTTGGAGGTCTTCTAGTCCAGCCCCCTGCTCAAGCAGGAGAACCTATACCATTTCAGACAAGTGACTGTCCAGTCTCTTCTTAAAAACCTCCAGTGATGGAGCACCCACGATTTCTGGAGGCAAGCTGTTCCACTGGTTAATTGTCCTCACTGTTAGGAACTTTCTGCTTAACTCCAGATTGCTTCTCTCCTTGATTAATTTCGATTCATTGTTTCTTGTCCTGCCCTCTAGTGCTTTGGAGAATAATTTGACCCTCTCTTCTTTGTGGCAGCCCCTCAAATACTGGAATACTGCTATCATGTCCCCCCACCCCCAGTCCTTCTTTTCTCTAGACTGGCCATATCCAACTCCTGAAACCGTTCTTCATTTTGTCTCCATCTTAATTAGCTCTTCTTTGCACTTCCCCCCCTCCCCCCAAAAAAAATCTCAACACCTTTTTTGTAATGCAGTGACCAAAACTGGATGCAGTATTCCAGGTGTGGCCTTGCTAATTCCATTGTCATGCTCAGGAAATGGATTACAGGGATAGCGTAGCAAAGCTGACATGTAATTGTATGTGGGAAAGAACTATGCCAAGGATGTGGGAGAAATGGATGTCTGCAACAGCTCTACTCAAATTAGGAAGGGAAGTCAACCAGCCCTTGCTGGCAGAAAACCTCCTGGACACCCTTTGTCAGCATCTTGAGGGGCAAAAAAAATGGGGTGGCAGAGAGCAGCTTTAGCCACTTGCCTTCAGTTTAATGGGTAATTGACATATTATATTATATGACGTGATAGGAGCGTTCCAATATCTCAGGGGCTGCCACAAAGGAGTCAAGCTATTCTCCAAAGCGCCTGAAGGCAGGACAAGAAGTAACGGATGGAAACTAATCAAGGAGAGAAGCAACCTAGAACTAAGGAGAAACTTCCTGACAGTGCACACATGGTTTATAAATCATATATTTGCCAAATAATATATGATAAAAGCACCACTTTTAATCGTGGCTTATATATGACAATGCAAAAAGGCAAATTACTGTATTTGTGTTTATTAGAAAGTGAGGTTCCCGTTGGTACTGCCCTTTGTCCTCTGTAGTACAAATATTTCTGGTGATCCAAATTAGTCATATGAAGAACACAATTGTGAAAATGCAACCAACCTCTTTTTTAAAAAGGCCTGGGCTCTTACAATTTGATGAATGACAATGGAGAGTCGGCCCCTTCCTGTGAGCTAGAAATAATTTTGTCATAGAGATCTCTCAACTCTGTGTATTTCTGACCACAGAGTTTGTAACACAAAAATGCCCTGTTTGATTCACTTCCTGCTTTTCAAAATGACAGAAAAGTTAAGTTTTTAATCCTTCTTAAAAGTACATGCTTAGCTAATCCTGACAGTGAGAATAATCAACCAGTGGAACGGCTTTCCTTCGGAAGTAATAATAATAATAATAATAATAATAATAATAATAATAATAATAATAATAATAATAATGAAGTTGGAAGGGACCTTGGAGGTCATCAAGTCCAACCCCCTGCTCAGCCAGGTAATCCTATACCAGGGGTAGGCAACCTTGGCTCTTTTATGACTCGTGGACTTCAACTCCCAGAATTCCTGAGCCAGCCATGCTGAGGGGAAAGGGAGAGGTTTCCAAGCTGAGCTATGCTGACTCAGGAATTCTGGGAGTTGAAGTCCACGAGTCATAAAAGAGCCAAGGTTGCCCACCCCTGCCCTATACCATTTCAGACAAATGTCTGTCCAGTCTCTTTTTAAAAACTTCCAGTGTTGGAGCATTCACCACTTCTGGAGGCAGGTTGTTCCACTGGTTAATTGTTCTGTCAGGAAGATTCTCCTTAGTTTTAGGTTGCTTCTCTCCTTGACTAGTTTCCATCCATTGCTTCTTGTCCTGCCTTCAGGCGCTTAGGAGAATAGCTTGACTCCCTCTTCTTTGTGGCAGCCCCTGAGATATTGGAACACGGCTATCATGTCCCCCCTCGTCCTTCTCTTCGTTAAACTAGACATACCCAATTCCAGCAACCGTTCCTTATTTGTGGTGCTCCATCACTGGAGGTTTTTAAGAAGAGATTGGTCAGCCATTTGTCTGAAATGGTAGAAGGCAGGGGTCCCCAACCCCCGGCCTATGGACTGGCACCGGTCCGTGGCATGCCAGAAACCGGTCCGTGAAAACAAGTGAAGCCCCATCCGCGGGATGCAGGCAGCACACAAAATCACATTCCCTCCAGTCCACAGAAAAACCTCTCTCCATGGAACCGGTCCCTGGTGCCCCAATGGTTGGGGACCTCTGGTATAAGGTCTCCTGCTTGAGCAGAGGGTTGGGCTAGAAGACCTCCAAGGTCCCTTCCAACTTTATTCTGTTGTTGTTCTCTTCGACTCCACTCCAATGTTAACCATGACCCCTTTAAGCTGCGTGGACTTCAACTCCCAGAATTCCCTAGCCAGCAATTGAAGTTGAAGTCCGCGCAGCTTAAAGTTGAAGTCCACGCAGCTTAAAGGGGCCACGATTGAGAAATAGTACTCTACTCTACCCTACCCTACCCTACTCTAATCTCCCACCACAGCCATACTGGGGAGAAGCAATAACCTCACCCCGGCACGGCCTTGAAACTCAGAACAAGTTCACCGAACCAGTAATGTTTATCCCTGATCCACCGTGAACTTGAACAAGTGCCAATTAGCCCCAGGACAGGTATGGAAGTTATTCAATGAAGTCATCAATTTCTTCCACGGGGACAGAGAAATCAAAAAGAGATTTAATCTCAGTGATGAACACAAAAGGAAGTGAGAAAGGACAGCTAGTCATTTAATGTAAATGTCGTTTACATCAATGAAACATTAAACATTACTCACTACGTATGGGATAAATTATATCCTTTGGTCACATTAACAATTAAAATAAGACAATAACTCCCGGAGGAATTCTGGGGGTTACACCCATAATTTTTAGGGCTTGTGTGAAACCACAGTCACCTAGTACGCCTTCTAACTCAGGATTTTAGATGACTAAGTAGAAAACAAGTGATGTGCAAGGAGACTTCCTTCTACAAGCATTCATTTAGCGACCGTTAAAATAGAATAGAATAGAATAGAATAGAATAGAATAACAGAGTTGGAAGGGATCTTGGAGGTCATCTAGTCCAACCCCCTGCTCAAGCAGGAGAATCTATACTATTTCAGACAAGTGACTGTCCAGTCTCTTCTTAAAATCCTCCAGTGATGGAGCACCCACGATAAAGCGGTACTAATAGAATAGAATAGAGCTGGAAGGGACCTTGGAGGTCTTCTAGTCCAGCCCCCTGCTCAAGCAGGAGAACCTACACCATCTCAGACAAGTGACTATTTCCAGCCTCTTCTTAAAAATCTCCAGTGAGGGAGCGCCCACGACTTCTGGGGGGTAAGCCGTTCCACTGTCCTCACGGTCAGGAAGTTTCTCCTTAATTCCAGGACAATGTTACAAGTTACAATCCCCCCTGAAAAAAGTGACTTACAGCCAATCCTCACACTTACAACCATTGCAGTCATGGTGACATGTTCAAAATTCTGACATTTGGCAACCAGCGTGTGGTTGCGACAACTGCAGCATCCCAGAGTCATGTCATCGCCATTGGTGGCCTTCCCAGCTGGCTTTTAACAAGCAAAGTCAATGGGGGAAACTGGATCCGCTTAACGACCACACGACTCACTTAAGAACGGCAGGGATTTGCGTAACCGCCATGGCCAAAAAAAAAGGTCATAAAATCAGGCAGGACTCACTTAACCCAGGTAGTGACTAAGGTTTGTGTGATCCTAGGCAGGGCCTCTTGATCCAGGAATGAATGTAACTGGAATAATAAATGGAATTCTGTAAAGACCCTCGTAGTCACTGCTGGTCTCTTTTCCTCAAGCAGGAGGCGAGTCCAAACTCTGTACCAGCTCTGAGTGATCCCTCTCTAGAACATACAGTGAAAAATCTCCAGATCCAGGTTCACGGGGATCCAAAATCCACAATCACTCAATCCTGATTGTTGTAAGCCAAAACTTGTTCTTCCCCATCTTGGTCCTCTCATAAAGGACTCTGATAGCATCGCTTGGTTAGCCAGGATCAGAGAGGTATAACTGAGTACAAGTAGTCCTTGACTTACAACAGTCACTTAGTAACTGTTCAAAGTTACAACGGAACTGAAAAAAAGCAACTTAGGACCGTTTTTCACACTTATGACCCTTGCAGCATCCCCAGACGCTTGGCAACTCATCGTATTGATGACAGCTGCTGTTTCCCGTGTGATCATTTTTTGCAACCTTTAACACCTGCGGCGATCCACTTAACAACTGCGGCAAGAAAGGTCATAACATGGGTAAAATTCACTTAACAATTTTTTCACTTAGCAAGAGAAATGTTGGGCTCTATCTATTGTGGTCGTAAGTCGAGGACTGCCTGTGTTATCAGCATGCTGTTACTTCAGCCCGTGCTGACAAATGACCTCACCAGCAGATGTTTATGTGGAACGGGGCAACTATGGCCCTTTTTTACGACCTGTGGACTTCAACTCCCAGAATTCCAGAGCCAGCAGGGCAGACTCAGGAATGGCTGGCTCAGGAATTCTGGGAGTTGAAGTCCACAGGTTGTAAAGGGGCCATAGCTGCCCATCCTGATGTAGAGGTTAAACGAAAATGGTGAGAAAGCAGAGCCTGCAGCACTCCATAAAGCAGGAGTAGGATTAGACATTTATCCCGCTATCAGGGTTTGGCTGGACCCATGAAGGACACAGAATCACCTCAGCACTGAGTTTCCCAATTCCACCCTCCTGAGTCTGCTAACAATAGGTATCCAAGACCAGTGAGAGCTCAGTGCGGGCTAGAATAGATGCCCTCCATCTACCCCAGTGGTGGTGAACCTATGGCACGCGTGCCAGAGGCGGCACTCGGAGCCCTCTCTGTGGGCACGCACGCTGTCACACCAGCCCCACCTCCCCACGCAGCCCCCTCCTCACTAGCAGCCCCCCTGGAGGAGAGTCACCCCCCCCAGGCGCGGCCCGCACAGAGTAGCGCAGCCAAGTACATAGCCAGGCAGCAGGGACAAAACTCTGCCCTCGCACCCCATAGCGTGCAGATGATGCTGTGGGGTGTGGGCAGAGGACGTGGCTGCCATGGTACTGCAGGGCTACCTGGGCGATCTGTGGTGGGCCATGGAGGCGGTGTGTGGCCCTGCGGCTGGCAGGGTAGGCGGTGGACGGGGCAGAGCAGGCAGGGCAGGAGGCAGAGCGGGGGTGGGGGGCAGTTTTGGGGCACTCGGTCTCTAAAAGGTTCACCATCACTGGCCAAGGACATGGCAGCTGGGCAGCGGGGACAAGACTCCGTCGTCATGCCCCGTTGCGTGCAGTTGATGCTGTGGGGCGTGGGCGGAGTGGGGGCTGCCATGGCGCTGCTGGGTCGCCTGGATGATCTGTGGCAGGCTGTGGGTGGCCCTGTGGGCGGGCGGGGTGCGGGGACAGGGCAGGGTGGGCAGGGTGCGGAGTCGGGGGCAGGGCAGGGCCGGGTTTTGGGCACTCGGTCTCTAAAAGGTTCGCCATCACTGATCTACCCTGATTTACCATGTACATCAACAAAGCACAACTGAAGCTTGCCTCAGTGCTGTTTCTCAATCTGAACCCAGACTGAAAGTGGTTCTTATCAAATCTATTTCCCCACCACCACCAACCACCCTAAACGAACTTCAAAGCCAATCATCTTCCCAATAACATTCCACCAAAATTGGAGACAGGACAAAATTGTCCCAACTCAGGGATGGCACTGCCGGTATTATCTCCTTAAGACTCAAAATGGAAGCACGTCCTCTCTCAAGGAAACACTACAGTTCATTTAGTGATTGTTTGAAGTTATAAGGGCACTGAAAAAAAAGTGACTTATGACCGTTTTTTCCTCAGGGTCACCTGATTTACATTCTGATGCTTGACAACTGGTGCCTATTTATGACCGTCGCAGCGTCCCGGGGTCACGTGATCCTCTTTTGCGACCTCCTGACAAGCAAAGCCAATGGGAAAGACAGCTTCGCTTAACAACCGCGTCACTAACTTAACAACGGCGGTGATTCACTTAAACAACTGTGGCAAAAAAGATCGTAAAATGGGGCCAAACTCACTTGACACATTTTTCACTTTGCAACATCAATTCTGGTCGTAAGTATTGCGAGGGTCCAACGAGACGTCACCTACTTCAGAGGTCCCCCAACCTTGGCCACTTTAAGACTTGTGGACTTCAACTCCCAGAATTCCTCAGCCAGCTTGGCTGGCTGAGGAATTCTGGGAGTTGAAGTCCACAAGTCTTAAAGTGGCCAAGGTTGGAGACCCCTGATTTACTTGAAGGCCTTAACCAGCCCGAAAAGGCATGGATCTATCTAAAACGGAGCCCCCCCCAACTTTTTGGGCACCAGGGACCAATTCTGCGGAGGTGCATGGTTTTCCATGCTGCAGCTTGTTTGTGCGGCCCAGTTTCTAGCAGGCCACAGCCCAGTGCCAGTCCACGGGGACCCCTGATCTAGAACACAGCTTGCTAGACTGACAGCCCCCAAGAACCGTGTCCACCTCCTCAGCACCCAACAGGCTCAAATTTATCCCAGATAACTGAGCAAGACCACATCTTAATTAACTCCATAGAACCTGAACCGACAGTTCATCTCGGAGGGGGTCTGAAGGATTGCCTCCACCAAATGCCGGGCATAATCCTCACAGTGACTTTGCAAATGTTCCTCCAACCCCTCCTGACCCAGAAGGTTTAGGGCTGCCCTTTACAAGGAGTTGATCAACAGTAATAATAATAATAATAATAATAATAATAATAATAATAATAATAATAATAATAATAAGAAGAAGAAGAAGAAGAAGAAGTAGTAGTAGTAGTAGTAGTAGTAGTAGTAGTAGTAGTAGTAGTAGTTGGAAGGGACCTTGGAGGTCTTCTAGTCCAACCCCTGCTCAAGCAGGAAACCCTATATCATTTCGGACAAATGGCTGTCCAGTCTCTTCTTAAAAACTTCCAGAGTTGGAGCATTCACCGCTTCTGGAGGCAGGTGGTTCCATTGGTTAATTGTTCTAACTGTCAGGAAATTTCTCCTTAGTTCTAAGTTGCTTCTCTCCTTGATCAGTTTCCATCTGTTGCTTCTTGTCCTGCCTTCTGGTGCTTTGGAGAATAGCTTGACTCCCTCTTCTTTGGGGCAGCCCCATAGATATTGGAACACTGCTATCATATGCCCCCTCGTCCTTCTCTTCGTTAAACTAGACATACCCAATTCCAGCAACCGTTCCTCATATGTTTTAGCCTCCAGTCCCCTAATCATCTTTGTTGCTCTTCTCTGTACTCTTTCTAGAGTCTCAACATCTTTTTTACATCGCGGTGACCAAAACTGGATGCAGTATTCCAAGTGTGGCCTTACCAAGGTATTGTAAAGTGGTATTAATACTTCACATGATCTTGATTCCATCCCTCTGTTAATGCAGCCTAGCACTGCGTTGACTTTTTTGGCAGCTGCAGCACACTGCTGGCTGATATTTAAGTGATTGCCCACTAGGACTCCGAGGTCCCTCTCACAGTTACTACTATTGAGCCAGGTACCCCCCTATACTATACCTGTACATTTGGTTTTTCTTGCCTAAATAAAAAACACTATGTTTCACTGCTCTTATCTCCAGGATATAATCCTAAGGAAGGCTCTCACCCATACTCCCTTGGATTCACTGGTCTTCCTCTAGGAGTCTTCTGTGCTGCTTTATCATCAGGAAGTCCTCTGAAAACCAGGGGACTCACCAGCATCCACAAGCAGGCAGACTCCGCTCAGGTGTGATCCGATCCTCGTTGTCGTGTTCTCATTCCAAGCAGCCCCTTAAGATCTCAGTCAAGCGATGCCTCAGGGACCCCGAGTTCCCTCTGAAATCTAGCCAGGTCTATCAGAAGCCTGGGATGGACTAATTAAGTCGGTCCTTCTTCCCAGACAGAAGAATCAATCATAATGAGCCACCACCATCAAGAATGTAATCAAGAATAGGATCTTGGCCTATCGTAGGTGCGATCGTAATTTGCACTGTGCAGCAGCTGAGAGCAGCACTTCCGACCTGAAGCCTCCCATCACCCAAGAGCTGAGTCATCCAGAGACAATCCATCGCTCAAAAGGTCCCATAAACAAGGAAGCATAAATCTATTCTTTTCTGATCTGCCTAGGAAGTTGATCTGGGGGCTCCATTTGGAAAAACGAATCACCAATCGAAGACTCAAAATGCTGCCTAAAAAAAACCTTTCCAAACCCTCTACGAATACCAGCATATCCAAAAACCCATCCTAACATACTCCAGTGGTCCATCTTCAATAACCCAGCAGTCCTGAAGGAAACAGAGGTCTTGACCCATTAGATGGGATATTTTACTATTAATCAGACGTCTGAACATGGCTGAGAATAGATCGTTGTTAGAAACAGAAGTATTATTATATCTAGAAAGATAGGATTTATAATTAGAATATTATATTTCGGTATGAGAAGGGCAATATGAAAATGCTAAGAGGGTTTGAGTAAGGGAAGCTTTTTGATTGCCCAAATATAACTTATTATGAGAAATTATAAGCAATAGAGACATTTTGAACGCTGATGGGAAATTAATTTTTTTTTTAAAAAAGCGGGAAAAACAGGATATTAATTGAACAAATAGATATTAAGGGCAAATGCAATGAAGATATATTTTGGTTAGAAAAGATATTTTAAACCGACATTATTGATATTATTAGGAAAATGTAACAAAGATGTTGATGTTCAATTGTATATGTATTAACAAGAAGATTTGTATTTGCCTAATATGGGAAAATGTGTAATACCAAAGAAGAGAGGAAGCATTGGATGGTGTAATATCGGGCCTAGATTGAAGAAGTTAATATGTACCATTGAATTACTAATGGACCCAGGACAACATGTTGTTTATAAAGTACTTATGACTGTAAAACTAGAAAATTAATAAAATATTTATTAAAAAAATAAATAACCCAGCAGTCCTGGCACTGCAATTAAAAAAAAAAATCCATCATAAAACTTCAGTACAGATAGTCCTTGACTTACAACCGTTCGCTTAGTGACTGTCTGAAGTTACGACGGCAATGAAAAAGGTGACTTATGACTGTTTTTCACACTTATGACCGTTGCAGCATTCCCCCATGGTCACATGATCAAAATTCGGATACTTGGCGACTGACTCATATTTATGACGGTTGCAGCGTCGGGGGGGTCACGTGATCACCCTTTGCGACCTTTTGACAAGCAAAGTCAATGGGGAAGCCAAATTCACTTGACAATTGTGTTCCTAACTTAATCACTGCAGCGATTCACTTAACAATTGTGGTAAGGAAGGTTATAAAATGGAACAAAACTCACTGAACAGCTTATCTTGTTTACTAATGGAAGCTTGCAACTCAATTCTGGTCATACGTCAAGGATTACCTGTATGCTTTAAGTCTTTATTGGCTGAAAACATTCTAAATCAAGTGTTTCTCAAACCTGGCAACTTTAGGATGTGTGGATTTAATCATTAACTGTCAACGCTGCTAACATCGGATGTTTTCGCATTGACAACAGATGGAAATGTAGCCATCTTTTACCTTTTGCTTTTAGAGTTAGATGATGCTGGGAGGGAGGATGTGCACCAGAGTCCAACTAGACATAACAACACTAAACCTAGTGTGAGAAGCAAGGTTATTGTAACCAGAGTTGATAAGGAATTGGCGGGCTGGAGAGCTGGAGAGGAAGCCCGTGCTTCAAGCTAATTGGCAAATGTGATTTATGACTGTCAATTGAAGGAGGGAATTGTGCTTTGATACTATGTGTTCAGGGGAGGGGAATTTAGTTTTTGGCTTCGATTATGCAGTGCCGATGTTATGCTACTCAAAATAACGATTCTTTAAGGTACACAATGCCTCGAAGTTCTTTTGAAGAGTTTCATCTGTCGGAACCATGACAGTAACTGAATGTTATATACTGGATTCTTCCCACATCTATGATTCCATGTAGTTCCATAAAATAATAGATGTCCACTCATTTCAGGATATACACAGGAATGATATCAGACTGTATCATCATATCGTAGGTTTTGCACCCTGGTTGTATTAAAATCTAGCAGACTGTTGGAAGAATTTGACCACAATACAGGCACTCCTCGACTTGCAGCTTAATTGATCCCGCAATTTCAGTCATAACTCATGACAGTCATTAAGCAGATCATTGCATGTCCATACCCGATTTTACAACCTTTTGCACAGCGGTCATAAAGTGAAATGCAGCAGTCATTAAGTAAACCCATTGTTTACTATGGGACTTTTTTGCTGGAAACTGGAAATAAACATTGTTTTCCAGCAAAAATGTCATAAATTTCAGTTATGAATATGGGCCAGTTGCCAAACACCAAAATGCGATCACGTGACCGGGGGAGGGGGAATGTTTGCAGAAACTTCAAATCTGGGTGGTAAATAGCTTTTTCGGGATCCATGGTAACTTGGTCACTAAACAATTGGTTTTAAGTCAAGGATTACTTGTATAGAGATGCAGTACTGATAGACTGTGTAACTTCTTTGTAATGTAATACAAGCAAAAGAAAGCTTCCAAGATCCACATTTAATCCATCTAGGTGCCGGATCAGAGATCTTTAGTCTGATGACACCGAATGCAAACATCTACATCTACGTTAAAGAATAAAAAAAGCCTCTAAGTCTTTAAGAATCAACCAAAAAGGAAAGTTTCTTTGGTGTCTCTTTTGGGCTGACTCAGCAGTCATTATGGTTTCTTTTGATGTGGAGACTTCACAATCTGTTTTAAATACACCCCAAGGCGATGACGACAGATTTCAAGCTAGGAAGGGAAATACATTTGAACTTTTGTTATCCTATTTCTCAGTAGGAAAATTACATCTGCACTGCATTTTTTTTTTTTTTGAGTCATGAAATACGGTGCACGCTTCTAGATAAATTTTTGCCCTGCGACTGCTGTCTCATTATCAGGAAAGATGAATCCCCATTAATAACATGGTAAAATATGGTCTAAGCCAGGAGTAGGCAACCTTGGCTCTTTTATGACTCGTGGACTTCAACTCCCAGAATTCATGGCTCAGCTTGGAAACCTCTCCCTTTCCCCTCAGCATGGCTGGCTCAGGAATTCTGGGAGTTGAAGTCCACGAGTCATAAAAGAGCCAAGGTTGCCTACCCCTGGTCTAAGTGATACAACTGTTGGATGGCTTCACAGATGACTGAATGACCACACCAAAAGAAGGTGCATAAATGCCTCCACATCAGCTTGGGAATGGGAACCGACTGCCACGGGGCTTTCTTTGAGGCCCATGCTGATCAGCATTTTTATTAATGATGGGATAAGAGTGCTGAGGGGATGTTTATTAAATGTGAAGGTAACACAACGCTAGGAGTGGTGACTAACAGTATAGAAGAGAAGGTTCAAAAAAAAAAAAATCTAGAGCAATTTGATGTAGTGGTCAAGGCGCCAGCCTAGAAACCAGGAGACTATGAGTTCTAGTCCTACTTAGTCATGAGAACCAGCTGTGTGACTTTGAGCTAATCACTCTCTCTCTCAGCCTAGGCCAGCCCACCTCACAGGGTTGTTATTGTGGGGAAAATAGGAGAAGAAAGGATATTAGGTATGTTCGCCACCATGAGTTACTTATAAAGCAATGAAGGTAGGATAAAAAATCTAATAAATAAATACCATAGGAAGTGTGGGCCATAAGGAAATGTAAAGTTCTGCCTCTAGGAAGAAAAAAAAATGAAAACGTGCATTTTTATTTACTAATTAAATTTATTTGCCGCCCATTTCAACCCCAGGGTGACTCTTGTGTGATATACGAGGGAGGTGATTTGGTTTTAATAGCAGAACATGTGAAAATGAACTGGATGTTCTTACTGACAACTTAAACCTATGAGCCAGTACTGTGATGCAGCTGTTAAAAAGGAGAAAGCCGTCTTGGAAGTTTATTAATGGGAACACAGAATCCAGATTATAGACGATAGCTCAGGGCTCTTCTGCCCTGATCACAGTTCAATTCTCTTCTGCCCTCAACGTAGGTCAACTCCAGCCTGCCCTGATTGTACTCTGACCTGATCATACACTGGGTTCAGTCCCTGCCACGACAATTCAGAAAGAAGAATGACAAATTAAGTGACCATAAAGCAGAGCTTCCAAGATACTAGTCTCTGTAAACAAGCCTTCTGAAAAACAGTTGAAGAACCTGTGTTTGGCCTGTAAGGTTAAAATCTAAAGCAATGATTCTCCACCTCGGTAACTTTAAGATGTGTGGACTTCAATTCCCAGAATTCTCCAGCCAGCTGGGAGTTGAAGTCCACACATCTTAAAGTTACCAAAGTAGAGAAACAAAGATCTAAAGGGTTATCACACAGAAGAAAGACTAGACTTTCTTTCTACTGCCTCCGAGGATAGGACCAGAACTAACAAAGAAATTATTATGAGGACACGTGTTGAGGCTAGACCTCAGGAGGAACTTCTTGACTGTACTGGATATCAGCCAGCGGAACAGCCTGCTACTGTACATAAGGAAATAAGTTCTCCTTCACTGGTCATCTCCACATCAAGGTTATTTGTCAGAGTGCTTGACATGTTCTATTGTCTTGACTATCAGGAAGCATGTCTCCCATATTTGAGTCATAACTTCCTTGTTTTGAAACTAATCCTCTGGGCTTCTGCAGTCAGCCACCAATTGTTTTCTGATAATGATCTTTATAACAACTGTAACACTTTCCCTCCTTCCTTCTAAGGAGTTCACGACAGCACATAAAGTTTTCTTCCTTTATATGGTAGCAGTGCCTCAGGATTTGAACCCATGGCCTCTCTAGACCTGGTCCAAAACTCTATGGCCTAGATAAGTAATATGCCGCCCTATACATGTGATTAAACTCCAATTCCAGCCAGTTCAGGGAACATTCCCAAAACTGAGGTATAACTGGAGTTTTTTTTGAAGGTGATGTGTTGTTTGACCCTTTTGATTTTTATCCCACCTTTATTACTTTATGTAATTTAAAATGATGACTGTATCTACTGCTCCTTTCTTTCTCTATTTCCCCCAGAACAATAACTCTTTGAAGTGGGTTGGGCCGAGAGAGTGAGTGATTGGCCCAAAGTCATTCAGCTGGCTTTTATGCCTAAGGCAGGACTAGAACTCAGAGTCACCTGGTTTCTAGTCTGGAGCCTTACCCACTAGACCAGGGGTAGGCAACCTTGGCTCTTTTATGACTCGTGGACTTCAACTCCCAGAATTCCTGAGCCAGCCATGCTGAGGGGAAAGGGAGAGGTTTTCAAGCTGACCCATGCTGGCTCAGGAATTCTGGGAGTTGAAGTCCACAGGCCATAAAAGGGCCAAGGTTGCCTAGCCCTGCACTAGCCTAAACCAGCTTTCTATTCTAACCACTATGCCAGACTCTCATTTCAAGCAGAAATGAAACTCTGTACTACTCTACTAGAAACTACTAGAACAGTGGTTCTCAACCTTTTTAATGCCGCGACCCCCAACCGGTCATAAGTCGAGGACTAAACCAGTCATAAGTCGAGGACTACCCAACCGGTCGTAAGTCGAGGACTTTCCCTGCCCGGGAGCACCGCACATGCGTGGTTCCGCCCCCTGCGCTGGCTGAGGCGTAGCTGGCAAGCGGCAGAGATGGAGCAGGCCGACCACCAGCTGGCCCAGCCCAAGGGAGGTAAGGCACCCGCCGGAAAAGGGGAAAAAAAATGGCGGACAGCCTTGCTTGGCGACCCCCGTGAAATGGTCGATCGACCCCAAATGGGGTCACGACCCATAGGTTGAGAACCGCTGTACTAGAAGGAAACGCAGTTCCCACAATTACAGTGATGAAAGTTTGCGAACTCTTTACAACGATCCACGATCCACAGTGTTGTGATCTATAATGTGCTCAGAGCTTCACTTAAGCTATAACTGAGATTCCAAAATACAAAATGTCTTCTATTTTGGTCATTCAACTGATCTATTTGTGTGTTTAGGATTGTTGTGTGACCTGGTTACATGTTCTTTTCCAAACAGACCCAGTGAATGTTTGCTTAACATGCTCAATAAGGGCATGACCTACTACCCTGTCTGAGATACTGTTTTTATTGGTTAATTATATCTCCATCTATTGATTTTGAACCAGTCGCTTAGATAAAATTTTGATCACATTCCAGATTATAGATAGTTCTACAGGGCTCAGAAACATTTCCTCACCACTTGTAGGTTACTAAGAGGAATGGAAATAGCAACGATCGCTTAATAGGCCACCCTGGTTTTAATTAATAACTAAGTTTTGATAAAGGCTGTGTGTATTACACAATATACCGAGCTATAGTTTGCTCATTCATAATTTAAAAACCCACGATTGGCTCAGCTAACAGACTACATTAAACCAGGGTACTAAAATGGTTTATAAATCACACCTGCTCTAACATATGCCAGTGAAATGTGGACACTAACCTCACAATTGATGCAAAAGCTACGAGTGGCGCAAAGAGCCATGGAAAGATCCATGCTCAGCATCACAAGATAGAAAGACTCGCACATGGATTAGAGAACAATCGAAAGTATACGATATCATCAAGAGCAGTGGTTCTCAACCTATGGGTCGCGACCCCATTTGGGGTCGATCGACCATTTCACGGGGGTCACCAAGCAAGGCTGTCCGCCATTTTTTCCCCTTTTCCGGCGGGTGCCTTACCTCCCTTGGGCTGGGCCAGCTGGTGGTCGGCCTGCTCTGTCTCTGCCGCTTGCCAGCTACGCCTCGGCCGGCGCAGGGGGCGGAACCATGCATGCGCAGCGCTCCCGGGCAGGGAAAGTCCTCGACTTACGACCGGTTTAGTCATCGACTTACGACCGGTTTAGTCCTCGACTTACGACCGGTTTAGTCCTCGACTTACGACCGGTTGGGGGTCGCGGCATTAAAAAGGTTGAGAACCACTGATCAAGAGAGTGAAAGAATTGAAATGGAAATGGGCTGCTCACACAGCAAGAACTGATGGCAGGTGGACCAAGGCAGTCATAGAGTGGATCCCACTTGATCAAACAAGACCTAAAACAAGATGGAGCGACGACATCAGCAAGTATTGCCAGCCAATTGGCAAAAGAAAGTTCAGGATCGTATTGGTTGGAAACATGCGGAAAAGGCCTTCATCCTGCAGTGGATAGACCAGGGGTCTTCAAACGTGGCCCTTTTATGAGTTGTGGACTTCAACTCCCAGAATTCCTCAGCCAGGCACAAAGAAGAAGGAGTCAGGCTATTCTCCAAAGCACTTGAAGGCAGGACAAGAAGCAACGGACGGAAACTAATCAAGAAGAGAAGCAGCCTAGAACTAAAGAGGAATTAATTTCCTGACAGTTAGAACAATTAACCAGTGGAACAACCTGCCTCCAGAAGCTGTGAATGCTCCAACACTGGAAGTTTTTAAAAAGAGACTGGACAGCCATTTGTCTGAAATGGTATAGGGATTCCTGCCTGAACAGGGGTTGGACTAGAACAGGGGTAGGCAACCTTGGCTCTTTTATGACTCGTGGACTTCAACTCCCATAGCTGGCTCAGGAATTCTGGAGTTGAAGTCCAGGAGTCATAAAAGAGCCAAGGTTGCCTACCTCTGGACTAGAAGACCTCCAAGGTCCCTTCCAACTCCATTATATTATTATTATTATACGTACTCATTTAAAACGTTATATTCCAAATAGTGGAATGTATAAAGGTAGTCCTTGACTTACAAACAGTTCATTTCGTGACCATTCAAAGTTACAATGGCACTGAAAAAAAGCAATTTATGACCGTTTTTCATACTTACGACCACTGCAGCATCTCCATAGTCAAATGATCAAAATTCAGATGCTTGGCAACTGACTCATGTTTATGACGGTTGCAGTGTCCTGGGTCACGTGATCCCCTTTTGCAGCCTTCTGACAAGCAAAATCAATGGGGCAGCCAGATTCACTTAATAACCATATTGCTAACCTGACACCCGCAATGATTCGCTTAACCCAGCGGTTCTCAACCTATGGGTCGCGACCCCATTTGGGGTCGATCGACCATTTCACGGGGGTTGCCAAGCAAAGCTGTCCGCCATTTTTTTGTCCGCCATTTTTTCCCCCTTTTCCGGTGGGTACCTTACCTCCCTTGGGCTGGCCAGCTGGTGGTCGGCCTGCTCCGTCTCTGCCGCTTGCCAGCTACGCCTCGGCCGGCGCAGGAGGCGGAACCACGCATGCGCGGCACTCCCGGGCAGGGAAAGTCCTCGACTTACGACCGGTTTAGTCCTCGACTTACGACCGGTTTAGTCCTCGACTTACGACCGGTTTAGTCCTCGACTTACGACCGGTTGGGGGTCGCGGCCTTAAAAAGGTTGAGAACCACTGGCTTAACCACTGTGACAAGAAAGGTCGTAAAACGGGGCAAAGCCCACTTAGGAAATATCTCACTTAACAGCAGAAATTTTGGGCTCAGTTGTAATCCATAAATCGAGGACTTACAGTACCTGTACTCATCTCCTACAAAAGTGTACTTGGTGACCTTAAGACAGGTGGATGACAACTCCCAGAATTTCCCAGCCAGCCATGATGGAACAACACTGGTCTAAACATGCTTTCTCTTCTGCATCACCCATCTAAAAAAATTTTCAGTGCCTTTGAGTCAGTGTTGACTCCTATCAACTTCCTGGACAAGTCCCTGCAGTTTTCTTGGCAACATTTTCGGAAGTAGTTTGCAATTGCCGCCTTCTTCCTGGGGGCTGAGAAAGAATGATTTAGCCCAAGGTCATCCAGCTGACTTTGTGCCTAAGAGGAGGCTAGACCTCATGGACTCCCAGTTTCTAGCCTGGCGCCTTAACCCTTATACCAAATTGGCTCTCCAGCTACCTTTCTCATCTCTGAAAGACATCTAGCTCATGAGGTCACCGGGAAAACCCAGGAAGGCCTTAATTCAAGTCTTGCAACACTCTTATTCATGTGTAAAAATCTTACATTCCTATTCAGAAGCAGTCTTGGGCAATCCTTGAGTTGAGCAATCCTTAGATTCCCTCATCTAAAGACTTTTGTAGTAATCCTGATCTATCTAGCAAGGATCTTGTAAAGGGGGCTGAAACACAAAAACAGACAAAATATTTCAAATTCCCAAAAAAGTGGCATGTAACTAACAGGAAGGTTCTTATTACACCTAGAGGCAAACAAAGTCATTACTAAAAGCCAACATGGGTTTGTCAAAAATAGATCATGCCAGACAAATCTTATTGCATTCTTTGACCAAGTGACAAAATTAGTGGATCAGAGGAATGCTGTGGACATAATTTACTTGGACTTCAGTAAGGCATTTGGTAAAGTAGATCACAACCTACTACTTGACAAAATAGAAAAATGTGGGGTAGAAAGCACCACCACCAGATGGATCCGTAGCTGGCTGACCAGTCGTACTCAGCGTGGGTCCTCAATGGAACTGCATCTACATGGAGGGAAGTGTGTAGTGGGATGCCTCAGGGCTCTGTTCTGGGCTCAGTGCTCTTCAACATCTATATCAATGATTTGAACGAGGGGATAGATGGGGAATTCATCAAATTTGCAGACGACACCAAGCTGGCAGGAATAGCCAACACTCCACTTCTGTCCGAATTCTATGTCTTCCTAGACCTGTCTGAACTTGTGACCCGTGATAGATTGTTTTACTTTAAGTTACCACTTTTTTCGTTCCAAGATGTAAATCCGTTCTTTTTGGTTTACGTGTTCATGTCGTATCCACCGTGGAACGACAATAGTAGTAACTGTGAGAGGGACCTCGGAGTCCTAGTGGACAATCACTAGTGTGTGCTGCAGCTGCCAAAAAGGCCAACACAGTGCTAGGCTGCATTAACAGAGGGATAGAATCAAGATCACGCGAAGTGTCAATACCACTTTACAATGCCTTGGTAAGGCCACACTTGGAATACTGCATGCAGTTTTGGTCACCGCGATGTAAAAAAGATGTTGAGACTCTAGAAAGAGTACAGAGAAGAGCAACAAAGATGATTAGGGGACTGGAGGCTAAAGCATATAAGGAACGGCTGCTGGAATGTCTAGTTTAATGAAGAGAAGGACGAGGGGGGATATGATAGCAGTGTTCCAATATCTCAGGGGATGCCCCAAAGAAGAGGGAGTCAAGCTATTCTCCAAGGTGCCTGAAGGCAGGACAAGAAGCAACGGGTGGAAACTAATCAAGGAGAGAAGCAACCTAGAACTAAGGAGAAACTTCCTGACAGTTAGAACAATTAACCAGTGGAACAACCTGCCTCCAGAAGCGGTGAATGCTCTAACACTGGAGGTTTTTAAGAAGAGACTGGACAGCCATTTGTTTGAAATGGTATAGGGTTTCCTGCCTGAGCAGGGGGTTGGACTAGATGACCTCCAAGGTCCCTTCCAACTTTATTATTATTATTACTTTCTCATTATTGTTATAAGAGTATTCTTACTACTTCCCCATGATTGCTATGGGTATTTTTACTAGGAGGGTTTTTTTTTAACCAATTACCTCTTCTAATGCTGGATTTTGCACGAGACTCCAAAATAGTAGAACGAAGCCCATACACACTGCTTTAATTTTAGAATCATACAACACTCCATCTTTCCAGGCATATCTAGTCACTACACAACACGGTTCCAAAGTCTTCCTTATTAGACATGTCTGTCGAAATTCAAGAGCTTTAGGTTTTAATCCCAGTTAAACCAAGACAAAGTGGTCTTCCAAATAGGATTTTCATGGTTGGTAAAATGGGGTTGATCAATGCCATCCCAGTAAGGCTGTTGCAAGAATGATTGAGATAAGAGTTCATGGCTCTTGGTTGCTCAGGATCACTATTAAAGGGAAAGAGAAACCACTTAAGAAAACCAGAAGCCATTAGTAAGCCTTGAACAAAGCCAGCCTAGAAGCAGGGTACTTGCCTATCTCAAATACATTCAAAGGATGCTTATCTTTTCATAATTAATCCACTTAAGCTCCTTCCACCACAACTGCAAGAACTCACTTGAACATTATGTAAATATTATTTTCCAGGTCTTCTACCGCATTGTATCATCCTAATTTGCCAGAATCCCACTTTGACCACTTTGCTTGCCTCCCAATTCATATATGACTGTATTTCACAGACCCCCACCCCCAATTCTCCCCATTTTTTATTTTTTATTTTACTTTCCACTCTTTATGACTTCAAGACCCACCTCTCCTAAGGCAGATCTTCTCACCGTAAGCAGCTCACACTGGACTTGGCTCTGTTCCTTCCACCATCACCCCAAGTAACGCCGGGTTCCTCCTTCCAGATCTCCTCCCTTTAAAAAGGACAGTCTCCTCACCCCAATAAAAGCTTAACTTCCAGGCATCCAGCACATCCTTCCTTCCCACACCCACTTCTACAGTACAGGTAGTCCCCGATTTACCCACAGTTAATTTAATGACTGTTCGAAGTTACAACACCACCAAGGGGGGGGGAAAGTGGCTTATGACCATTTTTTCACACTTACGACCATTGCAGCATCCCCATGGTCACATGATCAAAATTCAGACACTTGGCAGCTGACTCCTATTTGTAACAGCTGCTGTGTCTTCAGGGTCCTCCTGTCTGGCAAGTAAAGTGCAGGGGGGAAGTCCAGATTCACTTAACAACGGGTATTACTAACTTAACCATCGCTGCGATTCGTTTAATGACCGTGGCAAGACAAGTTATCAAAGGTTTCCTTTAGCAACACCCAAATTGTGTTGCTCAATTGCGGCCGTAAGTCGAGGGCTGCCTGTATCCTCCCGACTACTGACCCAGATCCCTTCCCTGAAAAAAAAAAAGGGGAGGTGGGAGCAAGCAGGCCTTGGAACCCCAGAAATACACCACTGAGCGGACGGGGGAAGCACAAACGCAGCACTGCTGACTTACTATATCCCTCGATCCAGGCAGAGAGCNAAAAAATGAAAACGTGCATTTTTATTTACTAATTAAATTTATTTGCCGCCCATTTCAACCCCAGGGTGACTCTTGTGTGATATACGAGGGAGGTGATTTGGTTTTAATAGCAGAACATGTGAAAATGAACTGGATGTTCTTACTGACAACTTAAACCTATGAGCCAGTACTGTGATGCAGCTGTTAAAAAGGAGAAAGCTGTCTTGGAAGTTTATTAATGGGAACACAGAATCCAGATTATAGACGATAGCTCAGGGCTCTTCTGCCCTGATCACAGTTCAATTCTCTTCTGCCCTCAACGTAGGTCAACTCTAGCCTGCCCTGATTGTACTCTGATCTGATCATACACTGGGTTCAGTCCCTGCCACGACAATTCAGAAAGAATAATGACAAATTAAGTGAGCATAAAGCAGAGCTTCCAAGATACTAGTCTCTGTAAACAAGCCTTCTGAAAAACAATTGAAGAACCTGTGTTTGGCCTGTAAGGTTAAAATCTAAAGCAATGATTCTCCACCTCGGTAACTTTAAGATGTGTGGACTTCAATTCCCAGAATTCTCCAGCCAGCACAGCTGGCTGGAGAATTCTGGGAATTGAAGTCCACACATCTTAAAAGTTACCGAGGTGGAGAAACAAAGATTTAAAGGGTTATCACACAGAAGAAAAACTGGACTTTCTTTCTACTGCCTCCGAGGATAGGACCAGAACTAATAAAGAAATTATTATGAGGACACGTGTTGAGGCTAGACTTCAGGAGGAACTTCTTGACTGTACTGGATATCAGCCAGCGGAACAGCCTGCTACTGTACATAAGGAAATAAGTTCTACTTCACTGGTCATCTCCACATCAAGGTTATTTGTCAGAGTGCTTGACATGTTCTATTGTCTTGACTATCAGGAAGCATGTCTCCCATATTTGAGTCATAACTTCCTTGTTTTGAAACTAATCCTCTGGGCTTCTGCATTCAGCCACCAATTGTTTTCTGATAATGATCTTTATAACAACTGTAACACTTTCCCTCCTTCCTTCTAAGGAGTTCATGACAGCACATAAAGTTTTCTTCCTTTATATGGTAGCAGTGCCTCAGGATTTGAACCCATGGCCTCTCTAGACCTGGTCCAAAACTCTAAGGCCTAGATAAGTAATATGCCGCCCTATACATGTGATTAAACTCCAATTCCAGCCAGTTCAGGGAACATTCCCAAAACTGAGGTATAACTGGAGTTTTTTTTGAAGGTGATGTGTTGTTTGACCCTTTTGATTTTTATCCCACCTTTATTACTTTATGTAATTTAAAATGATGACTGTATCTACTGCTCCTTTCTTTCTCTATTTCCCCCAGAACAATAACTCTTTGAAGTGGGTTGGGCCGAGAGAGTGAGTGATTGGCCCAAAGTCATCCAGCTGGCTTTTATGCCTAAGGCAGGACTAGAACTCAGAGTCACCTGGTTTCTAGCCTGGAGCCTTACCCACTAGACCAGGGGTAGGCAACCTTGGCTCTTTTATGACTCGTGGACTTCAACTACCAGAATTCCTGAGCCAGCCATGCTGAGGAGAAAGGGAGAGGTTTCCAAGCTGACCCATGCTGGCTCAGGAATTCTGGGAGTTGAAGTCCACGAGCCATAAAAGGGCCAAGGTTGCCTAGCCCTGCACTAGACTAAACCAGCTTTCTATTCTAACCACTATGCCAGACTCTCATTTCAAGCAGAAATGAAACTCTGTACTACTCTACTAGAAACTACTAGAACAGTGGTTCTCAACCTTTTTAATGCCGCAACCCCCAACCGGTCGTAAGTCGAGGACTAAACCGGTCGTAAGTCGAGGACTACCCAACCGGTCGTAAGTCGAGGACTTTCCCTGCCCGGGAGCGCCGCGCATGCGTGGTTCCGCCCCCCTGCGCCGGCCGAGGCGTAGCTGGCAAGCGGCAGAGACGGAGCAGGCCGACCACCAGCTGGCCCAGCCCAAGGAAGGTAAGGCACCCGCTGGAAAAGGGGAAAAAAATGGCGGACAGCCTTGCTTGGCGACCCCCGTGAAATGGTCGATCGACCCCAAATGGGGTCGCGACCCATAGGTTGAGAACCGCTGTACTAGAAGGAAACGCAGTTCCCACAATTACAGTGATGAAAGTTTGCGAACTCTTTACAACTATCCACGATCCACAGTGTTGTGATCTATAATGTGCTCAGAGCTTCACTTAAGCTATAACTGAGATTCCAAAATACAAAATGTCTTCTATTTTGGTCATTCAACTGATCTATTTGTGTGTTTAGGATCGTTGTGTGACCTGGTTACATGTTCTTTTCCAAACAGACCCAGTGAATGTTTGCTTAACATGCCCAATAAGGGCATGACCTACTACCCTGTCTGAGATACTGTTTTTATTGGTTAATTATATCTCCATCTATTGATTTTGAACCAGTCGCTTAGATAAAATTTTGATCACATTCCAGATTATAGTTTCTACAGGGCTCAGAAACATTTCCTCACCACTTGTAGGTTACTAAGAGGAATGGAAATAGCAACGATCGCTTAATAGGCCACGCTGGTTTTAATTAATAACTAAGTTTCGATAAAGGCTATGTGTATTACACAATATACCGAGCTATAGTTTGCTCATTCATAATTTAAAAACCCACGATTGGCTCAGCTAACAGACTACATTAAACCAGGGTACTAAAATGGTTTATAAATCACACCGGTGTGTACTACCTGCTCTAACATATGCCAGTGAAATGTGGACACTAACCTCACAATTGATGCAAAAGCTACGAGTGGCGCAAAGAGCCATGGAAAGATCCATGCTCGGCAACCCAAGATAGGATAGAAAGACTCGCACATGGATTAGAGAACAATCGAAGGTATACGATATCATCAAGAGAGTGAAAGAATTGAAATGGAAATGGGCTGGTCACACAGCAGGAACTGATGGCAGGTGGACCAAGGCAGTCATAGAGTGGATCCCACTTGATCAAACAAGACCTAAAACAAGATGGAGCGACGACATCAGCAAGTATTGCCAGCCAATTGGCAAAAGAAAGTTCAGGATCGTATTGGTTGGAAACATGCGGAAAAGGCCTTCATCCTGCAGTGGATAGACCAGGGGGTCTTCAAACTTGGCCCTTTTATGAGTTGTGGACTTCAACTCCCAGAATTCCTCAGCCAGGCACAAAGAAGAAGGAGTCAGGCTATTCTCCAAAGCACTTGAAGGCAGGACAAGAAGCAACGGACGGAAACTAATCAAGAAGAGAAGCAGCCTAGAACTAAAGAGGAATTAATTTCCTGACAGTTAGAACAATTAGCCAGTGGAACAACCTGCCTCCAGAAGCTGTGAATGCTCCAACACTGGAAGTTTTTAAAAAGAGACTGGACAGCCATTTGTCTGAAATGGTATAGGGATTCCTGCCTGAACAGGGGTTGGACTAGAACAGGGGTAGGCAACCTTGGCTCTTTTATGACTTGTGGACTTCAACTCCTATAGCTGGCTCAGGAATTCTGGGAGTTGAAGTCCACGAGTCATAAAAGAGCCGAGGTTGCCTACCCCTGGACTAGAAGACCTCCAAGGTCCCTTCCAACTCCATTATATTATTATTATTATACGTACTCATTTAAAACGTTATATTCCAAACAGTGGAATGTATAAAGGTAGTCCTTGACTTACAAACAGGTCATTTCGTGACTATTCAATTTATGACCGTTTTTCATATTTACAACCACTGCAGCATCTCCATAGTCAAATGATCAAAATTCAGATGCTTGGCAACTGACTCATGTTTATGACGGTTGCAGTATCCTGGGTCACGTGATCCCCTTTTGCAGCCTTCTGACAAGCAAGATCAATGGGGCAGCCAGATTCACTTAACAACCATATTGCTAACCTGACACCCGCAATGATTCGCTTAACCCAGCGGTTCTCAACCTATGGGTCGCGACCCCATTTGGGTCGATCGACCATTTCACGGGGGTTGCCAAGCAAGGCTGTCCGCCATTTTTTTGTCCGCCATTTTTTCCCCCTTTTCCGGTGGGTACCTTACCTCCCTTGGGCTGGGCCAGCTGGTGGTCGGCCTGCTCCGTCTCTGCTGCTTGCCAGCTACGCCTCGGCCGGCGCAGGAGGCGGAACCACGCATGCGCGGCGCTCCCGGGCAGGGAAAGTCCTCGACTTACGACCGGTTTAGTCCTCGACTTACGACCGGTTTAGTCCTCGACTTACGACCGGTTGGGGGTCGCGGCATTAAAAAGGTTGAGAACCACTGGCTTAACCACTGTGACAAGAAAGGTCGTAAAACGGGGCAAAGCCCACTTAGGAAATATCTCACTTAACAGCAGAAATTTTGGGCTCAATTGTAATCATAAATCGAGGACTTACAGTACCTGTACTCATCTCCTACAAAAGTGTACTTAGGTGACCTTAAGAGACAGGTGGATGACAACTCCCAGAATTTCCCAGCCAGCCATGATGGAACAACACTGGTCTAAACATGCTTTCTTCATCACCCATCTAAATTTTTTTTCAGTGCCTTTGAGTCAGTGTTGACTCCTATCAACTTCCTGGACAAGTCCCTGCAGTTTTCTTGGCAACATTTTCGGAAGTAGTTTGCAATTGCCGCTTTCTTCCTGGGGGCTGAGAAAGAATGATTTAGCCCAAGGTCATCCAGCTGACTTTGTGCCTAAGAGGAGGCTAGACCTCATGGACTCCCAGTTTCTAGCCTGGTGCCTTAACCCTTATACCAAATTGGCTCTCCAGCTACCTTTCTCATCTCTGAAAGACATCTAGCTCATGAGGTCACCGGGAAAACCCAGGAGGGCCTTAATTCAAGTCTTGCAACACTCTTATTCATGTGTAAAAATCTTACATTCCTATTCAGAAGCAGTCTTGGGCAATCCTTGAATTTAGCAATCCTTAGATTCCCTCATCTAAAGACTTTTGTAGTAATCCTGATCTATCTAGCAAGGATCTTGTAAAGGGGGCTGAAACACAAAAACAGACAAAATATTTCAAATTCCCAAAAAAGTGGCATGTAACTAACAGGAGGGTTCTTATTACACCTAGAGGCAAAAAAAGTCATTACTAAAAGCCAACATGGGTTTGTCAAAAATAGATCATGCCAGACAAATGTTATTGCATTCTTTGACCAAGTGACAAAATTAGTGGATCAGAGGAATGCGGTGGACATAATTTACTTGGACTTCAGTAAGGCATTTGATAAAGTAGATCACAACCTACTACTTGACAAGATAGAAAAATGTGGGGTAGAAAGCACCACCACCAGATGGATCCGTAGCTGGTTGACCGGCCGTACTCAGCGTGGGTCCTCAATGGAACCGCATCTACATGGAGGAAAGTGTGTAGTGGGGTGCTCCAGGGCTCTGTTCTGGGCCCAGTGCTCTTCAACATCTACATCAACGATTTGGATAGATGGGGATAGATGGGGAACTCATCAAATTTGCAGACGACACCAAGCTGGCAGGAATAGCCAACACTCCAGAAGACAGGCTTAAGATACAGAAGGATCTGGATAGACTTGAACACTGGGCGCTATCTAACAAAATGAAATTCAATGGTGAAAAAAGCAAGGTTCTACATTTAGGCAAGAAAAACCAAATGCATAGGTATAGTATAGGGGGTACCTTGCTCAATAGTAGTAACTGTGAGAGGGACCTCGGAGTCCTAGTGGACAATCACCTAAATATGAGCCAGCAGTGTGCTGCAGCTGCCAAAAAAGGCCAATACAGTGCTAGGCTGCATTAACAGAGGGATAGAATCAAGATCACGTGAAGTATTAATACCACTTTACAATGCCTTGGTAAGGCCACACTTGGAATACTGCATCCAGTTTTGGTCACCGTGATGTAAAAAAGATGTTGAGACTCTAGAAAGAGTACAGAGAAGAGCAACAAAGATGATTAGAGGACTGGAGGCTAAAACATATAAGGAACGGCTGCTGGAATGTCTAGTTTAATGAAGAGAAGGACGAGGGGGGATATGATAGCAGTGTTCCAATATCTCAGAGGATGCCCCAAAGAAGAGGGAGTCAAGCTATTCTCCAAGGCGCCTGAAGGCAGGACAAGAAGCAACGGGTGGAAACTAATCAAGGAGAGAAGCAACCTAGAACTAAGGAGAAACTTCCTGACCATTAGAACAATTAACCAGTGGAACAACCTGCCTCCAGAAGCGGTGAATGCTCCAACACTGGAGGTTTTTAAGAAGAGACTGGACAGACATTTGTCTGAAATGGTATAGGGTTTCCTGCCTGAGCAGGGGGTTGGACTAGATGACCTCCAAGGTCCCTTCCAACTTTATTATTATTATTATTACTTTCTCATTATTGTTATAAGAGTATTCTTACTACTTCCCCATGATTGCTATGGGTATTTTTACTAGGAGGGTTTTTTTTAACCAATTACCTCTTCTAATGCTGGATTTTGCACGAGACTCCAAAGTAGTACAACGAAGCCCATACACACTGCTTTAATTTTAGAATCATACAACACTCCATCTTTCCAGGCATATCTAGTCACTACACAACACGGTTCCAAAGTCTTCCTTATTAGACATGTCTGTCGAAATTCAAGAGCTTTAGGTTTTAATCCCAGTTAAACCAAGACAAAGTGGTCTTCCAAATAGGATTTTCATGGTTGGTAAAATGGGGTTGATCAATGCCATCCCAATAAGGCTGTTGCAAGAATGATTGAGATAAGAGTTCATGGCTCTTGGTTGCTCAGGATCACTATTAAAGGGAAAGAGAAACCACTTAAGAAAACCAGAAGCCATTAGTAAGCCTTGAACAAAGCCAGCCTAGAAGCAGGGTACTTGCCTATCTCAAATACATTCAAAGGATGCTTATCTTTTCATAATTAATCCACTTAAGCTCCTTCCACCACAACTGCAAGAACTCACTTGAACATTATGTAAATATTATTTTCCAGGTCTTCTACCGCATTGTATCATCCTAATTTGCCAGAATCCCACTTTGACCACTTTGCTTGCCTCCCAATTCATATGACTGTATTTCACAGACCCCCACCCCCAATTCTCCCCATTTTTTATTTTTTTTTTTACTTTCCACTCTTTATGACTTCAAGACCCACCTCTCCTAAGGCAGATCTTCTCACCGTAAGCAGCTCACACTGGACTTGGCTCTGTTCCTTCCACCATCACCCCAAGTAACGCCGGGTTCCTCCTTCCAGATCTCCTCCCTTTACAAAGGACAGTCTCCTCACCCCAATAAAAGCTTAACGTCCAGGCATCCAGCACATCCTTCCTTCCCACACCCACTTCTACAGTACAGGTAGTCCCCGATTTACCCACAGTTAATTTAATGACTGTTCGAAGTTACAACACCACCAAGGGGGGGGGAAAGTGGCTTATGACCATTTTTTCACACTTACGACCATTGCAGCATCCCCATGGTCACATGATCAAAATTCAGACACTTGGCAGCTGACTCCTATTTGTAACAGCTGCTGTGTCTTCAGGGTCCTCCTGTCTGGCAAGTAAAGTGCAGGGGGGAAGTCCAGATTCACTTAACAACGGGTATTACTAACTTAACCATCGCTGCGATTCGTTTAACGACCGTGGCAAGACAAGTTATCAAAGGTTTCCTTTAGCAACACCCAAACTGTGTTGCTCAATTGCGGCCGTAAGTCGAGGGCTGCCTGTATCCTCCCGACTACTGACCCAGATCCCTTCCCTGAAAAAAAAAAAGGGGAGGTGGGAGCAAGCAGGCCTTGGAACCCCAGAAATACACCACTGAGCGGACGGGGGAAGCACAAACGCAGCACTGCTGACTTACTATATCCCTCGATCCAGGCAGAGAGCATGCAAAAACATAGAGATCCATTGGGGGGGGGAGGGGAGGGGAGGGAAGACATATGGCGATCCAATTCCGGAGTCTAGAAACATCCAATTGCTGGACTGGCAATCCAGCCGAACTCCCCGCACCCCTTCTGATTTCCCACCCACCCATCACCCCATTCTTAGGGAATGATGGGAGTTGAAGTCCAAACCCGCCACTCCATTTCCACCCCCCCCCACCCCACCCCACCCCGCTTTTACTTACCTGGCTGCGTGCCCCGCTTTTGGGGGTTGGGGGGGTGGGTGGGGGAAAGCCGGCGTCGGGGCTCCTGGAGGCCCCCTTGTCCGCTCACCCCCCGCGCTTCCAGAGCCAGGCCATGGCGGAGCCGGCTTCAGAGATGCGCCGAGGAAGAAGCCGGGAGCGCAGAGCGGCGGGGCGGGCTCAGATGCTCCAGCTTGGGCGGCGGTGGCGGCCTCAGCCGGCGTGGGCCACTTCCTCGGGGGCTCCGCCGAGCGGCAGGAAGTGGAGGGGGGGGCTCTGACGGGCAGCCCCGGCCGCCAATAGAGGCGGCGGCTCCTTCCTCCTCCTCGTTTGTCCCCACCCCGTGACCAGCGGCTCGCTCGCGCTCTCTCTCGCTTCTCTTTCCCCCCCCCCCACCCCTCCCGCCCGCGGCTGTTCCTGCGGATGCTGCGCTCCTCCCGCCGCGCCTCCTCCGGGGCTCTTCATTCATTCATTCATTCGCTCGCTCGCTCGCTTTCCATTCATCCCGCGCTGCTTCCTCCCAGCCGCCGCCACCCCCCGTCCCCCGTTCCAGAGGTCCACTTTGGCTGGGCTCCGAAAAGACGGAGAACGTGGAAGCGAGGAGGGAGACGCGGGATGGCTGGAGCTCGACGTTGCCAGGCGGACACGCCCGAGAGCTCCCTCCAGACCCTTCCGTCGCCGGGTTCAGCGGGGCTTTCTTCCGGGCTGGGTGTACGGGAGGATCGCGCAAGCCGGGCTGGATCCGAGGCTTCGCTAGATCGACTCTGTCGGAAGCGCCATCCTTGCTGCAAGATCTGATGGGCAGCTTTTGGCCAAGTGCCTAGGGCCAGGGGTAGGCAACCTTGGCTCTTTTAGGACTCGTGGACTTCAACTCCCAGAATTCCTGAGCCAGCTTGGCTGGCTCAGGAATTCTGGGAGTTGAAGTCCACGAGTCCTAAAAGAGCCAAGGTTGCCTACCCCTGGCCTAGGAGCTGTGGTTTTCCTGGGTGAACTGCGAAATAGCCTTGCCCGGACAGGGATTTTCACCTCTGAAACGCCCCTAACCGTAAACAGAAGCTGCCAATGCACTAAAACCAGGGGTGGGGAACCTCGGCTCTTTTACGACTTGTGGACTTCAACTCCCAGAATTCCTCAGTCAGCATGGCTGGTTCAGGAATTCTGGGTATTGAGGCCCACAAGTCATAAAAAGAGCCAAGGTTCCCTACCCCTGCCCTAAACTGCGATAAGGAAAGAAGAGACCGAAAATTGTGGACACGCGTTGCTTTTCTCTGCATTACAGTGATGTTTTATTTCTTCTAGTGCAGACGTGTCAAAACACAAGGCCCGGGGGGGCTGGATGCAGCCCGCAAAGTGGTTTCATGTGGCCCACGAAGCCATCCTGGAAACAGTGAGGGAACGGCCCCCACGGCCCTGGCCGGCCGGGAGCCAATGTCCAATTTTGTGATGGCCATCTATGCTGAAACGCATTCATTCTTAGCTCCACAAGACCCTCTGGAAACAGCGAGGAACCAGCCCCTGGTGTGTCGGCCCTGCCCCTGGGTCAGAGGCATAGCGTGGGGGGTGCAGGGGGGGCCGGCCGCACCGGGCACAACATCTGGGGGGGCGCGCTCGCACTCGCAGCTCTCTGCCCCTGCCTGGCTCACTCACTCTCTCTGCAGTGCTGGCTGTGCGAATCCGATCCGAGCCGCCGGGTCGCCGACGCCGCCCACTGTGGAGAGGGGCGCAAATTACTTGCCCCGGGTGCTGACAACCCACACTACGCCACTGCCCTGGGTGCATGCTGGGGAGGTGTCACCCTTTGTGAGGAATGAAGAAATGCACCATCGCCTGGAAGTGGCCAGCAAATGGCCCTCGTCTATTTCACATATCCGGCTTGATGGGCTCCGGCGGAGGGGTTTCAGCAGGTAGTGAAGCTCCTCCAGTGGACCATGCCTTGGCACTTGCCCCGATCCCACTCCCTTCTGCCAGAGACCCTCACATCTGTCCTGCTCAGGCCCCCACAGGCACCCTTGATGCGAACGATGTAGAGCTGGCCATGCCCACCCAATAGGCCACACCCATTCTGTCCACGCCCACCCAGTAGGCCGCACCCACCCTGGCCACACCCATCCGCCCCCCCCAAGGGCAACCGCAATGCTGATGCGGCCCTCAGTGAAATTGAGTTTGATACCCCTGTTCTAGTGCTTTTCAAGAAACTTATGTTTATTTCTAATTCGCAGATGCAGTGGGCTTAGTTTAACAAATTCTGCTGATATTTCGACATAGACATTTTGGTAAGGAGCTTTTTACAGTTTCTTACACCAGGGCTTTTCAACCTTTTCACCCATTGTACCACTTTTATGATCTGGCAATATCCAAGTACCACCAGTCACCTAGCAAGGGGTCAAAAACTTGATGACCAAAAAAAAAAAAAGGAAAAAAGTGATAAAGTACAGGTAGTCCTCGACTTACAACAGTTCGCTTAGTGACTGTTCGAAGTTACAATGGCACTGAAAAAAGTGCCCCCCAAGCCACAGCCGAGCAAGACACCTGCCTGCCCGCTCGGCAGCACTCTCATTCCCCTCCCCCGCTACCACTTTTCTAGGATGGTCGTGTACCACCTGCCAGGTGCCAATGTACCACAGGTGGTACCCGTACCACTGGTTGAAAAGCCCTGTCTTACACTATCTCCTGCTGTCTCTGCATACCTGCTTTGCAAATAATGAAAGAATAGGTTTA
>NW_015386280.1:215868-230991 GCF_001527695.2 Protobothrops mucrosquamatus
GGTTCAGCTCATTCCCCTCCCCCACTACCACTTTGCTAGGATGGTCGCGTATCACCTGCCAGGTGCCAATGTACCACAGGTGGTACCCGTACCACTGGTTGAAAAGCCCTGTTCTATACTACAGGTAGTCCCCAATTTACCCACAGTTTATTTAGTGACTGTTCAAAGTTACGACGCCACCGGAAAAAAAGTGGCTTATGATCATTTTTTCACACCTATGACCAGTGCAGCAATTTTATTTATTCATTCAATTTGTATGCCCCATCCCGTTTCAACCAGTAACTCAACAAGAATTTGATTATTTATGGTGTTTAGCCTAAAGTGCTTTTTTGCCCGTTGAACGACGAGTCTCTACGGTTCCTTGTGACTTAGAGGTTGAAATGATTTAGAATACATGTAGTCTTCAACTTAGTGACCCTTCAAAGTTACAATGGCACTGAAGAAAGTGATTTACGACCGTTTTTCCACACTTAGGACTTCCAAATTATGCTGAATTCTGACCAGGCAGAGTGAGGGATGCTGGGAGTTGTAGTTTAGCAACGGGCAGAGGGCCCTACGTTTCCCCATCCTTGTAAGATAGTACTCGATTTACAACCCCAATTGAGCCCAACATTTTTGTTGCTAAGTGAAACATTTGTTAAGTGAATTTTGCCCCATTTTACGACCTTTGCCACAGAATAGAATAGAATAGAATAGAATAGAATAGAATAGAATAGAATAGAATAGAATAGAATAGAATAGAATAGACCTTGGAGGTCTTCTAGTCTAACCCCCTGCTCAGGCAGGAGACCCTGCACCATTTCAGACAAATGATTGTCCAATCTCTTCTTAAAAATTTACTGTGTTGGAGCATTCACAACTTCTGGAGGCAGGTTGTTCCACTGATTAATTGTTCTGTTAGGAAATTCCTCCTTAATTCTAGGTTGCTTCTGTCTTTTGATTAGTTTCCAACCGTTGCTTCTTGTCCTGCCTTCAGGCGCTTTGGAGAATAGCTTGACTCCCTCTTCTTTGTGGCAGCCCCTGAGATAACTGTCAGGAGCTTTCTCCTTAGTTCTAGGTTGTTTCTCTCCTTGAGAGTTGTTAAGTGTTGTTGTCCAGTGAATCACTGCAGTTGTTGAATTAGTAACGTGGTTGTTAAGGGACTCTGGTTTCCCCATTGATTTTGCTTGTCAGAAGGTTGCAAAAGGGGATCACGTGACCCCAGGACATTGCAGTGGTCAGAAAAGTGAGTCAGTTCCCAAGCATCTGAATTTTGATCACATGACCATGGGGATGTTGCAATGGTTGTAAGCGTGACAAACAGACATAAGTGAGGATAATTAACCAGTGGAACAGCTTGCCTTCGGAAGTTGTAGGTGCTTCATCACTGGAGGTTTTGAAGAACCTCCACCTGTCTGGACAGCCGCCTGTCTGAAATGATATCTCCTGCTTGAGCAGGGGGTTGGACTAGTCCAGGGGTAGGCAACCTCGGCTCTTTTATGACTCATTGACTTCAACTCCCAGAATTCCTGAGTCAGCTATGCTGACTCAGGAATTCTGGGATTTGAAGTCCATGAATCATAAAAGAGCCGAGGTTGCCTACCCGTGGACTAGAAGACCTCCAAGCTCTATTCTGATTGATTGATCAACATCAACATATTTTGGGCACTCAGTAACCAATCCACATTTATAACTGTTTCAGCTCCCCCCCCAATCATGTGACAGTGAGGAAAACTGGGCCACGGCAGACAATAACTGCTGGGTTCACTTAACAACTGCACAAAAAAAGCTAATAAAAATGGGTCTGATCCATGGTGACCCTCTTTATGATCATAATAATAATAATAAAGTTGGAAGGGACCTTGGAGGTCATCTAGTCCAACCCCCTGTTCAGGCAGGAAACCCTATACCACTTCGGACAAATGGCTGTCCAGTCTCTTCTTTAAAATTTCCAGTGTTGGAGCATTCACCGCTTCTGGAGGCAGGTTGTTCCACTGGTTAATTGTTCTAACTGTCAGGAAGTTTCTCCTTAGTTCTAGGTTGCTTCTCTCCTTGATCAGTTTCCATCCGTTGCTTCTTGTCCTGCCTTCAGGCGCTTTGGAGAATAGCTTGACTCCCTCTTCTTTGTGGCAGCCCCTGAGATATTGAAACACTGCTATCATGACACCCTTAGTCCTTCTTTTCATTAAACTAGACATACCCAATTCCAGCCACTGTTCCTTATATGTTTTAGCCTCCAGTCCCCTAATCATCTTTGTTGCTCTTTTCTGCACTCTTATGACTGTATTTGCCAGGCTCAGTTACGGTTGTAAGTTGAGGACTACCTGCACTGGCTTCTTATTGGTATTCATTAGCTTTCTAATCTAGATTAACCAGCATGCATCAACAATAATGGCTCATGTTCCTTTCTTGAACGTCTAGCATCTCTCTTTCCACATAGAAGTGTAATCTGTACTGGAGGATCCTAAGCATTATTTTGCTAGCATATGAAATGAAAATAAATTGCCCTGCCCCGCCTCACCTTCTTTGTGGAACCCTTCAAGTTTTGGAAGACTGCTATCATGTCACCCTTGGTCCTTCTTTTCACTAGACTAGGTGTACCCAATTCCTGTAATCATTCTTTGTATGTTATAGCTTCTAGGCCCCTAATCATCTTTGTTGCTCTTCTCTGAACTCTTTCCAAAATCTCAACATCTTTTTTTTTGTATTGGACTTTATAAAGTGGTACCTTTATATAATAATAATAATAATAATAATAATAATAATAATAATAATAATAATAATAATAATAATAATAATAATAATAATAATAGTAATAATAATAAAGTTGGAAGGGACCTTGGAGGTCATCAAGTCCAACCCCCTGCTCAGGCAGGAAACCCTATACCCATGGTGGCGAACCTATGGCACGCGTGCCACAGGTGGCATGCAGAGCTCTCTCTGTGGGCACGCGCGCCGTTGCCCCAGTCCTAGGCCTTCAGCTGGGTTTTATAAAACCTTTTTGCTTTAGGCCTCCGCAAAAAAAAAGGTTCAATCAATCAATCAATTTCAACTTCTCGCGGGAAAAAAAAAGATATCGCAAAGTTGGAATTGATTGATTGAACTTTTTAGTCCCACCCAGTCTGCCATTACTACTGCAGCCATGCCTACCCAATGGGCCACGCCCACCCAATGGGCCACACCTACCCAATGGGCCACGCCCACCTGGCACCCGACGATACATAAGTGGGTTTTGGGTTGCAGTTTGGGCACTTGGTCTCTAAAAGGTTCGCCATCACTGCCCTATACCATTTTAGACAAATGGCAGTCCAGTTTCTTCTTAAAAACTTCC
Source organism: Protobothrops mucrosquamatus (assembly GCF_001527695.2). Taxonomy (NCBI): domain Eukaryota; kingdom Metazoa; phylum Chordata; class Lepidosauria; order Squamata; family Viperidae; genus Protobothrops; species Protobothrops mucrosquamatus. Next base: position 219,179 of record NW_015386280.1, read on the forward strand.
AGTGTTGGAGCATTCACCGCTTCTGGAGGCAGGTTGTTCCACTGGTTAATTGTTCTAACTGTCAGGAAATTTCTCCTTAGTTCTAGGCTGCTTCTTCTTTGGTTAGTTTCCATCCATTGCTTCTTGTTCTGCCTTCAGGCACCTTGGAAAATAGCTTGACTCCCTCTTCTTTGTGGCAGCCCCTGAGATATTGGAACACTTCGCTTCACATGATCTTGATTCTATCCCTCTGTTAAAGCAACCTGGGATTGCACTGGCTTTTTTGGGCTGCTGCCACATATAATTACTCCTTTGATGCTATTTGTTGCGGCATTCTGGTTACATCACAGTTTTTATAGCATGATAAATGCTATGACTGCTGGAATTTCTATCAGTAGGACAAGCTATGACTTACGTGGAAAATCTGTGGCTCGGGCTGCTTTGTTTTAAAGCAGGGAAATGGGATTGGATTTTTTTAGAGAAATTCTAGAGAACAAGAGAGGACATAATTAACCAGTAACAATGGATGGCATACCAGTCATGAGTACCATTTTTTTTGAAGGCGTTCTTTCAAATGAACCAGTCTAAAACATTTGCCTACTTCTTGTCTATGTCCTGAGACAGATGTGTAACGTTACAGTTGGAGAACAGTAATAACATTCAATTCTTTATTTTGAACTTAACAAGAATCATAAGTATCCCAATAAAACAAGAATACCTAAAATAGTAATAAGCAAATTTTTATCCAGGATTTCTCAACCTTAGCAACTTGAAGATGTGTGGACTTCAACTTCCAGAATTCCTCAGCCACCCACCAAATTATTCCCTTGCAGTACATACTATAGGAAGCATCACCTGGTGTCCTAATTTCCATCTCTATTTTGCTATTGGCATGTATATAAATGGTTAAAACTGGAATAATCAAAGGCTTCCTTTGGCATTCTCCATGCTAATGATCCAGTGCTCATTGAAAAACTTGGAAGACCAGGGGACAGATGGACCTTTCTGGAAAAAAACCTCTTGATTGCTAAGAGATGACACCAATTTCATGGGATGTAATCCTTAAGTCAATGCTGATTACCCACAGCGGCTTTGGAAAATTATGTGCATATTGATACAGATATTAGACTAATGTTTCTCAACTTTGACAAATTGAAGAGTAACAGAATAACACAATAGGAAGGGACCTTAAAGATCTTTTAGTCCAGCCCCCTGCTCAGGCAGGAAACCTTATACCATTACAGACAAATGGTTGTCCAGTTTCTTCTTGAAAATTCCCAGTGGATGGAGCATCCACAACTTTTGGAGGCAGGTTGTTCCACTGATTAATTGTTCTAACAGGAAATTTCTCCTTAGTTCTAGGTTGCTTCTCCCTTTGATCAGTTTCCATCCATTGTTTCTTGTCCTGCCTTCAGGCGCTTTGGAGAATAGCCCAACTCCCTCCTCTTTGTGGCAACCCCTGAGATATTGGAACCCTGCTACCATGTCTCCCCTAATCCTTCTTTTAATTAAACTAAACATCCAATTCCACCAACCGTTCTTCATACGTGTTTAGCTTCCAGTCTCCTAATCATCTTTGTTATTCTTCTCTGAACTCTTTCTAGACTAGAGTTTCAACATCTTTTTTACATCGTGGCACCCAAAACTGTATGCAGCATTCCAAGTGTGGTCTTACGAAGGCAGTAAAGAGTGGTATTAACGCTTCACATGATCTTGATTCTGTCCATCTGTTAATGCAACCTAGAACTGTGTTGGCTTTTTTGACAGCTACAGCACACTGCTAGCTCATATTAAGTGACTGTCCATCAGAAGAGCTCCAAGGTCCCTCTCACCATTACTGCTATGGTATTGAGCCAGGTTCCACCTATACCATACCTGTGGATTTGATTTTTCTTGCTTAAATGCAGAATTTCATTTTGTTAGATAAGGCTTTTGTTAGCTTGAGAATTCTGGGAGTTGAAGTACAGATCTCTTCAAGTTGTCAAGGTTGGGAAACACCAAACAATGTAAATTCGTTCTTTTTCATGCTTTTTCTCTCCCTGCTTTTATCTGTCTATTGTCCTGTTTCTTCCAGATAGCTATTTTTTTAAATGAATACATCAAGTTCTATTATTCATAGCTGAACTGAATGGGCTTGCTCTGATTAAAAGTGTGCTGGATGCAAACTAAACTGGAAATTACCCATAGTAATTTTCAACAGATGTTAGCCCCCCCCCCCGGGACTAGTTTAAAGAAAAGAAGAAATAGGGGTGACATGATAGCAGTATTCCAGTATTTGAGGGGCTGCCACAAAGAAGAGGGGGTCAAATTATTCTCCAAAGCACCAGAGGGCAGGACAAGAAACAATGGTTGGAAACTGACCAAAGAGAGAATACATATCTGAAATGGTATAGGTCAGGGGTAGGCAACCTTGGCTCTTTTATGACTCGTGGACTTCAACTCCCAGAATTCCTGAGCCAGCCATGCTGAGGGGAAAGGGAGAGGTTTCCAAGCTGAGCCATGCTGGCTCAGGAATTCTGGGAGTTGAAGTCCACCTATACCCCTGGTATAGGTACTCCTGCTTGAGCAGGGGGCTGGGCTAGAAGACCTCCAAGGTCCGTTCCAGATTCTATTCTATTCTATTCTATTCTATTCTATTCTATTCTATTCTATTCTATTCTATTCTATTCTATTCTATTCTATTCTGTTCTGTTCTGTTCTGTTCTGTTCCCATTTTACTTCTGTTTCTATATTTTCACTGGGTGTTACATACAAATACACCTTACAAGATCTGCAAATAAAGATAACCATAAAACACTGCTGAAAGGTTTAACCACAACCAACCTCAGAGGACTTTGCCCAAAGAACTCCTAACTCAAATAGTTAAAAAGGAAAACTCCCTACTTATCTTCTAAAAAGCAGCACCTGTAAATGAGGACTTTACCGGCAGCTGATAATTGTTGATAATAGATACATATCGGGTTGTTTCAGCTAATGGCATTACTATCCCTCTTCCTACCATGCTAGGGTTTAGCAGTGTATACATAGGTAGCCCTCAACTTACAACCAGTGGTGGGATTCAAATATGTGAACAACTGATTCTCTGTGTGGATGCCACTTCCAGAAGTCCATTCTGGGCCTGGGCAACAAAAAATTAGCTACCGGTTCTGCCGAAGTGGTGCGAACTGGCTGAATCCCACCACAGCTTACAACCATTTGTTTAGTGACCATTTGAAGTTACAATGGCACTGAAAAAAAAATGACCTCTGACTGTTTTTCACACTTACAACCATTGCAGAATCCTTGTGGTCACGTGATCAAAATTCCGACACTTGGCAACAGGCATGTGTTTATGACAGCTGCCGTGTCCTGGGGTCATGTCATCACCTTTTGTGACCATCTGACAGGAGAAGTCAATGGGGAAGTCAGATTCGCTTAACAACCATGCCAAGAAAGGTCATAAAATGGGGCAAAATTCACTTAACAATGGACCTTTGGGGTTCAATTGTGGTCATAAATTGAGGATTGCTTGTGTATTATTATTTAATATTATTTAATATAATTGTTTTTAAAATCATCTCCTGATATTTAGATTAACATATTGGGAGGGAGGGAGGGAGGGAGGGAGGGAGGGAGAAGGGGGCATCAACTGCCCTGTTGTAATTCAGATGCCACCTGCTCTTCACTTCTTCAGCTTTTCTTAATAATCAAAAGATGATTTCTCCCATCATCTTGACTTATGACTGGTTACTTATTGACTGTTCAAAGTTACGACAGACCTCCCCAGGGCTACTTATGACCTGGATTTGAAATTCTTATGGCAGCACCTCCCCCATCACATGAGCACTAGTTTGGGTGCAGGGCAACCAGCCTGCATTATCGCTTTTTGCAGTGTCCCACGGTGACATCTCTGTGATTTATCACTTTTTTGTGTTTAGCAATAGCAATAGCATGTAGATTTATATACCGCCCCATAGTGCTGTACAGCACTTTCTGGATGGTTTACGTTAGTGTATTGCCCCCCCCCAACAATCTGGGTCCTCATTTTACCGACCTCGGAAGGATGGAAGGCTGAGTCAACCTTGAGGTTCATCAAGATCGAACTCGTAGCAGTGGGAAGAATTAGCCTGCAATATTGGATTCTAACCAGGGCTCTTGGTTTACCTATGGTTTCCAGCAAAAGACACACAGCAGACAATAGATTCCTTTAACCACCATGGTGTTTGCTTAACAACCCCTGCAAAGATTGTAAAATTGAGGGCAGTTATGTGGTGACCTGCTTAACGACTGTCATGACTTACAAATGTAATTCTGGCCTCATTTGTGGTGGTAAGTCAAGGACGACATGTACTTTCTCCTTTTTTATATGCAGCTGTCAGAAATACATATAAGCTGAATGTGCCATGTGAGACTTGTCAGTTCTGTTTCTGGACAAGATAGTCTTATAAGTTTAAGCATCAACTTGCTAACCAGGGTTAAGTTAGCCGTGGATAAGTAGGTAGATGATGCGAACACTGCCATTATCTCTGAATCTCTTCTTAGTCATTTACTTTTTAAAACAACTTCGAAAAAAATTAAACAACTCATGACCCATTTCAAAGATATTCCCTTACCAAAACAGACAAACTGAATCATCACCAGCGGGCAAAAGGACAATGGAAATGGGAGCAATATCCAACTTCCTGACAGTTTCCCCACTGGTTTAGCTTCACAAAAGAAGTTGGGGTTGTAACTTAATTACTTGAGAAATGGATCCATTTCAAATATCACTAAACCAGTTTAGTCAGCTGGTGTCCAAAGTTTTATTTACTGTTGCAAAGTAGAGATTTTACGCACATCTATTTCTGCATAGGATAGTTGCCAAGAATCAATTTCTACCGTCTAATTCAGGGCTTTTCAACCAGTGGTACGGGTACCACGTGTGGTACATTGGCACCTGGCAGGTGGTACGCGACCATCCTAGAAAAGTGATAGTGGGGGAGGGGAATGAGCTGAACCAGTGGCAGCACCGCACAAGCCTGAGCGAGAGATGGCTGGAGCTGCAGGGCTGTCAGGGCTCAGCGGAAGAGCCAGGATCAGTGCCAGGCTTCAGCTGGAGCTCGGCGCTGATCCTGGTGCTTCTGCTGAGCCCAGAAGAAGTGCCGATCAGCTGGAATGTTGCAGCATCTCCAGGGTCTTGTGATTTACATTCAGATGCTTGGCAAGTGATTTATATTTATGACGGTCACAGTGTCCCAGGGTCATGTGAAGTGACCAAAACCTGCTGCAACCACCCAGCAGAAGGGGTGGGATAAAAACCAAACACCCCCCACCCCATCCCCGCTGCCAATCCTCAACAGAAATGCTCACAACAATGAAAACCTTGGACAGGAGGAAGAGCGCTGCTGGGTGGGCAGGCAGGTGTCTTGCTTGGCTGTGGCTTGGGGGGCACTTTTTTCAGTGTCATTGTGACTTCGAACAGTCACTAAGCGAACTGTTGTAAGTTGAGGACTACCTATACTTCATCACTTTTTTCCTTTCTTTTTTGGGTCATCAAGTTTTTGACACCTTGCTAGGCGACGGGTGGTACTCGGATGTTGCCATATCCTAAAAGTGGTACAATGGGTGAAAAGGTTGAAAAGCCCTGGTCTAATTTGCAAAAATCAAATTGTATGCATGTTCACATGAGAATAATGTTTACATTTAGTGGACACCTGAGTAATAATGCAACCTTTTTGTCTACAATGTTAATATTTCTGTATTTTTTAATCTATTTAAAACACCTCTGTATTTCTTTCCATTGAAAAAGATCACGAAGATGAATGCAATTGAAACAATAATTTAAAACAGTATAAAATATACATTGAAACACAGATAGGATAGGCAAAATTGGTATTGGGGTTTGTGGCACCTCTGAGGCAATGGAGTCCTAGTAGATGATTACTTAAACATGAGCCAGCAGTGTGCAGCAGCAGCCAAAAAAAGCCAATACAATCCTTGGTTATGTAAGGTCCCTAGCCCTTACTTAAATTTGAGATACTATTAAATGTCTAATCAGGCAACTCAAACAGAGGCTTCTTGAAACAGTGCTTTAATTGATAAAACAAAACAGCTGGGTGGCAAACTATCTGGAACGCTGGCAGAGTTACGTCCAGAAGTGCCACACCTTAGAAAGTTGGTAGCATTGCTTTATAAACTTTGTTAGCCAATTAAAATCAGACATTACATCATAAGGAATACATCAATCGTTCGTGTACACTCCCTTATTCCCTTCTTCAGTACATCCCATCCATGTACATGATTCCCATGCTTGCATGAAATTTGTCCCTGACACAAACACTGATTACAAAAGTGAGATAGCAATAGTTAGGCTAAACAAATTTTTTTAATCCAGTTACAGAATATAACCAGAGGCATAGAATCAAAATCACGTTTAGTATTAGTACTAGGTAATAAATCCTTAGTAAGACCTGGAATACCGGATCCAGTTTTGGATACCACATTACAAAAAAGAGGTTGAGACTTTGGAAAAAGTGCACAGAAGAGCAACTAAGACGATTTAAAGGCCTGGAGAGTAAAACATATGAAAAACGGTTGCAGGAATTGGATATGGCTAGTCTAGAGAAAAGAAGGACTAGGGGTCTTATGATAGTGGTATTCCAATATTTGAGGGGCTGCCACAAAGAAGAGAGGGGTCAACTTATTTTCCAAAGCACCAGAAGGCAAGACAAGAAACAATGGATGGAAACTACTCAAGAGAAGCAACCTGGAATTAAAGAAAAACTGCCTAACAATGAGGACAATTAACTAGTGGAACGGCTTGCCTTCATAAGTTGTGGGTGCTTCATCACTGGAGGTTTTTAAGAAGACTGGACAGTCACTTGTCTGAAATGGTATAGGGTCTCCTGCCTGAGTAGGGGGGTTGGACTAGAACAGGGCTTTTCAACCAGTGGTACGGGTACCACCTGTGGTACATTGGCACCTGGCAGGTGGTACGCGACCATCCTAGAAAAGTGGTAGCGGGGGAGGGGAATGAACTGAACCGATGGCAGCACCGCACAAGCCTGAGTGAGAGATGGCTGGAGTTGCAGGGCTCTCAGGGCTCAGCGGAAGCGCCAGGATCAGCACCAGGCTCCAGCTGGAGCTCGGCACTGATCCTGGCCCTTCTGCTGAGCCCAGAAGAAGTGCCGATCAGCTGGAATGTTGCAGCATCTCCAGGGTCTTGTGATTTACATTCAGATGCTTGGCAACTGATTCATATTTATGACGGTCACAGTGTCCCAGGGTCATGTNCACAACAATGAAAACCTTGGACAGGAGGAAGAGCGCTGCTGGGTGGGCAGGCAGGCGTCTTGCTCTGCTGTGGCTTGGGGGGCACTTTTTTCAGTGCCATTGTAACTTTGAACAGTCACTAAGCGAACTGTTGTAAGTCGAGGACTACCTGTACTTTATTACTTTTTTCCTTTTTTTTTTTGGTCATCAAGTTTTTGACACCTTGGTGGTGGTACTCAGATGTTGCCATATCCTAAAAGTGGTCTAATGGGTGAAAAGGTTGAAAAGCCCTGGACTAGAAGACCTCCAAGGTCCCTTCCAGCTCTATTCTGATTAACTGAAAGTTGGGATAACTGGACAGAAATGGAGAGGTTATCTGAAAGAGTGATGTCTTCTCCAGGATGATTTTTTTTGCAAAAACAACAAAAAAAATTGCAAAAACAACAACAAAAAAAGGCGATGGCTGCCGTCCTCGATCTGGTTGGTGGAGATTAAAGGATGCTAATGCCAAACAGCCTGAGAGGGCCAAAGCAAGGGATGTTTCACAGCTGCTTGGCCACTGTGGTAGCCACTTGCTTTGTGATTGAAACCTGGATGAAGAGGAACTGAACCCAGAGGCCTATGGCGAGAAATCTAGATTGACCGCCAGAGGACAGTTGCCATAGTAACAGAATAGTTGCATTATTAGATCTTGTTGCACATTCCGCTTTCCGTCCCGCGCTTACAAAGAGCAAGCCTGGTACAGCTCAGCACTTCATCAGGCTCCACCCATTTGTTTCTCTTTTAAATTAAAGGTTTCTTGAATTGTTATTGGCTGATTTATGCGTCAATCAGGACTGGTCCGGCCTTAAGTCCAAGGCTAGGTCCCATCGCCGCGCGAAGCCTTTTTTCTCCCGTTCCGCACAACCTTTCGGTCATTTTGTTCTTTGAGAGGCTGGCGTATCTGTCAATCACGGTACGCCTCTTGATTTCCCCCCTCCCCAGTCATATGACGTGTTATTTTGCTCAGGGAACGAAGCGTATTCGACGCCCAAATAACACAGCCAATCAAAAAAGTTTTGAGAGCCTGCACAGAATCGAAGGCGGGACTAAGTGGAACGTACATAATCAGCTTTGCCAGGTGCCACAAATTGATTATCTTTCCCACCAATGAAATGTCTACAAAGCGTGAAAGACGGCGAGAAAGACCAATGATTAAACAGCGGGCGTTTACATTTCCCCCACCAGTTAGTTTAAGTCAGGACGGAAGATGGCGGCGGCGGCGGCGGCTGGGACAGGTCCAGGGGTCCCAGATGGGGAACCGGAGGAGTCAAACCGCGACCATAGTACTTTTGAATGCAACATCTGCCTGGAGCCTGCCAGAGAAGCTGTCATCGGCCTGTGCGGCCACCTGTACTGGTGAGCGAGGGAAAAGGTACAGAGAGGTGTGGCATAAGGAAGGGGAGAACCAAGAAGGTGGTTAAGAAAAGAAAAACCTGCAATAAAAAGTAGAAAGTTGGACAGGCCGAAATCCAACAGATGAACCTGCGCTTCTTTTTTTGCTTTATTTCCATACTTGTGGAAGAACAGGGGTCTTCAAACTTGGCCCTTTTATGACTTGTGGACTTCAACTCCCAGAATTCCTCAGCCAGGCACGCTGGTTGAGGAATTCTGGGAGTTGAAGTCCACAAGTCATAAAAGGGCCAAGTTTGAAGACCCCTGGGAAAGAAGCTCCACCAGCTGCCTTTGGTTGCTTGGTTGGTTAGGTTTGTGGGGTAGCAGAACTCTAAGGGGCAGATATAGTAGAAGACAGGCAGTGTGGCTTAGTGGTTAGAGAGCAGTTTGGTGGGGGGGGGCTGCTTAACTGCATCATCTCCGGCCACTGGAGCTCTTTGGTTTTTCCATCAGTTTAGAAGGAGGCTCTGGAGGACCCAAAAGCCACCGCTAACTCAGTATTGTCAAGTTGGCTTCACACAAGATAATTTGTGTAGCTTGTGGCCTTACAAGTGGGATAAACCTCCCACCCCTGTCACCCCAAGGCAATATTTTGATTTATATGTTGGGGTAATTATTGCAGAAACCCAGCAATTATGTTTTGTTCACTTAGATTTGTTATTGACTTTACAGGTAGTTATCAACTTACAATCATTTGTTTAGTGACTGTTTGACTTTACAATGGCACTAAAAAAAGTGACTTCTGACTGTTTTTTCACACTTATGACCATTGCAGCATCCCCATGTCAGGTGCTCAAAATTTGGACGCTTGGCAACTGGCTTATATTTATGATGGTTGTAGTGTTCCAAGGTCATATAAGCAAAGTCAATGGGGAAGTCAGATTCACCAAACAACAGTGTTGCAAACTTAACAAACTTAATTGTGACAAGAAAAGTCTTAAAATGGGGCAAAACTCACTTAACTGTCTCATTCAGCGACAAAAAGTTTGCGCCCAGCTGTGGTTGTAAGTTAGGACTACCTGTATTTACCTCATTTATTATTAAATTTGTATAGCCGCTCATCTCGCAAGTGTCACTTGTTGATTTCTGTGCGCCCATCAAAATTCTGATTCATTATGTAATTTCTCTTCATGTTAGTTTGATCCAGATTTCTTTTAAAAGGACTTATGCTTTTTTTTTTTGTCTTTTTCCAGCTGGCCTTGTCTTCACCAGGTGAGTTGCTCTGTTTATTTAGACACTGACTGTAAAGTTGCCTAGAGTTGAAATGCTTAATTAACTTTCCCTGTTATGTCTCTTCCAGATATACTAACATCTACAGCTTTCCAGAATCCTTAGGCAGCATAGCTGCTGGTTGGGTTTAGCATAGTTACTAGCTGGAGATTATGGGTGATAATGTCTGAAGTTATTTTGATAACAGCACGTCAGCCAAGGCTGGCTTAATGTAGGACAAATCTTGACAAAATTAATCTGTGGAGGGCATACAGATAGTCTTCAATTTACAACCAGTCACTTACTGAACATTAAAAGTTACAATGGATCTGAAAAAGGTACTTATGACTCAGATTTGAAGTACCTACACCTGGACCCCCTTCGGTGCCACAGTTGCATTTTGGGTGCTAGGCAACCAGCCCACATTTATGGTTGTTTGCCATGTCCCACAATTGTATGACTTCAGTTTACCACTTTTTTTTTGCTGGAAACTGGCATTTGCTTCCAGTTTCTGGCAAAAAAACCGCCCACTGCAGCCAATGGCTTTGTGTCCAGTGCATTTGCTGAATGATTGTTGTAAAAAAGGTTGCAAAATTTATCTGTGACCCACTTAACAACCAGCACAACTTGCAACTGTATATTCTGGGTTCCATTATGGTCATCAGTCCAGGAAAACTGCAGATAGCCCTCGCCCAAAATTTCTTTTGCTCAGCAAGACAGTTGAGTTGTGCCCCATTTTATGACCTTTTGTGCCACAGTTGTTAAGTGAATCATCGCAGTTAAGTAACATGGTTAAGTGAATCTGGCTTCCCCATTGATCTTGTTGCTCAGAAGGTCACAGAAGGTGATCCCATGACTCTGGGACACCGCAACCATCATAAATACAAGTCGATTGCCAAGCCTCTGAATTTTGATGATGTGGCCAAGGAGATGCTGCAGCGGTCGTGTGAAAAACGGTCATAAGTCCCTTTTTTCACTGCCACTGTAACTTTGAATTGTCACAAAATGAACTGTTGTAAGTAGAGGACTTACCTATATTAACCGATGGAAAGGCTAATCGGGAGCACTTACAGATGAATAGAGATCATGTTTCTTGTAAGAATCTGGAGGACTTTTTCTGTAATTGGTCAGCACGATGGTTTCTTGGGTGGTGAACAGAACCTATATAACCAGCACTGAAGGAGATGACTATAGCAGTTGAGGAAGATTATCTCTGCTTGCTTTTAATCCTTGCATAGGCGTTTGACTGACCGCTGTGGACCTTTGGACTCTCTTAGTAAAGCATTTTTAATCAGAGCAATTGCCCTTGAAATGAATCTCTCCTCAGCTTAAGTAGGGATTGGCTGAATTTCTTAAATAACTTCAGAAATTACATTAACTTGAGGATAACGACAAGCAATTAAAATAGAGCCCTGGTGGTGCAGTGGTTAGTATTGCAGGCTAACTCTGCAGACTAACTCTCACCTGCTCAAGGTTGACTCAGCCTCCTTCCAAGATCGGTAAAATGAGGACCCAGATTGTTGGGGGCACTGTGAAGCGGTGTATAAGTCTTAAGTGCTATTGCAATTAAATTAGGCAATTAAAATTCCCCCTTGAAATAAATGTTTAGTTGAAATAAGTAGGGGGTAGGCCACCTTGGCTCTTTTATGACTCGTGGACTTCAACTCCCAGAATTCCTGAGCCAGCCATCCTGAGGGGAAAGGGAGAGGTTACCAAGCTGAGCCATACTGGCTCCGGAATTCTGGGAGTTGAAGTCCACGAGTCATAAAAGAGCCAAGGTGGCCTTACCCCTGAAATAAATAAACCAAAAAAATTACACTAAAATCTCACTATTCCAACCTGGCAAACTTTCAAAGCCAACTTTTTTCCTGAATTGTCCTAGAGGTGCTTTGTATCTTCTGCAGCCTAACAGTAGTTGATACGTTAACCTAAACTTTCATTGCACTCCTCAGAATTGGTTT
>NW_015386280.1:231414-239107 GCF_001527695.2 Protobothrops mucrosquamatus
CACTGTGTTTTCCTCTGGGCTAATGTGCTCTTATTGGCAAATGCTTTCAAGTTTAAGTCCCTGGTGTGGAAACCAATGGAAGTTACTTAGGGAAAGTAAACAGTGGACGTGTTTCAGAGCACTGAAATTGCTGGTTTAGTTGTTAGATTATATGTTGCCTTCCATTTGGGAGCTCAAAGTGTTTTTCTCCCACAAGAGCCTTGTGAAGTAAGTCAGGCTGGAAGTGCCTGGCTAGTAGATCTCTGGGGAGCTTCTCTGTCTGAGTAGAGACCAGAATCTGGATCTTTTCACTTCCTCTCTTACACATTCATCTTTGTCTCACCCTGGCTCTTAAAGCTGAGAAGGCGAAACTACCAGCAGTCCTCAATTTACAGCCATTTGTTTAGCAACAATATAATAATAATAATAATAATAATAATAATAATAATAATAATAATAATAATAATAATAATAATAATAATAATAATAATAATAGTTGGAAGGAACCTTGGAGGTCATCTAGTCCAACCCCCTGCTCAGGCAGGGAACCGTATACCATTACAGACAAATGGCTGTCCAGTCTCTTCTTAAAAACGTCCAGTGTTGGAGCATTCACCGCTTCTGGAGGCAGGTTGTTCCACCGGATAATTGTTCTAACTGTCAGGAAGTTTCTCCTTAGTTCTAGGTTTCTTCTCGCCTTAGTTAGTTTCCATCCGTTGCTTCTTGTCCTGCCTTCAGGCACTTTGGAGAATAGCTTGACTCCCTCTTCTTTGTGGCAGCCCTTGAGATACTGGAACACTGCTATCATGGCACCCTTAGTCCTTCTTTTCATTAAACTAGACATGCCCAATTCCAACAACCATTCTTCATACGTTTTAGCTTCCAGTCTCCTAATCATCTTTGTTGTTCTTCTCTGAACTCTTTCTAGAGTTCTTTTTTATATCGCGGCAACCAAAACTGTATGCAGCATTCTAAGTGTGGTCTTATGAAGGCAGTAAAGAGCGGTATTAACACTTCACATGATCTTGACTCTGTCCATCTGTTAATGCAGCCTAGAACTGCCTTGGCTTTTTTGACAGCTACAGCATACTGCTGGCTCATATTTAAGTGACTGTCCACCAGAAGACCTCCAAGGTCCCTCTCACAATTACTACTATGGTATTGAGCCAGGTTCCACCTATGCTATACCTGTGGGTGTTGTTTTTCTTACTTAAATACAGAATTTCATTTTGTTAGATAAGGCTTTTGTTGGCTTGAGAATTTGGAATTCTGGGAGTTGAAGTCAACGAGTCATAAAAGAGCCAAGGTTGCCTACCCTTGACCTATACTATACCTGTACATTTGGTTTTTCTTGCCTAAATGTAGAACCTTACTTTTTTTCACGCTTTAATTTCATTTTGTTAGATAGCGCCCAGTGTCTGTCCAGATCCTCCTGTATCCTAAGCCTGTCTTCTGGAGTGTTGGCTATTCATTGCCAGCTTGGTGTTGTCTGCAAATTTGATGCATTCCTCATTTATCCCCTTGTCCAAATAGTTGATGAAGATGTTGAAGAGCACTGGGCCTAGAACAGAGCCCTGGGGCACCCCACTAAACATTTCCCTCCATGTAGATGCAGTTCCATTGAGGACCACACGCTGAGTATGGCCAGTCAGCCAGCTACGGATCCATCTGGTGGTGATGCTGTCTACCCCACATTTTTCTATCTTGTCAAGTAGTAGGTTGTGATCTACTTTATCAAATGCCTTAATGAAGTCCAAGTAAATTATATCCACACCATTCCTCTGGTCCACTCATTTTGTCACTTGGTCAAAGAATGCAATAAGATTTGTCTGGCATGATCTGTTTTTGACAAACCCATGTTGGCTTTTAGTAATGACTTTGTTTGCCTCTAGGTGTTCGCTGATTCGTTGTTTGATTATCTTTTCCATTGAGGTCAGGCTAATAGGTCTGTAATTTCCTGGGTCCATTTTTTTTCCTTTTTTGAAGATGGGAACTACATCAGCTCTTTTCCAGTCCATTGGTAGTTCCCCAGTGCTCCAGGATCTTTGAAAAATATAGTTCAGTGGTTCTGAGATCACATCTGCCAGTTCCTTGAGAACCTTGGTGATTTGAACGTGTCTAGGCTGGACAAGTGCTCACTTACCATTTTCTTGCCTATCTTAACTTGTGTTTCTATTCTGTTTTTTATGGCACTATTTTTATAGGTTGGTTAAATAGCTCTGCCTTCTCCTTGTTCCTTGTCACCTTCTTGCCACTTTCCCCCACTAATGGACCAATAATTTCCTTCACTTTTTTCTTGTTTTTTACATGTTGAAAGAAGCTTTTTTTGTTATTTTTGACTTTGGTTGCAAGCTTTAGTTCGTTTTGAGCCTTAGCTTTCCTCACTTCATCTTTGGAGGCTCGTGCTATTTGTTGATATTCTGCCTTAGTTATGTGCCCCTCTTTCCACTTTTTATACTTGTCCTTTTTATTTTTTAATTTATCAGAGAGTACTTTATGCAGCCATGCTGGTTTCTTTTGAGAACTGTTATTTTTCTTCTTTGTTGGTATTGTGCTAGACTGGGCTTTTATTATCTCACTTTTCAAAATTTCCCAAGTTTCTTTCTTTTTTATTAATTTTTATAATTACACAATAAGTAATATGATGCATTTATAACACAAACATACACACACAAAAAAAAACAATCCAACTCAATACATTATCAGAAACGCTCGGCGGTCCCCGACCTGCCTCCACCATCATCCACTTGCCTTTCCTTCCTGCCTCTGACCCACAACCTCTCCTCCTTCCTCCTTCCCCTTTCTACATCCCCCCTCTTCCTGACCACCTCCTCGAGTGCAAGCCGGGGTACCAACCGAGCGTTTCCTTTTGTCAATACAATTATAACATATAAATACATCAATTTTATTTTAATACTTCTAAACCCCTTCCTGCCCCTGAGCTTCCCGGAACCAAATACAGGACTAAAACAAATCATTCCCAATCTAACTTACAATTTAACTAAACAAATATAATACTATCAATATATACCTACTTTAACTCTAATAAGGCAATTAAATTAATTAAAATTAATTAAAAACCAATACATCTACTCAAAAGCTATATAACATTTAATCACTCCATACATCTAATATAATCTATCCACCTTCAACATTTAAACTTTACATATTTTTTCCTTGCATTTTACACTTAAATTTTCCCTTCACTTTCTTCCCTCTCCAATCTATATTTTCAATAAAATCTTAAGTCAATACCTCCTGCTTCATAGCTGGAAAAAAAATAAAAATAAAATCCCAGTCTTAGTTTTTTACCTCTTTCAGGAAAAAAAAGAAAAAGAACAAACAGTTCTTTACAAACATATAAACTAATTTATTCCATTTCCATAATAAAGTCTCATTTCCAGCATTTATCCATCTTTTGGCTTACAAAGCTTGTTAAGCATTCCTTGCATGTCTGTGGCAGCTGCTCTCTTTGGCCTCGCCCCACTCACTGGCTCCGAAGGCTGTGGAAATGTTATAGAAACTGTTTCTTTTTGTTGTTGTCTCTCCTTACGCCTATAAGCAGCACGGGTCATCCTTTGCTCCTTCTGAGGATCTTCTACAGATAATGACGACATGGCCCCAGGCAAATCCACAACAGGTTGCTCCATCAGATCTTCCTGTGCTTTCGATGTCGATGATGATGACATACCAGCTTTCAGGACCGACATATAAAAATCTCTGGCTTTTTGAACAGAGTTTAATCTATGTCTGGTCCCTGCAAAATTTAATATAATACCCAAAGGAATTTCCCATCTGAAAGGTATCTGCCGCTTCTTTAACTCCTGAGTCAAAAATGTAAAATCCTTTCTTCCTCTTAAAATCTTAGAGGGTATTTCTTTTAAAAGTATGATATCTTG
This sequence comes from Protobothrops mucrosquamatus, assembly GCF_001527695.2. Lineage (NCBI taxonomy): Eukaryota > Metazoa > Chordata > Lepidosauria > Squamata > Viperidae > Protobothrops > Protobothrops mucrosquamatus. The sequence goes on from NW_015386280.1 coordinate 235,293, forward strand.
TGCGGCAATTTGAAACTTCTGCTGATAAAAAAGCTGTATAATTTCATTACGACGTATTCTTGTAGTAAAATGAACAACCACATCTCTAGGTAAATTTCTTTGACGTGCAACCCAGGAGTTCACTCTAAAAAATTTTCTATTTCTCCATAAATCACCTCTGGATTGCAATTCAATGCCAGGGCCAAGGCTGTCACAACTTCCTCTTTAAGTTTTTCTTGTGGGTCCTCTGTAAGACCCCTGATGCTCAGAGCAAATTCTAATTGTTTGTATTGCATAAGTAACATATCATTTTGAAAAGTTTTCACTCCTTCCTCTACCTTTTCAAGTCTGTCCTCCGTTCCCTCCATTTTCTCCACTAATTCATCCACTCGTCCCTCTACCCGATCAATGTGAGTTGCAAGTCCTTGGAAAATATGTGATAAATTTTCACAAAGTTCCTGATTTTTCTTATCCAAAAGTTCTTCTGTTTGTTTCAAAGTCTGCAAAGATGACTTGGCTAAAGCCTCTTGTAAATCTTTGAGTGTAATGGAGGGAGGAGGTGTTGGTGGGGGAGATCTAGGTTTTTGTTGTTGAGTTTGCACCACAGGAGAAGAAATAGCTGTTTTAGACAACGCAGGAACAGTACGTTTTGAAGCCATTCTGCCAAATTATTATTATTTTTTTAAAAGTCACAGCAAATATAAACTTAAAAAGCTTGATTTTAAATTAAAAAAAAATTAAAATCCTTTAAAATCCACAACCGGAAAGAAAGTGAAAGTTTTCTTTTTGTTAAGAAGAAAGGAATGCTTCCGCGGCCATTTTCTTGTCACTTTCACTTATAACAAGCAAAAAATCCCAATAAAATCTTCAAGTTAAAGTCACTTTTTAACTAAAATAAAAATCCCCTGTCAGATTCCGTCTGTTTCAAAAGTTACTCACAAGCAGCTACAATGTAACAGCAGTGGCGGCGACATCTGGCTTCGCTCCGAGGAACGAAGACACACCGAGCTGCGGAGAAGAGGTTAGGACTCCGGGGGAATTCTCACCTACATCCCCCCAGGAATGCTCCTGGGGGGACTAGGGAACTCAACCCCTATCCCAGTGGTGGCGAACCTATGGCACGGGTGCCAGAGGCGGCACTCAGAGCCCTTTCTGTGGGCACGCGCACTGTCGCCCCAGTCCTAGGCCTTCAGCTGGGTTTTATAAAACCTTTTCGCTTTAGGCCTCCACTGCTGTGTGCAAAAAAAAAAAAAAGGTTCAATCAGTCAATTTCAACTTCTCACGGGAAAAAAATAGATCTTGCAAAGTTGAAATTGATTGATTGAACTTTTTAGTCCCACCCAGTCTGCCGTTACCACTGCAGCCATGCCCACCCAATGGGCCACACTCACCCAGCACTCAACGATGCATAAGTCGGTTTTGGGTTGAAGTTTGGGCACTCGGTCTGTAAAAGGTTCACCATCACTGCCCTATCCCAACCAAACTCACTTTCTCCCCTTCGCCCGGGGAGAAAGTTCCGAGCCGCAAAACACCTGATTCGCGCTGTTTTGACGGCTTTGACGCAGTCCCGGGCTGGAGGCTAAGAAAAAAGCCTCCTTCGGCGGCGCCTCGCCACAGGAAGCTNTTGAAGTTTGGGCACTCGGTCTGTAAAAGGTTCACCATCACTGCCCTATCCCAACCAAACTCACTTTCTCCCCTTCGCCCGGGGAGAAAGTTCCGAGCCGCAAAACACCTGATTCGCGCTGTTTTGACGGCTTTGACGCAGTCCCGGGCTGGAGGCTAAGAAAAAAGCCTCCTTCGGCGGCGCCTCGCCACAGGAAGCTTGAAATTTCCCAAGTTTCTTGAGTTGTTATTCCCTTGAAGATTCTCATCCATGGAATCCTACCCAAGCTCTCTCTAAGTTTATTGAAATTAGCTCTCTTATAGTCAGAGACTCTAGTTTGACTGTGTCCTATTGCTTGTGCTTCCATAATGTTGAATTCTAATATTGTATGATCACTTCCCCCCAAGGTTCCTATGGCTTCAACACCTTCTATCATTTCATCTCTGTTAGTGAGGATTAGATCCAATATGGCTAATCCCCTAATTCCCTTCTCTACTTTTTGGGAGACAAAGTTGTCTGCTAGGTTTGTCAGGAATCTGTTTGATCTTCCACTTGGTGCAGAGTTTGTCTCCCAGTTGATGTCAGGGTAATTAAAGTCCCCCGTTAGTATTGTGATGTGCTTCCTACATACCTTAGTTAGCTGACTAGCAAAAAGTTTTAACTATTTCCTCTGTTTGGTTGGGTGGCCTGTAGTATACACCTATAGCAATGTTATTCCCCCCCCCCTTTTATATTGACCCAAATGCATTCAAGACAGTTTTCATCATTGTTGTGCTCTATTTCTGTAGAGATGTAGTTATTTCTTATATAGAGAGCAACTCCACCTCCTCTTTTGTTTGGTCTGTTTCTTTTAAATAATTTAAATCCCTCTAGCTGTGTGTTCCATTTGTGGTTTCATCCCACCATGTTTCCGTAATGGCAACAATATCATATCTGCCCTCCTTTACCTGAATTTCTAGTTCACCCTGTTTACTTTTCATACTCTGTGCATTGGTGTATAGACATTTGAGTCCTTTATGACTGATCCTGTGTTTACTTTCTACATAACCTGTGTGGTGCCTGAGTTCCCCTATTTTCTTACCACCTATTTGGTTAGTGCACTTTGTGTGGCACTCACTATTAAAAGCTTGATTTTGCTTGACAGCAAGGTTGATATTCTTGTCCACACACACATCTATGTTACATGCACTGGTAGCCCTATAATTTTTAGATTGCCGGGGATAGGGATGTTCTGTATCAATTAACTCACTGTCCCCGTTGTTTAGTTTAAATATTCCTCCAGAATATTTGTGAATTAAGTAACTCAGTCCCTTTCTTGGATGGATGCAAACCATCTCTTTTGTACATTTCTTCATTGGACCAGCTACAGACATCGTGACTAATATAACCAAAGCCTTCCCCTTTACACCACTCCTTTAGCCACATATTGAATTCTGCTATATGCTGGCTTTTTCAATTTTGCTCCTTATACACTGGTAAAACCTCTGAAAAAGGAAGCCTACAGCCTATCCTGCTAAGTTCCTGCCCCAAGCTCTGGAAAATAATAATAATAATAATAATAATAATAATAATAATAATAATAATAATAATAGTAGTAGTAGTAGTAGTAGTAGTAGTAGTAGTAGTAGTAGTAGTAGTAATAAAGTTGGAAGGGACCTTGGAGGTCATCTAGTCCAACCCTCTGCTCAGGCAGGAAACCCTATACCATTTCCGACAAATGGCTGTCCAGTCTCTTCTTAAAAACTTCCAGTGTTGGAGCATTCACCGCTTCTGGAGGCAAGTCGTTCCACTGGTTAATTGTTCTAACTGTCAGGATGTTTCTCCATAGTTCTAGGCCAGTGATGGCGAACCTTTCAGAAACCGAGCGCCCAAAAACTGGCCCTGCCCCTGCTCTACCCCCTGCCCCCCGCCCCACCTGCCTGCAGGGCCACTCACCGCCTCCAGGGCCTTGGAGGTCATCTAGTCCAACCCTCTGCTCAGGCAGGAAACCCTATACCATTTCCGACAAATGGCTGTCCAGTGTCTTCTTAAAAACGTCCAGTGTTGGAGCATTCACCGCTTCTGGAGGCAAGTCGTTCCACTGGTTAATTGTTCTAACTGTCAGGATGTTTCTCCATAGTTCTAGGTCAGTGATGGCGAACCTTTCAGAAACCGAGCGCCCAAAAACTGGCCCCGCCCCTGCTCTACCCCCTGCCCCCCGCCCCACCTGCCTGCAGGGCCACTCACCGCCTCC
>NW_015386280.1:239230-251152 GCF_001527695.2 Protobothrops mucrosquamatus
CGCCCCACCTGCCTGCAGGGCCACTCACCGCCTCCAGGGCCCGCCGCAGATCGCCCAGGCAGCCCAGCAGCGCTATGGCGGCCACGCCCTCTGCCCGCGCCCTGCAGCATCAACTGTGCACGATGGGGTGTGAGGGCAGAGTCTTGTCTACGCTGCCTGGCTGCCATGTCCTTGGCTACTCTGCTCCGCGTGGGCCACGCTCAGGAGTGACTCTCCTTCAGGGGGGCTGCTGGAGAGGAGGGGGTCACGGGGGGAGGCGAGGCTGGGGCAACAGCACGTGTGCCCACAGAGAGGACTCCGAGTGCCGCCTCTGGCACCCGTGCCATAGGTTCGCCACCACTGTTCTAGGTTGCTTCTCTCCTTGATTAGTTTCCATCCGTTGCTTCTTGTCCTGCCTTCATGCGCTTTAGAGAATAGCTTGACTCCTTCTTCTTTGTGGCAACCCCTGAGATATTGGAACACTGCTATCATGTCCCCCCTTGTCCTTCTCTTCATTAAATTAGACGTGCAATTCCAGCAGCCGTTAAACTGCCCCATCCCTTATAATTGGCTTCTCTTTTTGGATGCCTTTCTCGCACGACTGATGTGTAAATACCTGATTCGCACTTCTCCCTGTCGAAAACAAGTGCTTCATCTCGGACCACGATCCCCTGCTTATTATTGACATTACCATCACATTAAATAATTATTTACAACTGTTGCAGCATCCCCAGGGTCACCTGATCAAAATGAAGGCGATGGACCAACTGGCATGTATTTACCAAAGTTGCAGAATCTCAGGGTCATGTGACCACCATTTGTAAATTTTCCAGCCAGCTTCTGAAAAACAAAGTGTGTGTGAGGGGGCGGGGCGGCAGGATTTCCTTAACGACTGCATGATTCACTTAAACAACTGTGGTGATTAGCTGTGGCAAAATGGTTGTAAAATCGACTGTCAGTCATTTAACGAACACCTTAGCAACAGAAATTCTGGTCCCAATTGTAGTTATAAGTTGAAGACTTATCTGCTACAGTCTAGACTGAGCCGAGACTATAACCCTAAGGCAGGGGTAGGCAGCCTTGGCTCTTTTATGACTCGTGGACTTCAACTCCCAGAATTCCTGAGCCGGCATGGCTCAGCTTGGAAACCTCTCCCTTTCCCCTCAGCATGGCTGGCTCAGGAATTCTGGGAGTTGAAGTCCACGAGTCATAAAAGAGCCAAGGTTGCCTACGCCTACTCTAGCCTAATGCTTTAGATCTCAACTTGCTGGCTTCTTATTTAATCGACAGCCATTTTTAAAATGGAAAGCCAATTGGCACAGCAAACGTGGTAGATCCCAAAGATACCCAATTGCCTTCTTCTAATGTAAATATGTACACACTTGGAAGTTGCCACAAAGCTTCTGGCTGCAGGGGGTTGGATTAGAACAGGGGTCCCCGAGCCTCAGGCCACAGCCCACCAGCGGGCCGTGGCCTGTTTGAAATCGGGCCGCAGGAGCGATGGGCAAGCGTGGGCAGCTCCAGTCACGCGAGCGGAGGGCACCTGTGTGGTGGGTACTTGTGCTCACGTGTGAAGCTGCATCCGTGTGTGGAAGGCATGCATGCCCGCTGCTCGCAATATGGAGCTGTATGTCATGGTTCCAACAGATGAAACTCTTCAAAGAACTTCGAGGCATGGTTTACCTTAAAGAATCTTTATTTGAGTAGCATAGCATCGGCACTAACATAGTCAAAGCCAAAAACTGGATTCCCCTCCCCTGAGCACATAGTATCAAAGCACCGTTCCCTCCTCCAATTAACAGTCATAAATCACATTCTCCAATTAGTTTGAAATGCAGGCTCTCCCTCCAGTTCTCCAGCTCCCAGTTCTTATCATCTCTTATTTCATTAACCTCGGTTCACACACCACTCCAGTATTATTATGTCTATCTAAACTCTCATGCACATTCCTCCCCCCCCCCAGCATCATCTAACCCTAAAAGTAAAAACATAAGAAGAAAATGGTTGCATCTCTAACTGTTGTTAGCAGCGTTAACACTGTACACGCGGTGCCTACACATCCCCCCAACCCCCCCTGTCCTGGGCTGGGCCGGACCACCAAGGTGGAAAGGTTGGGACCGCTGGAGTAGAAGACCTCTGAGGTAACTTCCAGGTCTGTGTAACTTACAAGTGTTCTTCTTCTCTTCAGTGGCTAGAAACACGGCCACAGCGTCAGGAATGTCCGGTGTGCAAGGCGGGCATCAGCCGGGACAAAGTCATCCCTCTGTATGGGCGTGGAAGCTCTGCTCAACAGGATCCCAGGTAAAGCGTCTCCCTTTTTTTGTCGGAGTTTGAGTAGGTGAAGGTAAAGGAGCCCCTGCAGATTTTACTCCGCTCGTTGACAAGCATCCAAATTTTGATTGTGTGACCACAGGGATGCTGCAATGGCCGTGAAGTGTGAAATATGATCATTTTTAAGTGCCGTTGTAAATGAATGGGGTTAAGTCGCGGCCTGCCTGTAATTGTTTTAATTCTTTGTTATGGGTTTTGTAACCCATCTGGGGTGTGGGCAGCCTTGGTAAATTGAGTGAATTAAAATTACATTGCCAAAGAAGAGATGACCACTGGTTTGTTTCTCAGTGCAAGTCAAGGTGTGGGTGACCTCTTTAAAATCCTACGTGGTTTGGACGGTTTACATGAAATAAAATTGGACAGTAGAATGCTGAGTGAGAGTCCCGTGTCTTGTGGAAAGGGGCCCTTGGAGGCGAGTATTCTCTTCAGGAATTTCCCTCACGGGGAGTGTCCCCCTGCCAGTATAACATCTGTCATTTTTAGCATTTAGGCTTTTCCAACGTGCATCTGAAGTAAGAGTAGGCCAAATACCCGAGTAGGAGATGAAAATTCTTGTTGATCAATGATAATACTATGGTTTTATAATAATGATCATTGATTGACATTTGGTGAAGTTAATACTTTTATCGGCCAGCAGTGTGCTGCAGCTGCCAAAAAGGCCAACACAGTGCTAGGCTACATTAACAGAGAGATAGAATCAAGATCAGGTGAAGTGTTAATACCACTTTACAATGCCTTGGTAAGGCCACACTTGGAATACTGCATCCAGTTTTGGTCACCGCGATGTAAAAAAGATGTTGAGACTTTAGAAAGAATACAGAGAACAAAGATGATTAGGGGACTGGAGGCTAAAGCATGTAAGGAACGGCTGCTGGAATTGGGTATGTCTAGTTTAACGAAGAGAAGGACGAGGGGGGACATGATAGCAGTGCTCCAATATCTCAGGGGCTGTCACAAAAAAGAGGGTGTCAAGCTATTCTCCAAAGCGCCTGAAGACAGGACAAGAAGCAACGGATGGAAACTAATCAAGGAGAGAAGCAACCTAGAACTAAGGAGAAACTTCCTGAGAATTAGAACAATTAATCAGTGGAACAACCTGCCTCCAGAAGCGGTGAATGCTCCAACACTGGAAGTTTTTAAGAAGAGACTGGACAGCCTTTTGTCCGAAATGGTATAGGGCAGTGGTGGCGAACCTATGGCACGGGTGCCAAAGGTGGCACTCAGAGCCCTCTCTGTGGGCACATGCACCGTCTCCCCAGCCCCTCCTCCTCCCACGGCCCCTTCCTCATCAGCAGCCCCTCCGGAGGAGTGTCACCCCTGGGCATGACCCATGCCAAGCAGCGCAGCCAAGGACGTGGTAGCCGGGCAGCGGGGACAAGACTCTGCCCTTGCACCCCGTCGCGTGCAGATGATGCGGGGCATGGGCGGAGGGCGTGGCCGCCATGGCACTGCTGGGCTGCCTGGGTGATCTGTGGCGGGCCGTGGAGATGGTGGGTGGCCCAGTGGGCAAAGCGGAGCAGGGCCATGGGTGGGGCACTCGGTCTCTAAAAGGTTTGCCATCACTGGTATAGGGTTTCCTGCCTGAGCCGGGAGTTGGACTAGATGACCTCCAAGGTCCCTTCCAATATTATGATTATGATTATGATTATGATTATTATTATTATTATTATTATTATTATTATTATTATTATTATTATTATTATTATTATTATTATTCTATTTTGCTGCTTAGCCAGAATGATTGAAATGGCGCAAAAGCATCAATAATAAATAAAATCAGAAGCAGCAGGATTGAGGCCAAGGGCGTAATCCTACCTTTTTCTCCCTCACACAGATTGAAAACTCCCCCCCGACCTCGAGGGCAGCGCCCGGAGCCTGAGTCGCGAGGGGTGAGTGTAGCCTGCTTCTGACTCCCCTTCCCATATTCATCCTGGACTAACTCTACTCTTTTGTAACACACCGTTACCCCACCCTCCTCCTTTTTTCTCTTCTTCTTCTCCCCCTCCCCACCCCAGCAGGGCATCGGCAGTTTTCCTGAAGCAGCCACAGGCTTCCACATGGCATTTGGCATCGGTGCGTTCCCTTTTGGCTTTTTTGCTACGGGCTACAATGCGCCAGGAGAAAGAGCAGGTAAGGTCCTGCTGTAAAGGGGTCGGTGTTTACAAAATGCATCTGCAAATAGGCTTTTGGTTCCCTGTGACCGTATTTCCTCTGCCTTTCTATTGAAGCCAAATGGTGTCTACCTCTGTTTTTCCAAGCTTTTAGACTCGTGCTGGAGTTCCCCCTCAGGGAACTTCTCTTTCTCCAGATTGTGTGCCCTGGGCTACCTGTTGCGTCTATATGGTGCCCGGTTGTGTACGGCTTTGTTAGACCTGTCCCAGGAAAGAATCTTCAAGAACGAAAGACCCTCGACTCCATTTGTAGGGAAAAGTATTCTTTTATCGAAGCCAAGTAATTGCAGCATAGCAAAGCCAGATCTGAGGCTTTCCCGCGTAACCCCAGTAATTTTGCCTTCTCCCAAGCCCGCCCTCCTTTTGGTTATCTCGGTGATGTCCAGTAAGGTTCAGATTTTGGTGACAGTTCCACCTTTTGGCACCTCTTTGGATGGGCGTTTCGCATCCCATTCCCAGGCTGTGTCCTTGTGTCTTTCAACCGTTGTCTCTGGATAGCACCTCTGGTTCCTGTCATTTCTCTCCCCCATATCTTCATAATAATAATAATAATGATGATGATGATGATGATGCAACATAACACCCCAGACTTAACAATTGTCGATAAGAAAGACAAAAAAGTCTGGATAGTGGACGTGGCAGTGCCTGGAGACAGCAGAATAGACGAGAAAGAACTGGAGAAGATAACAAAATACAGAGACCTACAAATAGAAATAGAAAGACTGTGGCAAAAGCAAGCAAGGGTAGTACCAATAGTAATAGGCGCCTTGAGTGCAATCCCAAAACAACTGGAGCACCACTTGAACACCATTGGCATTGACAAATTCGCTATTAGTCAATTGCAAAAGGCGGCCTTACTAGGAACTGCTTCCATCCTGCGACGATATCTGTAATACCATCAAACATCCACATCTGCCTATCCCAGGTCCTTGGTAAGGACTCGATAGGTAGACAAAAATGCCAAATCCAGTCTGAACACCTGGCTGACTGTGCGATGATCCATAATAATAATAATAATAATAACTTTATTGTCACTTTGAATGTACACCAATTGGCATACATCAAAATGAAATTTCGTTGCATACAGCTCTCAAAGGGTCACCACCTCCGATATACACTCCTTGTTCGTGGCCAGCTCAAGTTTCAGATCGTCCATTTTAGTCTCTAGGGAGCGAACGATGGCAAACAGGACAGATGGAAATGGAGCTCCATGTGGATTAGCCCTCAAATTAGCTTGTATTCCTGCACGACAACCTCGCCTCCTTTTCTTTTTCTGATCTTGACTCTTCCACCTTTTCCTTAAAGAGGCCTCGCTTCTTTTCGCCCCTGGAGCACGCTGCCACCGCCACCAACTCCTCCAAAAGCCTCTCTCCCATCCTCTGGGCCTGCCGACAGCCTCATCCAGTTCCTTCGCTCCGTAAGCCCCGGGACCTCTCCTCCTCTGCCTCCTTTGGAAACAGCCCTGATTTGCAGTAGAATCCATTGCTGGGCCAGCAGTCAGATCTTGCTGCTGGCAGAACAATTTCAAACAGCACCAACAACTTTTAACGGTCTCACCAACAGTTCTGAAACAGCTAGAAACTCGCCATACCAGCAAAGATTGTCAGTTGTATGTTACCTTAGTTCTACCACGTTGCTCAAACGCATCAAAACCTTCCTGATCATGTGGCCCATATCCCTTAATATCCCTCCCAAAACTTTTCACCTTCAAGAGCCAATGCAGCCACCGCCATCTTAGAACTTCTTTTCCCCACATTTTTTGGCAGGCTGCCATCAAAGTGAGGTAAAGCATTGCTGAAGCAGTTTGATGGCAGATCTGACAGGCTTTTAGTTAATTAGAGTATCGATGACTGTGAACCCTAATTAATAACTAAAAGCCACATACAACCAGGCACCATATAAGTACAACACATAGCTCAGGGTACATATTCTGGAGAGAGAGAGAAGTTCCCTGAGGGCAAACTCCAGCACATGCTGAAAGCTGCAACAGGCTGCCGGTGGCCTTCCGGGTGCGCTTCAAGGTGTTAGTAACAACTTTTAAAGCGCTCCATGGCAATGGACCTAGGTATTTGCAAGACCGCCTCCTACCAAACACCTCCCTTCGACCAGTCCGCTCCCACAGAGAGGGCCTCCTTAGAGTGCCGTCGGCCAGACAATGCCGGCTGGCGACCCCCAGGGGGAGAGCCTTCTCTGTGGCAGCTCCTGCCCTCTGGAATGACCTACCCCCCGACCTACGTACAGTTGCGGACCTGCACCTTTTTCGCCGAGCCCTGAAGGCCCATCTATTCCGTGCGGCCGGCCTGGCGTAGTTTGATTATGTTTCAGTGGGGGGTTTTGTATGGGTGTGTTTTTAGAACAGGCCTGTTATTTAATTCGATTTTAGAACAGAAACTATTCATTTATTATCGTGGTTTTTAGTATCGCCTGTTCACCGCCCTGAGTCCCGTAAGGGAGATAGGGTGGTATATAAATTTAATAAATAAATAAATAAATCCTCGGACACGTATATTGGCTTTCATTTGTGAGTGTCTCCCTCTTGTTATCCTGTGGGTAGATTCTCATGATGTGGGTTAGGGTTAGGGTTACCAGATCTCTGAGCAGGCAAAGGAGGACAGACAATTGGAAGGGAAGACACACAACCTAATTTTCTTAGCAGCCATGACAAAAACTATAGCAAAAAATGTACAGGTTGTCTTTACGTACCAACCCCTTGTTCAGCAATCGTCTGAATTTACGACGGCGCCGAAAAGAGACTCGCCTCAAAGTTGTAGCTGTTACAGCATCTCTACAGTCAGATGATCATGATTCGGGTTCTCGTCAACCCACATTTACAGTAGGACAGTTGCAGTGTTCCGCAGTCACATTACTGCCATGTGCAACTTTCCCAGCCAACTTCCAACCAGCAAAGTCAATGGGGAAGCCAGCAGGAAATCGCAAGTTGCAGTCTTGTGACATCACATTTAACAACCTGTGGTAATTTGCTTGCCGCTGCAGCCAGAACTGACATTGTTAAGTTGGCGTGGTCACATGATATCACATTCAATGAGGGCTCGGTTATCTCAGGCATTTAGGAGCCGTGGTGGCACAGTGGTTAGAATGCAGTATTTCAGGCGAACCCACTGCCCACAGCCTGGAGTTCGATCCTAACCGGCACAAGGCAGATTCAGCCTTCCATCCTTCCGATGTCGATAAAATGAGGGCCCAGATTGCTGGGGGGGGGGGCAATATGCTGAACCTGTAAACCGCTGAGAGAGGACTGTAAAGCACTATGAAGTGGTATATAAGTCTAAGTGCTATTGCTAGTGCTGTTAGTATTTCCTGTCATATGTCATTTTTTCCAATCCCACATAACCTGGCAGAGCTGGCATACGCCAGGTCCCATTGACTAATCCTGTCACTTGGTGGGACCCAGGAAGCGGACCTTCCTTCTCAGTCTTGGCACCAGCTTTTGGGTACCACTTAACCCCCCAAAACTGGTACAGCTCCCACCCTGGCCCTATTTAAACAAGCCCTTAAGACTTCGCCCTGGGATAGCGTGGGTGATGGATCTCTGCAGTGTTCTGTTTTTTTTTTAAACAATTGTGCGGGTTTTTTTCCTGGACTTTTGATGTTTCCCGAATTTTATAGTATTTATTTATAAAATTTATATGCAACCCAACAGTAGTGGGCCTTATTCATGATGGCAATGAGGGTGCTTACTGCAAGGAGGTTGAGGGTTTGGTGAACTGCTGTAAGGAAGACAGCCTAGTTTTAAATACTGGAAAAACCAGAGAGATCATTGTCGATTTCAGAAAAGGCAGGCACAGCCACACTCCTCTGTGCATTAATGATTCCACCTGTGGAGATGGTTACCAGCATCAAATTCCTGGGTGTGCAGTTAACCAGTAGGCTGGCTTGGTCGCTCAACAGCGAGACACTGGTGAAGCGGGCACAGCAGCGCCTGCATTTTCTGCGTTGCATGAGAAAAACAGGGACGATCGAGAGCATCCTGTCATACAGTCTGGTTTAGAAGCATCACCTCGCTTCAGACAGGAAGGCGGTGCAGAGAGTGGTGAGGATGGCTGAAAAGATCATTGGCAGTTCCCTCCCTTCCATCCAGGACATAGCACATAAGCATTGCTTGAGCAGGGTCTGTAAGATTGTCTGGGACACTACACATCCTCTTCATGACCTGTTTTCCTTATTACCTTCTGGGAAGAGGCTCCGTGGTATCCGAAGCAGAACCTCCAGATTCAGTCACAGTTTTGTTCCATACAGTATTAACTTTGTGAACTCTAAAGCTTCCTCTTTCTGCTATGTACTCAAGATGGACAGTGATTTAATATTTATGTTACTTATATGTAAGGGTGTAGATCTGTACATATGTTGTATATAATATGTTTAAATCTGTGTTATGTATGTGTACACTTTGAGAGCAAGCAACTCAATTTCATTTTTAATGTGTGCCATTGTGTGCACAGTAAAAATGACAATAAAGGTTTATCTATCTATCTCTGTCTATCTATCTATCTATCTATCTATCTATCTAGTATTTTACTGTTGTACTTTGGAGTCATAACAGATTGGGATAATCTATAAATTTCATAAACAAACCAATAAATCTGCTAATTGTATTTATTTATTATCTAATTTATATGGCCATCCATCTCACAAAAAATGATTCTGGGTGGTGTACAGTAACATATAAAAACAATTATTTTTCAGAAAAAAATTGCCATTAAAGGCTAAGAGCAGGCAGCAGATGTCAACAATGGAGCCACCTCAGGACCTTACTGGTCCTCTGGGCTCCCCAGACCTGATGACATAAATTGTCCTAACTGGAACTATTCTGGACCATATAGATCCATGTAACCTTGTATAGCTCTATGTAACTCTAACTAGAGAGCATGTGTCAGTATGTTAGTAATAGGTCAATAGGAGGAGTTTAGGTCAATGGGAGGAGTTTTAAAGGGCATTGAGCACAAGCCAGTTTGGGAATGTCTTTGTTCTGAGAGAAGCATGGCCCATCAGATGTCACCCGATGAGCCTGTACTGCTATAAAGATGGTATGAAGGGAGAGCTTCATCTTTTTACTGTTCTGACTTTGATTTAAAACGTTCCATAAATCAAATCAGACAGACACTCCAAGAAATGATTTTATAACAAGAAATATATTTATTATCAGATAGGTTACTTGCCTTTACGACGGATGCCCCTGACATTACATCTCCTGTTCATTTAATAGCCACACAGCGGGGAGCGCCAGGAGACATTCCTATCGTAGCTGCCCCATTGAACCCACCGAACCATACCTTTGATGGCAACCGGATGGGTCCACCAGCTACGGCAATAGCCACACAGCGGGGAGCGCCAGGAGACATTCCTATCGTAGCTGCCCCATGGAACCCGCCGAACCACACCATGGATGGCAATCGGATGGTCCCACCTACAGTGCCAACGGCCCCACAGCATAACCAGCCATTCCTCGGGAACGCGGGTCCATTATCAGCGGCAATGGTTACACAGCAGGAAGTGCAACAGCTCCGAGATGAGCTAGCCCCAAAAGAGTCAATATTAAGACGACAGGAAGCGGCCTTCTGGGGAACTACCCCCAGACCAGCTCCACCAGAAAGACGAGAGACCCTCCAACAAGTAAGTACGCAGGAGTTTGGATCCCCTCAGCTCAACGCCAGAGCAGAGGAGTTCAGACCAAGTCAACAAGGTCCCTCGCATGTCACATGGCAAACCACCCTCAGCCAACAATATGCCAAAGGAGGTTACCAGCCAGCCATGGCACACGCCCCCGCTCCAAGAAGCGATGCACTACCTCCACCAAGCTACGGCCCACACCCGCAATCAATGCATTGCCCAATGTGCATTGGAAGAGGGTTGGACTTGGCGGCCAAAGGAATACGAAGATTCTCCGACAAACCTGGAAAAGAATACCTAGTGTGGAAGCACATTTTCAAGCGCGCCATCAACCAGGAAAGGGTTGGGCCAGAGGAAGAACTTGTCCAGCTGACAGTCTGGCTAGGCCCAAAATCCGTAGTCACAGTGAACAACATCTTCTTAGCCCATCTGGGTGACCCTGATGTCGGCCTTGCACAAACTTGGGAGGCACTTGACAGAGACTTCGGTGAACCCACAGTGACAGAATCCGCACTCCTAGACCACATTCTCAGTTTCCCCAACATAACAATCGACGAACGTGAACAGCTGAGGACGTTCTCGTCGCTCATTACTCAACTGGCGAAAATACAACGGGATCCTACCTTGCCGGGATTAGCTTGCCTTGACCTGTTCAGAACACAAGAACCTATCGTCCAAAAACTACCACGGTTGATATCCGAACAATGGATTGAGATCTCTCAAACTTACAGGGCAAACAACCAAAACAAGATTCCCCCCTTCACGGTTCTCGCTGACTTTATCAAAAACAGAGCTGACTTCTACAACGACCCCCTGTATCTCTCCATCAGGGAAGCTCAGTCTCCAGCGCCGAAGCAAACCAGTCACAACTCTGATGTCGTCAAGCACCCTGTCCAGACTACGAAGGACAGAACCACCTGTTCAGTATACAAAACAGACATCACGCACATCACGCCTCGCCCGAAGAGGCCTCCAGACGAACGAATACCGAAAGGTGCTCATTCAAACCCTCGTCCAACTAAAAAAGGCTTGACTTGTCCAATTCACAAGTCCTCACACTCTCTTAACGATTGCAGAGAATTTAGGAAAAAATCCCTAGATGACCGAAAGACTCTACTCAAAGAGAATAGGATATGTTTCAAATGCTGTGACTCCATGGAACACATGGCGAAAGATTGCACAGCTAGAGTGAAATGCCACCTGTGTGACAGTAACAAGCACACAGCAGCCTTACATCTAGAAACTAAAAAACCCTCTGAGGAGACACAACAAGCGACTTCGACGACGGGAACTCAAACTGACTCCGAAGAGCAGTCAAAACAGTATGGGATGTACTACACAGATATATGTGACGACTCACCATGCCCTCCTTCATGCTCACCCGTCTGTCTTGCAAAAGTCTACCCCGACGGGCAACCTGAAAAGGCAGTAAAGATGTACGCCATACTAGATCCACACTGCAAAGTTACTATAGCAAAGCCCGCCTTTTTTGATCTTTTTGACCTCCCGAGTGAACCGAAGCATTTTGCAATAAATACGTGCACAGTTCAAATGCGCACGGCGGGTAGGAAAATCACCGGTCTATGCATAGAAGCAATAGATGGAAGCTCACATTTCCGGTTACCATCAGTGTTGGAATGGGAGACCTTACCAGATATCCGCAGCGAAATCTCAACACCAGAGGCGGCAAGAAAAATACCTCACTTAGCACACATAGCTGATTTAATCCCTCCTCTAGATCCTGAAGCTAAAATCCTACTCATGGTGGGAAGAGACGCCCCAGAGTCCATTGGCTCCGATGAGAGAATCAAAG